>NW_024962270.1:9392766-9436098 GCF_019238085.1 Lagopus leucura | reverse complement strand
ATGAATGAATGAATGAATGAATGAATGAATGAATGAATGAATGAATGCATGCATGCTCATTTCTCTTTCCTGCGCTCTCCAGTTCTTTCCTGTAAAGTTTGTTAGTTTTATCTTTAACACTCCTCCTAATTGTAAGTTCTGAAATATGCTTCTGATTAATTATCACCTATAAATGCCATTTAAAAACAAAATACCAGCATTGTCCTTGAACTCTTAACTATCCATTTCCTGCTCCAGTGGGACTAAATTCACCAATTACAAACAAATATGGAAAGTAAAAATGCATCAGGAACTGCATGTCCTTTCTAGAATCCTGTTGGACAGCCTGATTATCCTCAAGAAAAAAGAACCATCCTGGTACCATCCCAGAGGAGCAGGATTAACAACTCTGGAAGCAATGAAAGAAGATTCACCCTGATGTGAAGAAGACAGATGTGTGTGTAGTTCAAGTTCATCCTGGCAGAGTCATGCTGAAAATGCCAATCTGGCAATTTTAATGCTGGCAGGAAAAGGAAAGTAGGAGGGGGCTGGATAAGTGATAGCTGGTTCCGGAGCAGTGTGAGAACCAGCAGTGAGGCTGTGTGCACTCATAAACCCTATGCCCAGGGTGGCTTCCTTCTGCAAGCACACATCAAGGTGACAAAGTACACCAGCTGAGATGATCGCTCAACTTGGGCTGCTACTGCTCAGCTGTGAGATGTGAGCTGAGATGTTTTTGCCTTGGGCGACAAGGTGTATCTGCAAGGAAGATCTGTGGCTTTACCTGAATTCACTGTGACCTTCTAGCACAGATTCTGATAGTAAGATGGCTGCAGAAATAAAGAGCTCAGTGCAGACCACTCACTGCACTTAAGAAGGTAGGTGGATATAGCCTCCCAGGACCTCCATAGACCTCCCAGGAATTCGGTCACTGCTTTGGTTTTTGTGGTCACAGAAGTGGTTCAAATATTTGTCCTCTTTCCTTTTCTTCAGTTGTGTGCACCAGTGGAACACAGCACCTCAGACTCAGCATCACGCAGGGCTCCTGGGACATCTGGGCATCAGGGCAATGGTGTGCGTTATCACAGAATGAGCAGGCTGTGTTAGTGCTGGAGCATTTGCATGTAGTCTCAGTTGCAATTCCTCTGGGGCCCAGTGTCTGTCAGTCTAGAATGCTGAGCAGGATTTCAGAAAGGATAAAGCCTTGTGGGAAAGTGCCAGTATTTCATCTTACAAACAGCTGAGGCAACAAAAGCATTGCTGGCTATTATTGTGTTAGGTTTTAATAACTCTGATTCTGTTACAAGGCAGAAGGGGCTAAAACCTGAGCA
This sequence comes from Lagopus leucura, assembly GCF_019238085.1. NCBI lineage: Eukaryota > Metazoa > Chordata > Aves > Galliformes > Phasianidae > Lagopus > Lagopus leucura. The sequence goes on along the minus strand of NW_024962270.1, from coordinate 9,434,788 downwards.
AAAGATAGGATGGATTTCTTTTAATTCAAGGCAGGTGCTTCAGCACAGGGGTATTGGATACCTACAGGCTACAGCATGCCCAGAAAGGCAGGTGCTTTTGTAAATAAAGTTTCTATACTGATGGTACCAGAGAAGAAGGCTTGGGTGAGGCACTGTGGTTCTGCATTTGTGACCTTCATCTGGGTTATTTTTCTGTGGAAAGTGCCCATGAGGGCACTAGCAAAAACACTTTGAACAAAAGCAGGCAACCACCTGCTGGCTGGAAGACACTGCAAGCACCTTATGTGTGTTTGGGGGACACACTGATGTTTGAAATCCCAGTTAGTCTGCTGAGTCTGATGGAAAGGTGGTTTGCATCGGAAGGAGAGAGGGGAGGAAAAAAAGGAAGAATATCCAAAAGAGGAAGGCTTGTAAGGCAGTTGGCTAGACTATTATCTGCTGCACTGCATTTCATCAGTGGAAATTGTTTCTTATTTGTGAAACAGCTGTCACATTTCACTCCAGAGGTGGTGAGTTTTTGTAAGCATACACACACAATAATGGGTTTTGATTTCCACAAATAAAATCCTGTCCTGGCTCTGAAATGTAAGCATTTTGGATGCTAAGTGAAAACAGTATTATTCCTGTGTATTAAAGAACAGCAGTCCCTTTCCACTGTAACTTTATGAAGATGGAGAACATTTCCTTCTGCTCTCCTTCTGTTTTGCCATGAATACACAAGCACCCAAAAAGTCATCCTCCCTCTGGTTGGCACAAAAAATTCCCAACAACACGAGCTTGAAGGGTTGCCCAGGTGGGAAAAAAATCTTTGCAGATGTTACTGTAACTTCCCTAGTTTGATTGTGGAAACCCAACCTGCTTTGCACATTACTCCATGCTGTTTTCCTTGCCCTGTCATGAACAGTACAATTTTTCTCCTGCTTTATGGAAGTTGCATACAAGTTACTTTTGCAAAGCTAACTTTCCAATCTAGCTAGCAAATAATTTTTCATTACAGCTCCTCAATTTTTCATACATCATGGACCTTATGGGGAAATCAGTGACAATGCAGCACCTCTGTTAGGCAAGCTCTGCCTTAAAGGCATTGCAAAGCATAATAAGTACGATTAATATTTCTGTTCCTCAAAAACTTCTTGTTAAGCTACTGATCTTTTCTAATCTCTCGTGTGGCTCCTTAACACAGGTTTGCATTGATTTTTTTCTGCAGATCATTTTAGTTCTCACACAGTTTTAACTCATCTTGCGTTCTTGACACAGTTTGTTGCCTCTGGACATATTGGAGGACAGAGTGAGCTGGAGAGTCTCTTCAGACAGTATGTTTTGGTTTTGCATTTGAACTTCCCAGGTTTCCTCTTATCATGAGACAGACAGGCATGGGTAGCTTCCAGCTGAGATATCTTCTGAACTTCTTGCTTATTTCTGCACATAATGAAGCATCTGTGTACAAATCACTTCTTGGATGTGCAGCTGGCCTGGGTCGTGAATGATGACTGAAAATCTGTTCATAGAGAGGTGAATTTGAATTGACTGCTGTGGGTCAACTCCATTCTCAAATATATATCTGAAATATACCTTGCATGGGACAGAGCAGATCCCACTCCTCAGCTTCTGTGGCAAGCTTTGCTAATATATTACGATGTATTAATTTGTACTGTAATCAGCAGAGCTGCAGGAAATTATGCTAATCTGTGGTACAGGGTTATACTTAATAGTACTGGGTTATACTTAATGTGGCAGATTTGCCTTTGATGTGAAGTCACCTGTTACTGCTTAGCATATAGGATGTCAGAACTATGCAGAGATTGCTGATAGCTGTCAATCTGTGCAATATGGGAGCTGTGTTGAAAGCACAGGACAGAAGGAACCTGCAAGCCTGCCTTGAAAGGAATGTAGAGGTGGAAGGAATCACTGTTGCAGGCTGGGTCTGCTCCCGTGGGCTGTCTGCAGTCAGAACTGGAGGAGCATCCAGGATGTCCCCTGGTCTCCTTCACTCCGTGTTGCAGCAAGGTTGGAGTCACAGTGTTGGCATTCAGGTTGCCTCCATGCCAGTGATAGCTGAGAGAGAACAAAAGGAGCTGGAAGAACTGAGTTGGAGAGAAAGCTGTAATTGCTGAACATGCATCATTTGCCTTAAGGTTAAGCTGGGAAGATAAGATGATGAGGTAAAGAATTTGGAGGACATGTATACAAAGAGAGAGAGCATGTCCGTGGGAGCCACGGAGCAGCCACTACGGAGTGAATACAATTAAACAGCAGGAAAGTAGACAAGGTATGTTCTGTTCCTGGCACTGAAGCTGATCTCTGGAATGGTCTTGGGCAAGGTACTTGATTTACTTGGCTCTCACTTTTCTTGCACGCTATTGGAAACTTCATTTGTTGTTGCTGCTGAATGGTTTTTAGGTGGAGCCCTGATGGCACACTGCTCGTGGGGAACACACACGTCTGGGTGCCTGCTGCTGGGTTGTCTCCTGCAGGATGTCTCCTGAGATTCTGGTATAACAAATTGACTCTTTCATCTGTGTATTTTAAGTGTTACCCTTTCTGCTGAAAAAATTCTAACAGTGATAATAAATCTGTGAGATGCTCAGAATTCTGTGGATATACAAGTATTTATGTATGCTAGCATCATGTTTTAAATTTACTTGAATATTCAAAGTACAATCTGAGCTTGTCATGCACACTTGTTTACTGCAGTATGCTATGTGTTTAGATACACTGCTGTTAAATGCAAGAGTCCAGCTCTTGTTGCTGTTACGTAGCTAGGGGTTACAGGAAGGGATCGTAGGTCAGTAAAATGTTGCTAGTTGGATATAAGGTGAAAGTGGTGATGTTTGAGATCCTGCAAATGGGTCATCTCCCTGATAAGGTGCAGATGCTTGAAAGCAGTGATCAATGTACTTGAGACTACAGTGGTAGGAGTAAGCTTGTGGTATGCAATGGCATAGGAAATGAAGTCAGTCATTTCCTGTTCAATTGTTCAGGCTCTTGGGAAGGCCCTAAGAGGGACAGCAAATGCAGAAGATTTTCCCCTTCCTCCCAGACCTGCGTTTCAGTGCACAGCACATGCACTTGTTGAACTTTGTCTTTTTGGCATCTCCATGCCTTTCAGTAGACAGAGAAGGAATATAGAAGTATGTGCATAGCATAATCCATTATGGTTATCATTGAGCATTCAGAAAAAGCCTCAAGAATATCCCAGAGCACTGCTAAGGTTAATTGACTGCTTGAAGGTGTCACTACACGCTTTCCAGAAAATAATAATTTTTGGACTGAAATCGACAGGTCTGCATTCACTGTCTGTGACTCTCAGATAAGCACTGTCCTGTCTTGAAGCTGAATTTGTCCTGTCTTGAAGCTGAATTATCTGAGGTAGCTGAAATGGTGCAGAACTGGCGAAGGTGGCTGTTTACAGCAGGTCTCTCTGGGACTAACCCATTGCTTAAGACACCTTAAAGCAAGGTCCTAGGGGAGGCTCTGCACTGTGCCAAGCTGCAATAGCTGATATTTTTGGCAGCAGGCAGATTCAAGACCTTTCCTGTCACTGTAGACAGACAGAGCAGTCACAGGTAGACATGGTTATATCAAAATATTAAATATCTAAAGATGTTATATTCAGATAGGGCTCAGAGCTGTAGTTGACAAAAAATAAATACATAAAAATCCAAAATACTGTTGTGCTATAAATGAAACGCCATCATTGCAGAGCCAGCTGAGTTCTGATGTGTGATGCATCAGTATGTTTTGTACATGTGAACTGCTGTGTTGGACACCTAGGGGCACATCTATGGTAGTCATTTGTTACCTGAGTCTCGTAGCAGGAGGATGAAGTTAAGCTTAAGTGTAAGGGGAAGAGATGAAGGAATCAGGACATACCAGCCTGAATCTTTCAAGCTGATAATCACTGAGATGGTTTGCAGTCTCAAGTGTTGCCTGAAGTCTCTGCTCTGAAAGTTGTTGCTGTTGTGATTACTGATCTATATGAACAGCTGGATACATATCTGAACAGTGTGTTCAGCTGAGGCTCTCACTGAAAAACCAGCACTGGCAAGCCTCACCAGCTCCAGCAATGACGTACTCCCCAGCAGGCTGGCAGATGTGTGCATAGATGTGTGCATCTGCCTGTATAAATAAAGCCTTGTAGGTGAGGCTGTCTGTCTGAACACCTAAGAATGTCTTTTAGCTGCAAGGTTCTCCTTGCTCCCAGTCCTTCAAATCACCACATTAATCCTATTCACAGCAATCTCAGTACAAACTGTTTTCTGGGAGAGGAAAGTTACTGCTTTCAGGACAAATGCATATCATTGAAGCAGGTGAGTACATGCAGTGCATTTCTTACTGTTGGATGACCATTCTGTATACTCCATATGCGTCAGCACTGTCTGCACAAACAGTAAATCAAGTACTGAGAGCCTTCAGAGGGATCTGTACCTTCTGAAGAGCTCAGGAACCTTTCCTGTCTGTGAAACTTGGTCGTGGTGGTTTCTGCTGCATCATCCTCAGGACTGAACCCAGAGACCTTCAGCATCATGGCGTGGAGTACTTGAGCAGATACTGATCAAATGACTGGTGGTGCTACTTTTTTGGGAATAGATGTCTTCTCAAGAGTATCTGTCTGCCACACTAATGCCTCAGTGCCTCTTTGCCAGCAAAACAAAACAACCTGTAGTTTAAGAAAACATGTCAAAATTATTTAGATACCTCTCAATGTCAAATCCCACATGCTACGAAATATGACCGGGTTAATCTGTGTACACATCTCATTGCCAACTGTCTGCTTTTAAAGATATTTAAGACACAAATTGTGTAACCAATTTATAGTGCTACAGAGGGACTGATTGGCACTGTCAGAAAATCAGCCATGTGCAGAGGCCAGAAAAAGACTTGATTTTTGTTTCTTTTTGCCCAGATGAATAGTTCAAGTAATTAGTTTAAAGAAACTGGATCAATAACTGGTTAAATGAACAGTTTGATTCCAAAAGCCTTGGGTTTGATCCTGTCTGAGAAAGTTTGAGCAGTTTTGCTGAGCTTGGTGATGCTGTTCATTCACTCTTGTGTGAGATCGGTTAGTTGTGTTGGTTTGTTTTACCTCTGTTTGTTTAGCATGCTTTTTCGTGTTTAGTGTGTGAGTAGAAAAATAGCAACTGCAGAAGAAATTCTCCTCTTGAGCACAGTGCTTGAGGATATGGAGCAAGAGGACAGCTGACTGTCGGGGATTTAAGAGAGGGTATTGAGATTTTCTGTAGTACCTTGAACTCAACCAATTCATCAGCTTGGTAACTGTTTGATCCACATGAAATAGCAAGCTAGAATGCACATCAAAGAGCCTGTCTGTACTGCTGCTCGTTGCTGTTTCGTCCTTAGCTGTCAGGCCCTGCAGAGCGCTGAAGCAGCTTGCCTAAGGCTACAGATATAATCTGTTACAGGGCTGTAATTAGGAGCATTAGCCTGCTGGTCATTCTTTTGGTCTCTCTTGTCTTGTTTTTTTTCCTGACTAAGAGCCCACCTGAGGCACTCTTCAGAAAATTCAGGTCAAATTTTTTAACTCTTAGGAATCTAGGAGTGTTAGTATATCTAGTCCCAGAGCCAGTGTGCAAATTCATCTCTTCTCAAACTGGCACCACACAATGACCATTAAGAACTGAGACATGATGGAGGTTCTGATAGTCCTCTCATCTTAATAAATATCCTTCTGAGTTCTTCACTGAATATTTTACATTTCTGTTCAGTACAGATTGAAACCTGTTACATCACGAGGTATGTAACTGCTCCTTTGGTTTAGCGTTGCCAGGCTTGTTACTTCTTAGATATTCATGGAGAATAGTTCTTCCTACTGCATTGCAAAAAAAAGAGGGTGTTACTTTTCAAGGGTAGAAAGCTAACATGTAATTCATAGGAATCTTCCATAAGCTTCTTGTAAGGCAAGAAAATACTGTATGGATCTTAAATTTTTTTGTGATTTTATGTTCCTTAGTTCTTTTTGGAAGATTGGAAGATGTTAGGTATATTATTTCTTGTAACTCTACCTTCCAACTTCAAGTGATATTCCATGTACACACTTGCCTTATCTTCTCTGCACTGTTTTATGGGGATGCAGTGTGCCTCCAGTCTTGACTTCCCTGAATCAGTCTTTTTCCTTTTTAAGGCACCTCGAGCTGGCAACATTTTTGCTTTGTGATGCTGATGCATGCAACTTGGCAAGTCCGACTGTTCCTGCAGAGCAGATGAGCAGAGTGAGGCAGGAAGAACAGGTAGCAGATGTAGAATTCTTCTTTACATACTTCTCTGATTCATATGGGCTGCAAGAGAAAATGCTGCAAAAAGAAAGATTCAGGTCTAGGGGGTGAAAAGGAGAGGGAAAATGCATTTCAAAACAACTCAAGCTGGTGTGACCTACTGTGTATTTACTTACTGCTGAACATAGGAAGAGTGAAAATAGAAGCCTGTATTTACAGAAAGGACTTTTCCTATATAGGAAGGCTGTTTTTCAGTCTGCTCAGCATCACTAACATGAGACTGTCAGCCTAAGCAGAGATGCTTATGACAAGCAGACCAATGCCAATGTGGACTTTCAGAGCCAGGCACACATGCCACTAGTTTGTGATAGTAAGCACAGAAATATGCTCTCTGCACAGGTTTTATGACAGAGCTTTGTTGTGTGAGGCTGGAGAGAGATATCTGAAAACAAAATACACCCCAGGGGATCCTGTGCTGCTGAACCATTGGAGATGATTTGGCGGTGCGCCAGCCCCTGAATAACGAGACTGAAAATGAGCTCTGACAGGTTAGATGTAATACTGCAGGGCCAGCTGTGCCAGGCACCAGCCTCCCCATCGGCATGCCAAGGAGCTTCAGCTGCAAAGGCGTGTGCAGGGAGAACTCATTCCACTGCAGAATGGAAGCAACGACCTCCTTCTGAACTGGGACCGCTTGGGAGGCTAGATCCTGGAGAGCACGTTCTCATGAGCAGGGATTGGCAGTCTGTACCTCTACTGAGCCTGATCCTGTGAACGGGCACAGAGCAGCTCAGGAGTGTGCTGGAGCCCTAGGTTTTCACTACGAGTTGGAGATCTGTCTCATCTGGAAAATGCCATTCTAGCTTCAGTTCCTGAACGCTGCTCAATGGTTTGCTTTTCTCTGTGCAAGACTTTTGGTCCTAGAATAAATTGCATAGTGTAAAAAGGGGCTAAAATGAACCTTTTGAGCTCTTGGATAGCTCAAAGTGAATGTTCAAACACAGGAGAGGGTGTGGATGGAAGCACACAGCCCACTGAGTATGTGGACAGAGATTACAGAATAGCTGCTGTTGTTAATTTGGATGGGGTGTGTTAGCAGAGCTGTGTCTGACAGGAGCCCTCTGTGGTCAACACAATAAAAGAGATTTGGAAGGAAATGCTTCTGCCTGTAAGTGACTGTGACAGACCTGTGCAAGGAGAAATATCTGTCAGCATGTTCATATACACCAGGTTTATTCATTTGAATGATAAGTTTGCTAGCAAATTTTTAACAAGCCTACTCTGGTGGAAAACTCAGCCCTAATTAGTTTATTTCTCTCTCTGGACTTAAGAAAACAAAGGAAAAGAAAATATTTATTTATTTACTCTTCCCTCTCAGCCCAACTCTCTTCCAAAATGGAGAAGAATTTGCATATGTGGCCTGAATGCAGTTTGGTTCTGAGCAAAACACTGGTAACACCGTCAGGTGTGGTGTCTGCATCTGCAATGCTAAAACATGCTCAGATTTGAGAGAAAATGCTGCTTTATGTGTCTGGGGTGACAGTGCTCTCAGAGACTGGTAGGATGTGCAGGGGAAGCAGAGCTGAAGAAATCCTTTCATTGCCTTTGCTAAAGAGTTCTGCCTGCATGCAGCTGGAGATAGAAAGATTGGAGGTGGGGCTGCACAGGAGCCCCTGCTGGCTGCTGTACGTGGGAACATGCCACAGGTGACTTCACTGTGCTCTCCTTGGGGACATACAGGATGTGACAAGATAACCTGCTGCTTTAGTGCTGTTCTTCTGCAGCACCAGCGTAGCCTGTAGTCCAAGTCTTGGTATATTAAAATCCGGATAAAGATTAGGAGCCTGATGTTTAATGGCTTCTGCTCAGAATTCTGACAGCCATCCTGAAATCGAGCTTCTTGAGACATTTCCCAAGATAAATCCAGCTCTTCTAAGTCACCTCATCTTCTGTCAAAAGCCAAGTTAAATATTTCTTGGACATCAGAGTTTAATCTCACATCAAATTCTTTAATGGGCAGAAGGGAGCTGTGGTTCCTCCCCATGCTGTGAATGTGAAGCCTGTTCTGCTGCCCGGGCGAAATACCAGCTCCACAGAACCTCTTGCATTCCTTGCCACTGGGTTCACACCAAAAACAATGCTGCAGATAATCCTGAAATTAGTCTTCCAGCCTTTGTGCCATCCATGATGCAAGTGAAATAAGGGCCAGTTAGTTTGCAGGACATCTGATGCCCCGACTGTCTTTCAGGACCGGATAAAAGCTGCAAACTAAACATTCCTATGGACGCCGCTTTTAAAAGCAAAATCCTTGAAAATTAATACTGGAATCTGAAACTCTTTTCTGCCCAGGGCTTTGTTGGCAGCTTTAAGCACGCTTTGCAGCCTGTTCTAATGTCTGGTCAGGTTTTCAGCTGAAAGAAATTCTGTTTTCCTTATGGACATAAAGAGATTTTTCTGGCTTTTTAAGGCTGTTTTCTTCTAAGAAAATATATTCAATTATCTATCCATCTTCCCTCAGATGGAGGGATGTCATTGTATTTTACGTGATTATTTTTTTTAAAGGATCCTTGCAGTGCTGTGTGAAAAAGAACTGATTCTTATCTTGGAAATTGAGAATCGGACATAGAAGTAATAAAAGTCAAAATGATTTACCAGAACTAATGAAGAAATTCAGTGATGGAGTTGAGATTCAAATCTAAATCTGTTTCCTTCTCTATACCTTATGTTAGATTTAGGTCAGCTCTTTTTGGGCTGCAATTTGGGATCACTGAAAGCAATGCAAAGCCTTTCAGGAACTTCAGATGGAGCAAATATCTTCCCCAAATATATCTGAAATAATAATATAAGAAATTTGTAATGCTCCAGTACACTGTATTTCTGTATTGTACTTTGATCTTGAAATGTGCTTGAGTTGCCCTGTTGGCAGTGCCAAACCCCAGACCCATAAACAGGCACTGCTAATCACGTAATACCTATCAATAAAAAAAAGTTGATGCCGCAAAGCTATTCAACTATTTCTACAATATTGCTGAGCCAGATAATTTGCTGCAGCTGTGTTTTGAAGTCCTCAACTGATGCTACCTAAGCACCAAACTGTGGTCAGGGCAAAAAAAAAAAACAAAAAGGCATTTTCCCCCTTTACCTTTCCTACAGCAATCTTTGTGTGAGGACAGCCAAATTTAACATCCAGCATTTCTTCACGAAGATTATGAGCTTCAGCCTACAGGCAGAAGAAGACAGTGATAGGAGAAGGGGAAATGGTTTTAAACTAAAAGAGGGGGAATTCAGGTTAGATGTTAGGAAAACATTCTTTACTCAGAGGGCAGTGAGGCCCTGCTGCCAGAGAGCTGTGGCTGCCCCATCCCTGGAGCTGCTCAAGGCCAGGTGGGATGGAGCCCTGGCAGCCTGAGCTGGTGGAGGCAGCCAGCCCATGGGTTGGGGCTGGTGGTGTTTGAGGTCCCTTCCAACCCAAGCCATTTGCCGATCTGATGATACTGGTAACAGGAGGAAAGAGTTAATAGCACTTGGTGCACCACTTGCAATGCCATTGGCCCCTTACAGGCCCCTCATAGCAATGCCTCTGCTGTGTCCGTGTCAGTCATTAAAATACACAGAAAATTCCAGTTCTGCCTCCGACAAGTCAGTCTGTTTCTCTGTTTTCTCTTCTGGCTCTGAATCCTCCAGGGAGACCAGAGGGCAGCAAAGAGCTTAAGAAACTTCTTTATTTCTTTTCCCTTTCTTTTATTTTTCAACTTTCCCTTCGTTGCAATATGTAGTCTCTCCCTGCATAAGTCTGAAGCCTCATTTAGCAGAAGAAACTTCGTTTTTGGTCCATGGACCTATTAGGGACACAGCACAGCAGGAAACTAGTTAGACTGTTGAGTAGAAAATAGACTTGGAACAAACCCCTCATTCTCACTGCAGTGCTAAGCAATTTTTGTTTTAATAAATAGAAATTGTTGGTATTTTGGATGACACAATTTTTTCCCTTAAATTAATACCTTGCAGCATAGGTATTGCAAGGTATCTCAGACAGGACTTCTTGTATATAACTTATCCCTATGCTTGATGCATACAATCACATGAAAACACAGACTTGGCTTTTTTGTTCATGTGTCTTTGTTGTCTGGTGCGTGTTGGTATGGCGTAAATAAAGAGGACAAGGCCCTGGAGACTCCTTTTCACTCATTGTTTCCTCCTTTCATCTCACCAGGCCTTGTTTTAGTACATGTCTGTCTAGAGCCAAATTTCAGTTTGTTCCCTATGCCTATTGTTTTTTGCAGACCTATTTCTATGATTGTGTCTCAGCGCTTATTTGTGTTTTCCCTAGGAACTGAGAAATAGCAGCTGGCTGACAGTGGTTCCAGAGCTGCCGTGGAAGGGCAGGGAGTGATGCTAAGCAGCACTGCATGGAGCCTTTTGTTAGGTTCAGCATCGAGGCAAGGAGGGCACCACAGGAAACGGGAACACTCATTACATGTGACCAAAGGCAAAAGATTAGATGAGGCTGCTGAGTTTATAAGTGATCCCTCAGGTGAGTTCACAGTAACCTGCACCACGGTGCTGACAAACCTTCACAGAGGACCCACAGCCCGTAAGCCAAGGGCCCTGCCAGCTCAGCCCAGGGCACACAGCACTGAGTCACTGCTGGTATCTGCTGGGCTGACCTTAGACCTGACTGCTCTTATTACCTACTTAAACTACATACATTTGGCAGTTTGTCACTGGACTAAATAGAAGAGTGGTTTTGCAGAAGAAGGGCATTTCTGTAATTAGCATGTATCTTGGCACGGTCCTTTGAATAAAACAGATTCTACTTTGTAGACAACTTTGGGCTGAAAAAGCTTCTGGATCAGCTGCGCTGCAGTTACAAGCATCAGTAGTTTGGGAGACATCGTGACCAAATATGTTCCTTACTGTACTGTGGTTTTTGTTTCCTTTTAACATGAAAGCCTGTCTCTGTGTCAGTTATGTTTGGGAAGTTGCATCAAAGAAGATCAGGTGGTTATGTTTTATTTAAGCTAGGAAGGAGGAGTGTGTAAGCTCAAATCAGTGTAAGAAAAATGGATCTATGTTTTAGTCAATATCGTTATGGGCATGTAATAATGATAAAAATGTTATCAATCCTCAGGTATATTGGACAAGAGCACCTACAGACGGAATGGTACGTGTGTTGAAGGCATATACAGAAATGGCTCGTGCTCCCTAAAAGAGTATCTTATGAAAATCCATCAGTTTCTTTTGATACTTACCAGTATTTGTTTATTATTCTTAATAACGACACCAACTCTCATAGCAATCCCTGTCAGTTGTGGTTGTCGCATGAACCGTGACAGATATTTTTCTTAGTTTTGTATCATTAACCAAATACTCCAGAAACATGCTACTAAAGGATGTTCTACTTACTTGAGAAGAGACCTTATATTAGGTAATTGAAAATCAAATCTAGTGTAAGAACAGAGAGCTTGCATGCATTTACAGTATTTGAAAGGGTAAGTCTTGGTTTTGCTGGAATTTATTTTTTTCTTTTGACTTAACAGTTTTAAAATTAATTTCACATTTCCCTGTTCCATTCACAGAATTTAAAGAGAGGCAGTTCTGGCAAACATGTGGCCTTTTGGTTGGCAAAAAGATAAATTTGCTGGACAGTTTTACACACATGTACCAACAGTGGGACTACGAACGGAAGGTTTCCATCTGATAGCCCTGGCTGCAGGAAGACAGTAGCAAGGGCACCTGTAGCAAGAGCCTCATTTCATCCTTTTCTCCCATGTCTGCGAGCAGCCAGCAGCTCTGTAAAGACCTTTGTAAAGAAGTTATGGAGCTTCTTGTCTGAAGGGAAAGCTCCCAGCGGTGGGTGTCTTGACACAGATCACGTTCTTGCATGTCTTCTTTCCTGTTCATATAACTGCAGGTGTTCCTCCTGAGGTGAACTGTCAGTGTCAGCTGTCATTGCTTCACTGGCTTCAGGGGAGCTGACAGCAAATCTGTCTGAGAGCCGTCCTGCTCTCTGCAAGTCTGCCTCTGAAACCCATTCAGCTTTCAGTCCATGGAGGCACAGGGCTCTCATCTCCTAAATCACCAGGATTCAAACAACTTCAACACAGCTATCTTAAATAGGAATTTCCTCTCCAAGTCTGGGCGGAATTACATTCCACCAATTAGAGATTCAGAGCACTGAACCACAAAGAGACCCAAACAGGTGTCAGAAAGCACTTTTTGTGTTCTTGTAGTCTTGTTAGCCAACACGAGGTGGGCAGTGTAGCAGTCCCATTCTGTGCTTGATACAGGGCCACACACCACAAGTCTTCATCAGCACAAGAGCCAGAGGTGACCGGTTGTGAAGTACTCCCAAAATTAAGCGTGAGTGGAGCATCAGTATTCTGAATCTTCGGTGGGACTTAGCTGCCACTATTGCATCAAATACAAACCTGGGTAATTATTTAGATGGCATCTCATCCTAAAATAATCAGGAGTTTTTAAGCTTCTTGGTACCCTGATAAGGCAGAACTCAACATGTTGACATTTCAAATAATGTTTTGCTGATTGATAGGTTCAAATGCTTTCAGAGGTGGCTTATTTTTTCCTAGGGGAAAAATATATATGAAGTTCCCGTATCACCTGGTAGAAGCAAAGGGTCTGTAACTTCTTTCTCATTTATTTTCAGCCAGTTTATCTGCTTGAGTCGCAGCTGAATTTATTTTCTCAGGATTAGGGCTTCTTTAAGGCCCTCTTATTCATGCTGTCTTTCCTCTAAAATCAGCTGATTTTCTGGGGAACAGCAAAGAGGCCACTTAAATTATAACTCTTTTCAGAAGCCTTATATATTCAGTGGGATTGTTTGCAATTATTGTCACTGCTAATTTGATTAGCTCAATCTTTCATGCTTCTCTTGTTTCCTGGAAGACAACAGCTCTGAAGTACTCATCTCTGCAATACAAACCGTAAGAGCAGTAAATCCATGTGCAGTGTCTCTATTTCGCTTAGTTGCTCTGTGTGTTTTTGGTTATCTGTGGAGTGAATCACTCCTTGAGCTCTGAACGCTTCATACAGAGAACTGCAGCATTGGGCCCAGGTGGGTTTTTCTTGACTGGGACATCTCTCTTGTAAAAGACATCATCTTTTCTTTCCTGCTGCTCTGAGCACACTGCTGGCAAGCTGGTATACGGAGGAATGGGCATGAGTCTTAACTTCAGTCCTCTTCACAGTATAAGCTGCCCAAACTTTCTTTTGAAGCCCAAGGATGTGACTGCTTAGGTTAAATAATGTGAAACTCAGGAGAAAATGAGCAGTCTTGTACTGTTAAAAGTGACTTAATCACTGATGATCGGTAATAAATGGTGCTACTTGTTGGGCAGGGTCTGACTTTGAGGGCACTGTAATGAAGACTTTGGCAACAGAAAGAGGGAGACAACTACATTTTTATAATTTAGGAGAGAAATTTCTCTGAGGAGACATAACTGGGGCTTTGTCTGCAAGGTCACCTACTGCATTTTCCTTACTTTGTTAATTCCTTTCCTGGGGGACAGCATAAATCCATTGCATATGGGATAGGACAGAGAGTGATGACCTGAAGCTGAGGCAGCAAAAATTGAAGCTAAACATTGGTAAAATTATTCATGAGCTCTAATAGTTAGCATCAAGAACAGATCAAATGGTATGGATCTGAAGCAACATTCCTTAAGGGAATAAAAACTATCAGCAATTAGCGGTGACACCTGAAGCAGTGCTACTGGGAAGGAAATCAACATGGAGAAAGCAGTTGTGTTACACAAGGTGCTACATCTCTCTGAAGTTTCTGAAGTGAAAGAGTTTAATCTTCATTAGCAGTGTTGGTAGGATTGTATGGAGCTGATGAACAGAGGGTTTGGATTTGCCTGAACAACATTTTTATCACTGCAGCAAATGCTGCCACGATTAGCATTATTTTGATTGCCATTAAATGAATAGGGAGAGTGTTGGAAGGGAGACAAATTCCCAAAGCACTGGTTTTCTTCTGTTTCTGGAAACGAAACCAGATACAGAGCAGATTTTATTTCCTAAAGTAAATAAACTTTGGAGCGAATTCAGTTAATGGCCATCCAACAAAATACCTATCAGATGAAAACTGTTTCTAGGTCAGTGGTGAGATGTGTGCGAGGGATTTAAAAGAAATGCCAATACTTCCTGGTCAGGAATTCAGAAATTAGGAGACAGCAGAATTACCATTTCTCAGAAATATGTTCAACAGAGTGCATGATTGCCAGCTTATGCCAACAGAGGATTTCAGTTTCAGCCTTTGTTGATCACAGCTGGAATCAGGAGTGACTGGCATCAATAAAGCACCCTTAGCCTAGAAGTACCAATGGCCAAAATGTTTGCTTTTGTGCAAGTTCCCCACGTGGGCATTGCTGCTGTAGCTGGACAGAAGTGACTGTGTAACATTTTTAAGGTCAGATCCTGCATACCCTATTTGTGATGTCTGTCTCTTGGATTGCAAGGTGGGACGCTGGTGTCTGTGTTCCCTGCTTCTTCCAGTCACTTCAGTTTCCAGGGGCAGTTGTGCTGATTCAGCCCTGGGGGTTCTCCTTCATTCTGGGCAGCGCTCACGTTTTGCAAAGCTTTCAGAAGCCACTGTCTATTGTCATATTCTGAAAAGCTCCTTTTGCATTAAGCTTATTTCCAAAGACCTAAATAATTCAGTATCACTGCTTTAAGCTGTATGTCATCACACATATTGCTGACTGCAAGAATTAAGGTGCATTGTTAAAGCTGGTCTTTCTGAATGCATGAATGACCAAAGGCTGGTCAAGGCTGGTCAAAACCAGAAGGGCTGCAAGGATTGTTTCCATGGGCATAAGTCCTTTGGTAATGTCAGCCATCTGCAGCTCACCCAGTGCCCTGCTCAGCAGAACTGCAGACAAACTGCTCCAATAGCAGATGCAGGGGTCTGCTTACCAATGAGCATCCTGTTGTCAGGATCAGCCTTGGTCTGTCGTGGTTTCCTGTCCTGAAGCTACTTTGCTCTGAGTAAATCCTGGATCATACAGCACGGCTGACTGAACAACGGCCCAATGACTCACATCAGAGGAACATCTTCACTTAAGAGGAAGGTTAAAATCATGCAGATCAATCTAGCTCTTCTGTCCTGGAGCCAAGACAGCGTGCCATGAAACAACCTCAGCTCAGGCGTTTTGTCTGAAGGCTGTGCTTACCATGCTCATCATGGGCAACTGCCTCCTGCGGGACAGGGCTCAACTCACTGCTGAAAGACTGAGCTGGAAGCAGGCCAGGCTTGAGCCTGTTTTTGTTTACAGCGTGGGCTGAAATGGATTGGCAGGTGAACCACACCAGGCTGTCTCAGACCATATCTGAGAAGCGAGGCAGGCTATAAATACAAAGGCAAACTAAGCCAGTATGTTTGTATGTGGTCAAAACAAAGTGGTTTATCAAATCATTGTCTGATAGCTGAGCTGCAGTAACACTGCTTGCACCCCAGCAGTGAGATAAAATCCATTTTACACATGAAATTTGCTGAGGGTGAATATGCACTTAGTTACACAAGGTAGCAGGCAGGTGGCAATTTGCAGTAATATATTCACTTTCAACTGTGCGCCTGTGCTTTGAGATGATGAGTGACTAGAAAATGTAAATTAACCACTGTTAACGAGGAAGAGGAGCCAGGATGCTGCTGTTGGTTTTTTTTTCCTGTAGGTTTTATGTGGATCGGGCTCAGCTGGAACGGACTCACATTTGTGTTCAGCAGCAAAGACAGTGAAGATGCAGGAACAGCCCTGAGCACAGTGCAGGTGAGCCCCGCTGTTAAAGCATCGCCCCGTCCTGTCAGGTATCCCCAAAGGCTGGTGGCTCTTCTGGAGACCTTGGGCTGGCCGTGAGAGCCCAGCTGATTCCCTCAAGGAGTCTCTGTCCCCACATTAGGAGGAGGGAACAGAAAGAACACTGTGATGGAACCGTGATATTTGTACTACATCCTACTCCTCTTTTTATTATTTTTTATTCTGACGGAGGGTGATACATCCTCATTGTCTTTTGTCAAATCATCATTACTTCTCTAATTTATCATTTTGTATGTGTGAAGCTATTTACAGCCTTTCCTTTCACTTGCTTTTGTCTAAATGTATTTTAGGGCTGCTTGAAAAGGTTAAGAACAGACAGGGACGTATCCTTTTGGGAAAAATGCAGGGATGCATCCCAGACTCTTCTTTTTCTTTCCTCTCTGACAGAGTCATGCACAATTTTAACACTAATAGCTGGTCATTGTGGACAAACACAGTGAAAACATGCAAAGAGGGACAAAATAAACGTGCTGCAAACCCAGGTCTTTCTAACTAAGTTACTTAATATGGCCCTATGAGATAACAGCAGTGTGAGAGTAAGACATCAGATATACAGGACACCACAGTTCAGCAGGAACAAGCATGTATTTCGGTATGCTCAGAGTACCGACCTGGGAACCTGCATCCTGCCTGGCTTTAAGCATTTCTCTGGATGATTTAATTTAGAGTTGTATTACATTCCTCAGTTCCTCATTTGTGTCTCACTCAGTGATAATTTTAATCCCCCCATGAAGCAATTTGAACTTTTGCTTTCCTGGGGAATGAAGCCAACAGACTCTATGAATAGATCACTGTTCACATTAAATGAATTTTCACTTTAGGACTGCACAAGAACTTCCAGATTAGAGATCCTCGTGCAAGGTGGGGGGAGTGAGCTACAGCATGGTCACTGATACATAAAGCAGTGAGACACAGAAGTCTCTCTTCTCACTGGGTGAAACCTTAACTCTATGTTCCTCCGTTGCAGTGCCTTGGAATAGCCCCAGCATCTTCTTGAAAGGTGCTGGAAGGAGACAGAGGTGTTCATTTGGTGCCACTGGGTGTCTCACTGCACACCTTTCATTATCAGCCAGCTTTCAGCTCTGGGGTCTTACAAGAACTGAATTATGGCCGTCAGGTCAGTGCTGTCCAGCTTGTAAGAAGTGCAGTTTCTAGAAATGACATGAACAGTTTGCTATTTTCTTGATGCATTTTGCTAGCCAACTAGCAAGGGCTGGACGTGTCCCATCATCTCAGAGCTAACTGTTAGGAGGTGATGGAAATGCTAATTCCCTGTCAGAGGCTACCAGGCAAGTTCTGCTCTCTGCTTCGTTAGAGAAAAATACATCGGGACTGCAGTGAGATCAGCAAACTCTGTCTAGATTTACACTCGTGATAGAATTTGGCCCAAAGAGACTGAAAAGAACTGAGGTGTCACGTATTTCATTGAATACAGCTGTTGTGCTCTGTTCAGGAGAATATTTTAACCAGGCTCCATATAGTATTGCCTGTGCTCTATGACTAATTTCCACAGCAATACCAATTTAATACTGTAGCAATTTATTGACCGAGAAAGAAGGAAATTGCTTGGTTGAATAATGGACAGAAAAACAAACCCGGGAGGTGCGTGGCAGTTTTCATTGACCAAAGGAGTGTGAACTGTAATGCAATGAACAAAGTTCCTTCGAGAGCAATAAATAAGGAGCTTAATGCATCACTCGCAGGTACGAGCTGCTCAATCTTTGTAAGACATTGTTTTTGTCTGCTTGGGAGCCAGACTCCCGACATAACCATTACTTGCACAGCCTCCAGCCATCAGTTTGCAAATAACACAGAAACGATGCTATTGCAGTGCTTCTGCTAATTTCATCGCCATGCCACTGCTGTGCTAAAGTGGGGGGAGAAAGCAATCAAAACACGTGAATTGTTCTTAAAAACAATTAAAAGGAGCGGGCTGCTCATGTGTTTTGTCACCGGGGTTTTTTTTAGTGTTGGTCAACTCGTATCAAGTGGAAATGGTTTGTGCACTCCTTCAGGTTTGCAGTTCTCACAGTACAGAGGTTACACGGCAGTTCATTTACATCTGTTCTGAGGAATGCAGGATGGAATATGAAAAATGAGCCAGCCCTGCACTCAGCTTTTTGAGGATCCTTTCAGACACACCGCGAAACGTCTGAGTGAATCCATTAATTAAGCCTCCGAAATGCACCATGACTGCCGCTTTTCTGTACTCGAACATGCAGGCTGCTCGATCCTCTCCTGAGATGAGGAGGGAACTGCCTTCCCTTCATTCATTTTCCCCTGCTGTTAGCTGGGATGGTGCCGGAGTGCTGCTCAGCTTTGGTTTTTTCCCTGTTTTTTTTTTTTTTTTTTTTTTTTCTTTTTTCCCTGGTGAAACGAAGTGCCGGAGAGCGGAACGAACGGGAGGACTCAGCGCTGCGCACGCGCACAGCCTGGCGGTGGAAAAGGGGAGGAGTGCGCAGGCGCGGGGCTGCTGGCCGGGAGAGAACGGTGCGCGCAGGCGCACGCTCTCGCGCTGCGCACGAAGTGCATGCGCACTGAATCGCGTTGGGGGAGCCCGCGCGCATGCGCCAAGTCTCCGGCCGCTGGGCGGTGCGTGCTGCCCCGCGTGGGAACAGGAAGCGCGCGCTCTTCCCCGTGACAGAAAAGAGCGGCGGGCATGCGCGCTGCATTGCACATAGCGTGTACATGCGCGCAGTCTCGTACCGGCGGCAGAGGGCAGTGTGCAGCCGTATCGTCTGTCGCCGCGGCGCTGCGCGCGCACACGGCCCCCGAAGCAGTTGGCGCTTGTGGGCGTGCGCGATGACGCGCGACCCGAGAGGAAAGCGCAGGCGTTATTTCGTGCCGTCCGGTAATCCGTGCGCCTGCCTCGCGCGAGGATCTGCTGAGTGCATCTGCGCTGTTTCACGGCGGTCCGGTGGCACACGCGCGGTACCTCGCACGGGCGGATGCGCGTGCGCGAAGCCTCTCGCCGTCTCCTGTCGCTAAGAGTGCGCATGCGCTGTGTGGCCCGCGCCCGGCTGTGCTCGTGCGTGCTGCCGCGTGCCGGGCGGCAGTTGCTGGGCGTTGTGTTGAGGGTGCTGTCCGAGTGTGAGCATCGTTGGCAGACACAACCAGGCAGGCTGGGCTTCCCTGCGGAATTTCCCTTCGCTTTCCGAAGGGCTGTTAACGTACGAGGGGATGCTGCTTACACACGTCCTACAGACTCGTTTCGCTTTATCAATACTCAATAGCTTTATCTCTGGCTTCGCCGCTGTGAGGGCGCAGCGCACCGCCGCCTTTATTTGCGCACAGCCCGCGCGGTGGAATCTCACTGTGGGGCGCAAACGGCGGCCGCGCCGTGCTGCTTAACGTGAGCTGGCGCGCGCTGCCCCTCCGGGAGTTCTGTCGTCACACCTTGGCGCTTTAAGCTGGCAGGGGCCGCGGCTCGCCATGGCTGTGGACCTCTGGCAGTTCTGGGTGGCTCCGGTCGCCAGGTTTGTTGCTGTGTGAACACCTCCAAAAGGATGGGAGCAAAAAAAAAACTCCTTCCCATACCGGGAGTCGAACCCGGGCCGCCTGGGTGAAAACCAGGAATCCTAACCGCTAGACCATATGGGAGGCGCTGGTGAGACGTTTCTCAGCCCGCCTGAAAACGTTCGTTGTCCGACATTCTTTGGGTCCTCTACAGAGAGTTGTGCTGGATGTGCAGAAACCCCGTCGGGCCGCTCTGTAAACACTGCGCGGTCGCTATCGAGTCGGCCGCCTGCAGACTGTGGCCGGCTCCTTGGCCGGCCCTCCTCCACGCAGCCCGCGGCACCAGGATAGCTGCCCTCACCCAACATGGCGACCACAGCGTAACAGTTCCACCCCTTCCTTCCCTTCGCCCCGCCCCTGGTGGCGGGGGCCCGTCACGTGATTTTGAAGGCGTGGTGGGAGCGCGCTCACGTGACCGGCGGAGGCCGCTGAGCGCCGAGTCTCGTGAGCGCCGCGGGGCGGCCGCTGCCGAAGCGGGCGGGACCCCAGCGGCGCAGCGGGCTCACGCGAGGCCGTGGCTTTGAGGCCTGCTCCGGAGCGCGGGGCGCTCGGACCCGCTCAGCGCTGCGGGCGGCCCGGTGACGCTCCCCCGCGGCTCCCGCCGCCCGCGGGCATCGCCAAACCGGCCTGGGAGGTGCCCGGCGCGGATAGAGGTAGCGGGGCGCTGCGGGACCTGGGCTGCGCGGAGCCGCGCGGAGCCCGCGGGGCCGGGGAGAGGCCGAGGCCCGGTGCTCCTGGTGACCGCGGCCGGGCTGCGCGGGAGCGGGGTGGTGAGGCGGGCGCTTGTGGTTCCCCTGCTTGGGCCCGCGGTCGCGGGGATGCTGCTCGTCGCGGGCGTGTGACGGGGCCGCCTGCAGAGGGGCTGCTTCTCCTCCAGCCCCGCAGCGCGGAGCAGCGGCTGTCAGCACCCGGCTGGGCTGCGGCGGGGCGGGAGATTCCCGTTTGCACGGAACTGAGGGCTGATAGGAGCTTGAGGCTGACGCGCAGCCTGCGAGCGGGGCCCGGAGCGGTGTAACAGTGCTGTTGTCTCTGCAGGGAGGTGATGCCGAGCACAGCCATGAAGAAAAAGGTAAGCCGTTTGATTTCTCTTCCCTGTCTGCACTTGCTAGTGTGGCTATGTGTTCCCGTCTGTATTTTGGGGTGTTCTGTGGCTTTCAGCTGCCTCTTGAGGCTGTCACAGTGTTTGCTTATCATGCTGGAAACCGGCATCAAATTTGGGTTTGTTTGCTGGCGTGAGGGCAGGCTGGCAGCAGAACTGCACATCCCCAGTAACGGCTGCATGAGTATTTCTGGTAGGAGTTGTGAAAGCTCTCTGCTGACTGCGGGCTTTGCGGTGTCAGGGAAGAGGATGTGCTCCAACTTGTTCTGCCGGCCTGGGGAGACCCTCTGGGTGTTGCAGGAACTGGTGTGGGCAGCTCACAGGAACTGGTGTGAGCAGCTCATCACTGCTTTGAGGGCTCCTGGCAGGGCGAGGCCAAACGCAGGGTGAGGCATCAGAGCTATGCCTTGTGTGTCCCAGAAGTGAGCAAATTCAGATTAGCTCAGGCAGTGATGTGAGGAGCGCTCAGCTCTCATTCTGTGTTGCATGAGGATTGAGTTTCCTCTCTGGCCCTGTAAACTGGTGTCTGACCTCCCCAAAAGGCCACTGTAGCCTGATGCTTGGGAGTTAGGTTCCCTTGTAGGTTGGCTTGTGCTGCGTCTTGGAGCCACACTGAATGTCTTAAGGTGATGTGAAGTAGGAGATGCTGCTGTTCTTTTCCTGTTCTGCATGGAGCTTTTTGGATTCTGGCTTCAGCTGGGCTGGTGGGCGTGACCTGAGCAGCCAACTGCTTTGAGAAAAGCCTTTGTCACAAAACCATTAGGGCTCTTCTGAGCAAAATGGGGGACTCTGAGTAAATGTCCTCACTGCATGGTCAGTTCCTTATGAAAGGGGCTTTTGCTTCTTCTATGACACTGCAGTTGCTCCCAGAAGAGCACCTGGGGCCACAGGACGCTGCTGCGTGTGTTGCTCTGAGGCACTTGCAGCAAGGTGAGGACTGAGCAAGCTGCTTCCCAGCCAGCCCCTGGCACTGGGGTAAAACACCAGTGCTGGTTGTACTCTCTTTAAACTGATCCTTGACGATAGATTTTCAGAGCTGTTGCCAAAGGTTGGATTTGACTTTGTAACTGGAACTTGTTTCACAGCTGTTTTTGTGAGCAAGTCCACGTTGGCTGCCACTGGTTTTGTATTTATTTTTAGATCACGATGCAGAGTCTTGCCTTGTGTGATCGTTTCCCCCTCTTCTCCACTCAGTCATCCCGCAGTTTTCTGCTGCCAGAGGTGCTGCCTCTCTTTTGGCCTGAGGATCTGTGGACTGGATTCTGGGATGGAGACTGTTTTCCCCGCAGGGCAGCTTGGTGTACCTGAGTTGGGCTGTTCCAAATGCTTTTAGCTTTCTGCTAGGGTTCTGACACCTGAAACTCAACATGGAACTTGTATTTCACCTCTATCAGGGGAGAGAAACCAGACTGTGTTATGAAAAAGGAAAGAGCAAGATTAGGAGAGAAGTAATGAATGGAGAATGCCAGTGCTGAGTAGGCAAGTGATAGCTTTCAGCATGGCTTTAATGGCTTGAGATAAAACTGGTCCTTTGCTCTCACTGAAAACATCAAGTTTTTACCACTGGTAACAGTGCTTGAAAAACATTGCAGCCTGCGAAGGGCTGGGGAAAGAGGAGATTGGCGATGGGTTCTCTGCCCTGGTGTGTAGGATAAAGGGTTATGGGCAGCAGCGTCTGCAGGCTGGCTGAACTTTGAGTGTTTCGCACCATGCTGGAAGGAGTGCAGTGCCTTGAAGGGCAGCAATTCCTGAGAGAGCAAAATAGAAGGGTGGTGGACGTGGTGTTGGGAACGCAAACAGGATGGAAAGGATTTTAGGATGCGAAGCAAGGAGGTAATGCCACCTGCCTCCTGATTTCCCAGGTATGGTTCTCTTATGGTTTCAATCTGTAGTACCAGAGTCCTGTCAATTGGTTGCTACAGCTGCAAGGTGAGAGCCATGGAGGAGGCAGTGCTCTGCGGTAGCTAATTCTTTTTTTTCCATCTCTGCAGGTGCTGCTGATGGGTAAAAGCGGGTCTGGGAAGACCAGCATGAGGTCCATTATCTTTGCAAACTACATTGCCAGAGACACACGACGCCTGGGTGCCACAAGTAAGGCTTCTTTTGTGTGAGCTGGGCATTCTCAGGGCTCCAGCACTGTACGCTTGGAGGGGTGAGGCTGTTCCTCCAGCTGGCCCTACCTTGCCTTTCCCCTGGCAGGAGCAGGGGGAGCCTGCTGATCATCAAGTCAAACTTTGCTCAGCAGTTCAGCTGAGGTCAGGTGGAGGCTGAAGTGAAAGAGAAAGGAATGCTGTATCCAATCTTCCGTTTATGGTTGGACTTTCATCCTTTTTTTTGATCAGTTGGCAGCCTCTGCTGCTACATGTGTTATTGCAGGAGTGCTCAGAGCCTCCTTGTGGTCCCTTTTTGGTGCTGATGCCTCTCTGCTGCGAGCCTGCTGATGGCTAGCCCAGCTGGAGGCACAGTGATCTTACCACGTGCCTGGGGGTTTTGGCAGGATGATGCACCAATGTTAATTGGCTTCTTTTGCCTCTTTTTCTCCAAAGCCACTGATCTGAGAAAGCACTCAGTGAAACGCTGGCTTGGATCACTGGCATCTAACGCTGTACTGTGAGGCACCCATGAGGATTGGTGTGTGTGTCCTTGCTGTACACATTGCTGTACACTTTTCATGAGGTGTGCTTTTCATTCTTTGTGCTACAGTTTTGCTTTTTTTTTTTTTTCTTTGTTTCTTCTAAGGCTAATTTAAAGCCTTGCAGCATGTGCTGGAAGTGGTGTTCTTAAAATACCATGAAAATCAGGGAACATGTTTCTGAAAGGAAACTGCCTGCTGTGCTTCTCGGGAGAGCAGTCTCCTGGTTAGCAGCAGGAAGGCTTGGGTTACTGGGGAGCTGCACTTATCTGTAGTGTCTACAGCTACAGGTTTATGCACAGCAATGCTGTTTAGATGGAGTGCTATAAACTGTGGGCTGCATTGCAGAGAATGGCATGGCTGCCTGAGCAGGCTCTGACCTGGGTGTGTGGCACAGCTAGTAATCTCCCTGTTGTCTCTTTTCAGTTGATGTGGAGCACTCCCATGTTAGATTTCTAGGAAACCTGGTATTAAACCTCTGGGACTGTGGAGGGTAGGTACTTGTTGTTGTTGTTTTTCTTTTTTTTTGGGGGGGGAAATTGTTGTGGGTTAATTTTGTTGAATAAGATTGGGGGTGTAATGAGTGCAGGCACCCCAAGGCACTAGCATGCTTTCTGTGTGTGGAGAGTGTAGAACAAGCTTTGTGCATGCCATGGTGAAACTGGTGAGGCTGCTCTGGGAAGAGTGGATGCCACATCTTAGACTTGTGCATGAAAGTGGGTGGAAGAAGCTGGCCTGATTATTGCAGTCTTGCAGTCTGAGTTATCTCCACGTGAAAGGTGCAGTGCATAGGCCCACCCTTTCATTGCTGGCTGCATTTTTTGTCTGGTGAAAAGCCTGAGACCTTCACCTGAACTTTCTCTTGAAAGTGGTGATGGTGGAGGTGATGCTGGTTTTGAACTGCATCTCACGAGTTTGATCCAAATGAGGTGCATGCTGAGAAGGGATGTGAAAGATTGATGGTGATTCTGTGGTTCCTGGAAGCAGCTTTTTAAGTAATGTTCCCACTGACAGAGCCTCAGTAGAGCTGTCAAACTTTGCTAAGCTTCCCCAAATCTAATGTCCTTACATTTTGCCTGAGCTGTATTCAGCACGAGTTAGTCAAAATGCATTTAGATCCTGTAAAACGGGCTGTACTGATGGTTTTAGTGCTGTTGTGGCTTTTTTTGTGTGCAGCTCTTTAAAAGCAATGTAGCTTTGTTTGTGCTAGCCCCGAGCAGCAGCTACATCCTGTAGGAAGCTTCTGCTTCTTATGAGAGACTGGGAAGCAGATGCTCTTCAGGAGCATCCTACTGTGCTCAGTTGGAAATGCTTAGGGAGCCTTATATCCTGGGGAAGTTAGCTGTCTGTGGGGCTCTTTTTCTGGACTCCTGTGGTGGGATTTGCAGCTCAGCACGGAAACATCTCTAGCAGGAGATATTTTACAGCACTTTTCCTGAAGCCTGGTTGCTCTAATGGGAGTCTCCTTGTTCTGTTGCTCTGCTGCTCCTCAGACAGGACACCTTTATGGAGAACTACTTCACCAGTCAACGGGACAACATCTTCCGCAACGTAGAAGTCCTCATCTATGTCTTCGATGTAGAAAGCCGTGAGCTGGAGAAGGACATGCACTACTACCAGTCATGCTTGGAGGCAATTCTTCAGAACTCTCCTGATGCAAAGATCTTTTGTCTAGTGCACAAGATGGACTTGGTGCAGGAGGATCAGCGGGACTTGGTGAGAAGAAGCTGAGAGTTGCCATAGAAATGCTGTCAAATCTTTTGACTCTGCTAAAGCGTTGCTAGTTCGTACCTCAGGCACAGTCCCATCAGCACTGTTCCTGGAAGGGATTCTCGGGTGTTGAGAGCTGTCCGAGCCCTTTTTGCCTTCCAAACTGTATGTCAGTGCTGTCTCTTGCATGTTGTCCAGCAGAGAAGAAAGCCTTTTCTTTTAAAGCATCAGTTGTAATGCTTTTAGCAGACCTTGGTTCCAGAGAGTAGGGAAGGAATTTGAACTCTCCCCTGACGGTTTGGATGACTTTAAGGATTGCAGTGGTGACAAGTGATGGTTTCTTTTTCAGTCTCACATAAGCACTGTTCTAAAGTGTAACAGAAACAAGGGTTGAAACTTTTCCTGGTTAACTAGAAACTTTTACCAGTTGGTGCTTCTGCTTTCTGTCACAAAGTGTTCACTGGGGCCCATTTGCCCAGAGGTCACTTCTTGATTTAACACTTAGGTGTTCCCGGAGGCACCCTGCAGGGGCAAGGATCAGCCTCCCAGGGAGGTTTTGTTTGCTGCTCCCTTTGGGGCTTTTGGAAGGTTGCAAGGGGGCTGGAAGATGGTAGGTTTCTACCAACGTTGCTTTTTCAGCTATGGCTAAAAGCAACCAGCTCCTGATCCCGAGGGAAAAAATACCTTGTGTGTTAGATGTCTTGGCCTGGCAAGTACATCCCCGGCTGCTTTCCACTCCCTGACCTGGAGAAAACTTGGAGGCCCCTTTAGGGCGTAGTAAGAAGTCACATTAAATGCTCAGGTTCCTGGTGAGTGTGTGCCTGGGCAGCAGCGAAGGCGGCTTTGCCAGGCCCCATGGCTGCATCCACTCCCTGACCTTCCTGCAGAGGCAGACTTCTTCCTCGCAGCATTTTGGCTCCAGGTCGCTGCTTCTCTGTTGGTGATGGTTCTCCTTTCCTAGTTCAGCTCAGTGTAAAAATAGCTCAGTGAGCTTGTTCATAGGGTTGATTCAGGGACTTTTACCTCACTTCCATCTCTTCCCTACAAACTGAATGGAAACTCTTACGGTCTTTGTGAAACTCTTTTGTCCATCTGGATTTATATAGTTGTGCAAATTCAAGTGAGGCCTTGAAGCATGGGGTAGACAGGCAGAAGAGGAGCCTTACTTTGAGTCTATTTTTAGTGCGTATCATTGCACACCCATCACAGCTGTTTTAAAGTATCTGCTATTCAGAAGAACATGCGAAAAACTCTTGAACTGGGCCAAATGACTGCCCCTGTAAATCGTTGTTAAACCTTTGGTATCTCGGGCCCCAAGATGGTCAGTGTTGGCCTACGCAGCATGTCCTGGAGATCAGCTTGCTCTGTCATGTTCCTAAAAACAGTAAGGTGAGGTGAAGGTAGTCATCATGCCTTCCCTTGCAAGGTTACAGTGCCAGCTCTCTTGCTGGATTTTTTATTTATTTATTTGTTTATTTATTTTTTGCCTCTTTGGTGGATGTTGGTGCAAGGCTGTCCTCTTTGTTTTACCCCTCTTCTTTTTTTTTTTGTAACCATAACTTTTAAGGGCAGAACTTGATGGGAGAAGGCTGTATTCTTGTCTCGGAGTTGCTTTGTTAATGCAGTTCATAGCGGTGAAACTCCCTAGAGCTTCCCTTCTGTTCTGTTCACAAAGATGCAGCTTTTTACATCTGACCAGGGACTTGTCAGATTTTGGGTCCTCTGTCAAGCTCATGCATGTACACTTCCATTTCCACTCCATAACACTGGTTATTCCAAGTTTGAGTCTCCTGCTGTGTGACAGCCAAGGTCTGCTTGTCCCTGCTATCCTAGTGGGAGGGGTTTCTGACAGTCTGTCCTAGCCAGCAAGCTGTGCTGCTCTCTTTTCTCTAGTGCTGTGTGTGCTTGAGTATTGTTTGACATGTGTGCTAGAAATGCAATACAGTAACCACACCAAAGGCCAAAATATTTACACTCAACTGCTAATCATTTTACTTTGCAGATTTTTAAAGAGCGTGAGGAAGACTTGAGGCGCCTTTCCCGTCCTTTGGAATGTGCTTGTTTTAGAACTTCCATCTGGGATGAAACGCTTTACAAGGTTTGGATGCTGTCCTCACTGTATCTGGCCTTTCCCTCCTCTCACTTGAAAACAAGAGCATGAGGAGGCTGAGTGGTTGGTTGCTGACTGGCCCTTGTTAGGTCTACAGTGACTCCTGCTTCTGCAGGTTAGCTGTTGTAAATGGCATCAGAACATTTTGGGTTTCATTTAAAACAAATAAATAAAAGCCCTCCACGTGCTGTGCTCACAGCGTTCTTTTAACACTGCTTAAATGCTTTGCCTAGCCACTTTGTGACTATTGAAGAGCTCACTCGGGAAAGCAGATACCACCATAGCCCTCAGCATAGCAGAGAGATGCACAGTGGGGTGGGAGAAGTCCTTCTGCCTTGGCTAGGCTGTAAGTGCTCACAACTGCAAATGGTTTTTGAGCATGCTGTGTATCCTGTGGGCCTGAGGCAGAAATGATAACGCAGTCCTTGTCTTTCTTTGTTGACAGGCTTGGTCCAGTATAGTCTATCAGCTGATCCCAAATGTCCAGCAGCTGGAGATGAACCTGAGGAATTTTGCTCAGATCATTGAGGCAGATGAAGTGCTTCTGTTTGAGAGAGCCACTTTCCTGGTGAATACAGCTGTTCGGCCCTTTGTGTTTCCCTGCCCAGCCTAGGACGGAGATCCCTGGAAGGAAAGTGCAGTTGTGGCAGTTGCCCAAAGAGAGGTGCCGGCACCAGAATGCTTTGATCCAGGCCTTGTGATATTGAAAGTAACAGACGTGACTTGGTGGCTCATATGACCTTCCCAAAATTTCCACGTCTCGTTGTTGAGATGAGGGCTTGGTTGGTATTTCCCTCTTCCAGGCTGTGAAAGGGTTTCATATCCCCATTCTCTTGTCGGTCATGGGAGTTCTTTTGAGAATTCCTTTCTGCACAGGGCTTCTTAAGCTTGAACAAGTCTTTTCAGTTCCTCCTAGACTGGCTTTTTAACTCCTCCTTTTTTATCAAGTGCCTGGTGCTTTACAAACCTGCAGTATGGATAGAGGATCTCAAGCAATTGGGTTGCTGTGGGTTCTGAAGTTACCATCTGTGTGGTAACTGTGCTTCTAACCTGTTGTGTTCAAAAGGTAAAACGTGTTGGTTAAAACCACTGTTGCTGCTTGTCTTTCCATACTCTTAGTTTCTAGTTTGGTCTCTTGGACTTTATAACAGTGCTGTTGCTGATCTGAAGAAATTGCTTTTCGAGTCTGAGTGCTTTCCTTGCCAAAGACTTGATTTTGAAGTTACCATGCTGTTTCTTTTCACTTCTACTGTCAGAAGTAGAGTTCTCCTGACAAGTTCTGCTTTTTGACCTTGTGTAGATGATAAATAGTTCCACCTTGTTGATATGTAGTGGTATTTATTTGCACTCAACAAAATGCATTTTATTTACTGAAAAACAATTTTTGTAGCAAAGAATTCAGTATTGATTTCTCAGTGTAATGGTGGCTTTTAAAGACTTTTCCCTTTTCATTGTTCTCTATTTGAGCTTCTGCAGGGACTGCTTTCTCCTGCAGTGAAATCTTATTCTAAAATTGTATTCAAAGCGTAGTAACAGAAAAACCTGGAGAGCTGAGGAAAGAGATTGATACCAAAGCCTTCATGACATGCATGTGATTTTTGAATGTGGCTGAACTTGTACCTGTAGGAATAGTTGGGCAGATGTAGAAAATAGACAATAGTTTTCTAAGCTCCTTGAGGAGGGGAAAAAAGAGAAAGAAAAGAAAAACAACCACAAAACAAATAAAAACAATCCCACTTTAATTTCTGAAAGCCTGTTAAATATGGTTCCATGGGTGGAAAATTGAGTTTAACACCTTTGTGCAGGGCTATGCGATGCGTTCAGTAGCAGTTGGTTTCATCATTCTTGTAAGTATGAAGCACACAGTGTAGTGTTCTCAAAATTATGCTCCTTTGGAGGCTTCTGTGGGAATGAAGATGCAACAACTGCAATCCCACTTAATGCTGCAGATTCCCTCCTCGGCCAGTTGGCTGGCTTGGCTGGAGAGGAGAGGTCTGTAGGCTGCCAGCCATGTGCAAGCAGCAGGAGTGAGGCAGCCCTGGATCGTCTTGCAAGGACTCCTGAAAACTTGATCCTTTCCAACTCTGCAGCCTAGCACCAAGGTCTGCACCTTGCTGCAGGATTTCTGTGTGGGAGGACAAGGAGGGAAGTGCATCTGAACACAGGCAACTTAGCACAACCTTAGTCTGAGTCAGGTGATGCAGAGAGAGCTCCCTAGGAAACAGCTGCCTTTGTTTCACTTGTCTGAGCTGGAGAAGAACAGCTCGCTTTGGTTTGAGAGCAGTGCTGGGCATCCAGCGTGTTGCAGAGCAGCACACTTTTCAGGTTTGGTGTGTGAAAGTCTGCATCATGATAGATGTAGGTAAACTGGTCCAGCATTTGTCAAAGGTCTGTTTGCCTTCCAGGAGGCGATAGTTTTGCATTTCCCCCACCTAGCACCTTCTTGTTCTTTGAAACAAGATTTAAATGGCTGCTAAGTTGGAGTATTCAGACCCCACATGGACGTGAATGCCTCTTATGTATCTTATGTTATTTTCATCTGCACTTGTTAAAGGCTTCCAGGGGATTGTGTGACTGCATCCTTCTTTATGCTAGCACAGCTAGTGTTGCTGCTAATGGTTTCCAAAGGCAAAGGGAATCCCTGAGCTGGGCACCATCGGTTTCTCATAACTGCTGTTGCACGTGAGAAAGCTGTACTGAAATCAGTAACTAACTGCACTCTTTCTGCCTTTCAGGTCATTTCTCACTATCAGTGCAAAGAACAGCGGGATATCCACAGATTTGAGAAAATCAGCAACATTATTAAACAATTCAAACTAAGTTGCAGGTGAGCTGGCTTACTCAGTAGATGGGAAAGATACCTGGGCAGGTATTTCAGTTTCATGCTGGAGCAAGGAAACTTTCCAAATAAATATTAGTTTGTGCTTCCTCAGCAGTGTGAGGATTTGTGTTAGTTGCTGGAAAGCACCGTGTTTAAAAATGTCAGAGCTTGTTATCTTTCCTAACCTCCTCCTTCGGTGATTGTTGAAAGAGGTTTGTTTTGAAACAGCTGTTTTCTTCTGGGCCTTTTTCTCCTGTGCAGAGTAGGAACATTCCAGGACTGATCTGGTAAACTCATGCTGGCTTGGGAAGAAAGAGAGCTTACAAACAAACTCTATAATTGTCAGCATTTTGAATTGAAAGATAGAAAGCTTACTTCAGAGTAGCTGGTGTTTTGAACCACCTTCAGGTGGTTCCATAGTCGGTCAGCAACATCCATAAGCGTAGAGCCTGAACAGGGAAGAGAAGTGGCAGCATGCTATACAGAGCTGTCTCCAGATATTTCAGCTTTATGCTTACCCCCAGAGAGTGTCAACCTCCTTTGGAATGGTTGAGCCATTACTTCAGAAGGGTCGATGGTGCTGACTGCTTGGGCACAGTGTGGGGTTGTATCTTGAGTTACAGACCTTCATTGATCAACACTCAGGTGGTTTTTGTTGTTCTTGTTGGTTCAATTAAGCCTAAAGCTAGAGCTTTTCCTTTAAATGAATTGCAGTCTTATCTGGTGGTCATCCTGGCAAGCAGCACTTGCCAGTAAATGCAGATAAACATGGGACATAAGGGGAAAATCTGTCTGAGCACTCCTACAGTAACAGTGCGTTTACTCTTTCTTTTTTCCTTGTTTTAGTAAGCTGGCGGCTTCTTTCCAGAGCATGGAGGTCAGGAACTCTAACTTTGCTGCTTTCATTGACATCTTCACATCAAATACATATGTGATGGTGGTGATGTCAGACCCTTCAATACGTAAGTTGAAGCAAAGATGAGCTTCTGGCCTGTTTTTATTCACAGGGACAAAAAGCTGGACAAGTCTGGCTCAGAATGCATTTATCAGAATACAGCAAACGCCAGACAAAGCAGTGGAAATGATTTAATTCAGAGGTATGGGGGGATGTGTCCCACTGCCTTGCCCTGTCTGAGCAGCAGGAGGGGAAGGTGGTTAGAAGGTGACTCTGCACAAGAGATGTGTGCCTTTGAGGGCTGGGCTATTTGTTGCTGTCCAGCAGAGAATTGTAGCAACAGTGGGGAACCACTATAACAGATGTGACCTGACTTGATAGGTCATATCTAATAACCTATTTTGGGCTGCTTTGATCTGGCAGCCACAGCGATTTTTTGAAAAGGAAGCAGAAGTGGATCATGAGTGTTTTTTTGTTCTTGCTGCCTGAATTGTCCTGGAGGGCAAGGGCTCTAATTATAGTAGCATCTGTTTATCTGAAGAACTTGGAGGCAGCGGTGCCTGAGGCACGTTTGAATACCTAGTTGTTTTCACTACTGTAGTTGAAGCTGTTAAGAATGAAAGGTGCTTAAGACCAGCCCACTGTCCTGAACAGCTGTGTGACTTACAGCTGTTATTCTGCAAGAGGACAGGAAGATTGTTTTACTGGATTAGGGAAAACCTATGTGAACTCTGCAACCCTGGGTGAACTATTGAGCTGTGATGTTGCTGTGCCTTAGCAGCAAATGAGAAGCTGAGTGACTTCTAGAACGCCTTGGGAGCAGACCAAATAGGTGCAGTTTGCTCTGCGATCAGCAGGCACCCACACCTTCCAGCATTGTGTTTGTACTGCTGGGGAGCAGGAGGGTTGATCCCTGAGCTTGTTGGTTGGGATGTTGGTACTCTTTGAGCATTGCTCCCCTTAGGGAAGATCCGGTTTCACGCTGTATCACTTCTCCAGATTAAAGTGAAATCTAGTACTGGCCACTGCAGGTAGAAGCTGTAGAACACCTGGCCCCCTGCTGAACACCCTGCGGTCATAAGATTCAGAAGTGTGAACCAAGGCTACCCAGGGATGTGGGTTCAGTTTTGCTGATAGGAACTCAAATCAAATACCTGCTGTCTTTAGGCAGCTTTCAGGCGGTGCTTCTGGGGGTTTATTTTCTTACATCCTTTCTGTTTTTCTCCCCTCCCTGTCCCTTCTCCATCCTAGCTTCTGCAGCTACGCTGATCAACATCCGCAATGCCAGAAAACACTTTGAGAAGCTGGAGAGAGTGGATGGACCAAAGCACAGCCTGCTTATGCGCTGAACGTTGGCCAATGCACATGGTCTTTGGCAGGAGAAGAAGTGGATTGGAACTACTTTTTTTTTTTTTTTTTCTTTTTAGGAGAATCTAACCATGTGGATGTATTTGTGGGCTTTGAAATGAGTGTGCTGCTTACCACCGCAATCTTTATTGTTTCTCCTTTTAACGTTGGACACTGTCACACAGATGGTCTGGATACACTGCGGACCTTCAGAAGAGACTCCTGGCATTTATGGGGTTGGGAAGAAGTAAGGACAGGTGATGTGCACGTGGTCCCATGCTCCTGGTTGTCAGTGGCATGTAGCAGAGCCTTTTTGGATGTTTGCTCCCAGGTGATCATACAAATCACAGGGATGAAGTATTTACTATTTTATTGGTAGGTTGCTAGAATACATTTATAAATTTCTCCTTGTCTTCAGTCATGAAAATAAATTTTTGCTACCAGGGATTTCAGATCCTGGAGCTTTGGAAAGTGGGTTTTCTTTCTTCTAAGACCCAGGGCAGCTTTGGCAAGTAGATGTGTAACAGCTGCGTTTTTCCTTTCACAGTGTTCTGGAGGTCATTGACTGAAGGTCATTCCAAAGTTTCATTTGAGATTTTCTTTTTTCCATGCTGAGGCAAAATTTGCAGGTAAAGCAGTCAAGGATGACATTGGCCTTTCAACACTTTCTGGAATGATTGAAAGATAACAGTAAAGAGGAACCAAAGGCCACGCAGCAATAGTCCTGGGATGGTCAGTCTCCCTGCTGGGGATGATGCAGGTACACAGGATCTGAAGGATGTGGCAGCTATGGGCCATGCGTGCGTGAGCTATATTAGCTGTGTTTGTGACGAGTCAGTTGGGCAGTATCTGGCACTGGTATGTCTTGACATTAAGTCCACTTTAAATGAATTCTTGTGTGTGGTTCAGTTAAACATAGGAAGAATGGAAGTGCTGTAAGTTAGGGGAATCTGACTTGGGTGGGAGCCGATGCTTGTCAGCATCTCTTCCTTTATTTCTTGCTGCATCCAATTGCTCTATAAAAGAGGGTGTGGTGACTCAGCCTGGCTCTCCAACTCTGCTTTCACAAAATCATGCTTTCCCCTGATCTCTGTCCCGCACACTGGGAAAATGCCTGCAAGGGTGAGCTGTGATATGGGACCTAAGAGCAGGAGCGCAGATCTCAGCTGGAGAGCTGAGGCTGGGCTGCACGCAAGATCTTCCATCGATTCTAAATCTTCATGATATTAAACACCCCTGTCTTGCACCACCTACTCAGCAGGTGTGTTTGTGATCTGTAGGACTGGCATTGTCTTCAATGAGCATCATCAAGGAAGCATCCCTGTAGGAGAGAAGCATAGGTGCTGGTTACAAATTGAAATGTCAGTTTCTAGGGAGCTTCTGAATGGGTTTGAGATGCAGCAGAGGGTTTCTGCTTGTCTTCAGTGCTTGCAGGTTCATGTGCTGGAATGGGAGCAGCAGATCTCATGCACTGTGTGGCTGCTTTTTGATGGGCTGGAGCGAGCCGATCGCAGCTGCAGGTGCTCCTGTGGATGCTCCCACAGTGCTCTGAGGTCAGTCCCTGCTTTTGCTCTGCTCTCATCATGGGTTTCTGGACCCAAGCCCTGTCCAGCAGAGGAAGAGGATGGGTTGCTGCCCAGCTGTATGCTGTTGGAGCCTCAGAAAGGTTGGTGTCAGGTGCCTCCAAGAGTTGTGTGTGCAGGAGATGGACTGAGAGCTGCAGTGCTGGTGTGGATCCTGGCACTTTCTGCTCAGACTACTTTCTCCTAGCAGGCAGCTGTTCTGCAATGATGAGGCCAGGATGGAGGGAAACGCTGCCTTATTTCCATGGTTACAAACCAAGCAGGGTTATCTCGTGCTGTGTGTGAGAGCAGACTGGGAGGTGCCACTGGGTTTCTTTGCAGGATAAACTGCCTGGTGTGTGAAAGGAGGATGGTGCTGGGGGTAAGTGGGAGGGGGAGAGGGAGGGGAAGCAGGTAATGGTGGTGTGGGGGGAGCTGATCAGAAACAGATGGGAGCAAAGTGCTGTTGCAGGTGTCCTGGCCTGCTGAGCCTCCACAGTCTGATATGATGACAGTGGCTGATGTGCTGCTGTTCTCTTATTCGGAATGTGTTTTCCTCAAGCATATGCGTGTTGGGGGGTTCTTTGGAAATCAATAGTTTGCTCTCTGGCAGAAGTGCTGCTGGTGCTTCTCCATGCACAAGATGTCAAGCAAGCAGCTGCAGTGCTGATGGAAATAAGCTGATGGTTTCATCTCAACGTGACACATCTTTTGGAGGAACTGTGTTATGTTTGATTGTCTCTCTCCTAAAAGAATACCTGGGGGCCTTTTCTGGAACCTGGAGTTGCTGCCAGCAAAGCAACCAGGTTTGGTGGGTCAGGTGCCCTCACCCTGCTTTGCAGTACATTCCTCTTGGGTACTGGGGGCAGTAGCAAGCTCCCCCCTGCACTGGCTGCTTTGCAGAATCTTGCCATCCTAAACAATCGATGTTGTACACATCTGGTCCCAGAGTGCCAAGCTCTGCTTTTGGTCAGGTTTTAGAGGTCTATCCTTTGGGGCCTGTCCATTGAAGCAGTCAACATTCCATGTTGTAAATGTTACTAGTATTTTGAGCACAGCAAATTCCCCGCTTGGCCCCATTTCCAAATAGCAGGGACTGCTGTGAGACTGAGGAGCAAACTGCAGGGCTGCTGGGAGCGCTTGGCTGTCCTCCCTACAGCAGGGAGTGCCACTGTATGCTCTTTGCTTGCGGATTTTCTGACTGCTTCCTTCCTGCTGCTTGGACTGAAGGAAGCATAGACGAAAAGAATTTCATTTTTGTATTTTTAACCAAAATGAGGATATATTTGAAACATGGGAGCTGAAAATGAATCATTCCTCACTGTGCTTTCAGGAGTTAATGCCTCGGATGGAGCTACCTGTGCACCTTGTCCCTTCCAAGTGAGGTCTCTGAATCTGGTCTTTCACTCTGAATTCTGTCTTTCACTGCCCCTTGTAGTGGGTCAGTTCCCACCATCTTACTGTGCCAAGCCCGGATGGTTACATGAACAGTTTGGCACAGTTGGACTGTGGCCTTCCCACCCATGGATGCCTCTATCAGGCCTCATCCTGTCCCATTTTGTCCTTCCTTTGCCCTGCCCAGCCCTCCTGCAGGGTGATGTGCTGCTGGGGCTTAGCATGATGGTGCCATATCATGGAGCGGCTGGGTTAAGGCCACCAAGGGGAGACTTGAGGACCACGTCAGGAGGACATGGCAAAGCCAGGGCTCTGCAGTGGTGAAATGTCAGCTTTGGCCAGAGCGGGGATAGTGCTGGGTGTGTGGGTGAGCATGTGGGTGTTTGAAGAGAGGAACAGGCGGGTGGGAGGGGGTAACATGGGTGGTTGGAAGGGTAATTGTGAGGTTGAAGGGATGTGGGATTAGAGGGGTATGGGGGAGGCATGTGGATGGATTGATAGGTGAGTGAATGATGGATGTGTGAGAAGATGGGGATGAGGGTGGGGGAAGGGAGGGTGGCTGGATGGGGTATGAGTAAGGATGGGTGGTAGGTGGATACGGGGGTGGGTGGGACAGTGTAGCATGCAGGGTTGCATGAAGGGATGGTGAGATGGGTATGTAGGCAGTTCGGGGTAAAAGGGGGTTAGGTTGGGCCGGGTAGGTAAGAGGGCAGACATTAAGCAACGCTACGCTGGGGCAGGTAGCACGAGTGCCTTGTCCCATCAAAGGCTGGGGGACGCAGCCGTCCCAGCCCTTAGGAACGCTGCGGGGACGAGGGCCGCACCTCCCACCGCTTCCCAGCTGCAAAACCCTCCCAAATCGCCCAGGACGCCGTGCTCCGGCCCCCAGAAGGGCGGCAGCTCCGCGGGGAGACCGTGACCCCCCCCAACCGGGCAGGGGCGCCCCCCGTTGTTTTTGGCGGGGCTTATAGCGTTGCCACCCCCGGTTCGAGGCTCCCGAGCCCCGGCTCGGCCCGGCTGCCGCCTCCCAACGTTTTTGGGGGGTATCCCTGGTGGGACGGCCCCATCCCCAAACCCCGCATCCGTTTCCACGGTAACGCGGCCGCGCGGGGAGCCGCCCATTGGCTGCCGCGGCCGCTGATGTCACTTTTGGGGGCGCCCCGGTGTTGGGGGATGGGGTGCGGTGTGGGCGTACCTCGGCGCGGCCCCGCCCCTCCCCGCCCGTGGGCGCGGCGCGGCCCCACCCGCCCCGCCCGGCACCGCCCGGGGCCCGGGCAGCGCGGCGATGCACTGCGAGGAGGCGCGCGGCAAAGTGAGTGCGGCCGGGTCGTGCGGGCGGGGGGCGGTGAGGCCACCTCCATCTTCCACCGCTTCTTAAAGGGGCAGCGCGTGCCCCGCGGGGGAGCTCGGCCCGGCTCCGGTACGTCCCGCCCGGGCCGCTCGGTGCCTTCTCGGGGCGGCGACCGGGGGCGGGCCCGGGCGTGCGGTGGGGGCCATTTTGTGAACGGGGCGGGTGGAAGAGATGGGGCGCACGGTTCTGCGCGGGGGGTGGGGGAAGGTTCCGCTGTGCCCGCGGCAGCGCCTTTAAGAGCGGCCCCGCTGCGGGGCGCGCGCCGGGAAGGTCACAGCGGGGGAGAGGGGGCGGGGGGGGCGGGGGTGCGAGGCGCGACGTCGCCGTGCGCGCGCCCCGCCCCACCTCACCCCCCCACGCCCTTTGGTCTTAAAGGGCCATACCCGGGGCTGGGTCCGGAGAGCCCGGCGGGACGCCGTGGGGCGAACGGCACCCTCTCCTCCTCTTTCACCCCCAGCTGTGCCTCCCCCACCCTTCCCTCCTCCCGGTTCCCTCCTCCCGGTTCCCTCCCGACCTCCGGCACCGCGAGGAAGGCGGGGCGGAAATTCCTGGGGGGGGCGTGGCCGGGCCACCCTCCCCCGGGGCGCTTCGGCCCCCCCCCCCCCCCCCCTAACCCGGCCCGGCTGTCGGGGAGGGGGGGCAGGAGCCAAAACGAGATCGGGAGGGGTGATTCCCCCCCGAAGTGTTCCGTTGGGGTCGCACGGCACCGTGGATCCCCTCCCTCGTGCCTTTTGGGCGGGAATGTATGGATGCTATAGGAGTGGTATAGGAGCCGGTCCCTATAGGTGAGGCTGAGTCCCCCTCCTCCCCGCCGTAAGACCCGTGGTCCCGTTGAGTTCGCCTTCCCGTTCCCGCGGTAGGATATCGGCAGCGGGACCCTCCGAGCACGCCTCGCTGCACCCTAACCCCGAATCGGTGTGCGGTGTACCGCTGAGTCGGCGCTGGGGGGGGACCCGAGAGAGGGGACGGCTCTTTGTGCCTTCCCGTGGCTGTGGGGTCCGTGAGTGCGCTCAGCTCCAGGGGTCCTTGCCCGCGTCCCACCCATCCCCAAAGGAGCGCTGGGCGGCTCCGCGTGTGCGGGGCGTGTGCGGACCGGGCGTGCCCGGGCGGGGACACGCGTGGGTGTGGGTGTGCGGGGCCGTGGGCCGCTCTGCGCCCGCAGCAAGGTGCGTAACTGGGGGTCGGCTGGCTGGGAAGGGTTCGTACATCGCGGCGGTCCCAGCGTTCGGGGGTCGCGCGCCCGTTGGGGCGGTTGCAGGGGGCGGCTCCGTACGGTGCCCGCGGGGCCGGGCCGTGCCCGCAGCCCCTCCCTGCTGCTAGCTCGCCGCGGCCGGGCCCTTTTAAGGAGCTCCACCCCGGGCCGAGCCAGGGTGGAGTCGTGAGGCTATTCGCACCTCCCGCGCGGCACGGCACGGCACGGCACGGAGCGGCGCGGCGCGGGCCGGGAGCATGATCCTGCCCGCCGAGGGGATGAGTGCCGCGCATTCGCGGAGGAGCCCCCCCCCGCGGAGCCTGGCGGGTGAGCGGCCCCTTTAAGAAGAAGGGGTGTGTGCGGTGGGGGGGTTGGGAGGGTCGGTTGAGGGCAGCGCGGCCCCTTTAAGGCGCGGGGGAGGGGAGCGGGGTGGGGTGGATGGGTGTTGGCCCCGCCCCCGGCCCCCTCCGGCCCCGCCCCTCCATCACAAAGGCGCGTGGGGGCAGCGGTTGGAACAGGTGCGGGGCTGCCGGTTTCCCCCCCCTGCAGTGGGTTATGGTGAGCAGCGAGTTGGCGAATTGATGAGCACGTTAATTAACGAATGAGCGGGGCGGCGTCTGGGTGCAGAGCGCTCTGACACCCCCCTGCTCCCCCCAGTTTTGGCAGGCGGGGGGCTCGGGGCGGGGCAAAGCGGCCCCCAGGATGAGCTCGTCCTCGCTGCTGGCCGAGGCGCCGCTGGAGCCCCCCGTGCTGCTGACCGACATCAAGACGGAGCCCCCCGAGGAGCTGCTGGCCTCCGACTGCAGCCAGCCCCAGGCTGAGCCCGTCGATCTTTCCCTCAACAAGTCCAAGGCTCCCCCGCCGCCGCCCCCCGTGCAGTCCTCGCCCCTGCTGGTGGCCCCCCCGGTCCCTGCGCCCACCATCTCCATCGCGTCCTCGGGGCTCGGCACCACCTCAGCCATCCCAGCCGTGCTGTCACCCGGCTCCATTCTGGCATCGTCGCAGGGCAGCGGCGGGCAGCAGATCCTGCACGTCATCCACACCATCCCTTCCGTCAACCTGCCTAGCAAGATGGGCAACCTGCAGACCATCCCCGTGGTCGTGCAGTCGCTGCCCGTTGTCTACACCACCATGCCGACCGATGGCGTCACCGCCATCACTGTCCCGCTCATCGGGGGCGACGGCAAGAACACCGGCTCTGGTAAGGGGCTTGTTGAGGTGTTTGGAACCCCCCGTTCGGTGGGCCCGGCCTTGGTCCTGACACAGCCGTAAGACGTGTCCCCGTCTGGTAGGACACATCCCCTGCAGGGAACCCATTTCTCCACCAAGGACTCCCCGGGACTACTGGTGGCTTAACTTCCAGAAGGTGTCCCCAGGCCCCAGCATAGGACAACAGAACTCCAGAGGCAGCCCAGCCCTGGCCATCCGCCTGTGCTGAGCAGGGGACGGGGAGGTGCTGCTGGCTGCCTGCCTGCCCGTCCCGCCCAGCTCTGCTTTCAGTCCCCGCTGCGTCCCCATTCCCCGAGGGTGGGGTGCCCTGGACGTTCCCTGCTTTGGGAAGGAAGAGGTGTCCTCAAGCTGCACACCCCCCCCCCATCCCCCATAGCCCTGTACCAAACCCCCACGGCACGGAGTCACCTCTCTGCCCCAGATCAATGTGGGTTGCGGTGGGGTGGGCTGAGCCCTGCGGCGTGGTGGCTTTTCTGGGAGGACGGTGATGTCTGTCAGCACGCTTTGCTCACCAGCCTCCCCCAGCCCGTCCCCCCTTGCTCCTTAATAGCTTTTCTTTCCCACCCCCGCAGTGAAAATGGACCCGGGCGCCATGTACCCCATGGACATGCCGAGTGACAGCGAGGACAGCGCCTCGGAGAGCGGCCCTGCGCCCTTCCAGGACCTGCAGCGAGAGTGAGTGCGCCCGCGGGTGCCATCCCCGTCCCCGGGGCAGACAGCCCGCTGGGGGCCGCCACTCACGGCCATCCCTCCGCCCTTCCCCAGGTCCGCCACGCCGCGCCTGCCCCGCGCCGACTCCCCCGACCTGAAGAAGCGGCGGATCCACCAGTGTGACTTTGAGGGCTGCAACAAGGTGTACACCAAGAGCTCTCATCTCAAGGCCCACCGGCGGATACACACGGGTACGGAACCGCGAGGGCGGATCGGGGGAGGCAGCGGAGCTCAGTGCCCTGCTCGGGGGGGGGGGGGCGTTAACAGGGCGCTCTGCCCCGGCGCCGCCCCAGCTGCGGGCCGGGAGGGGTCGGGGTGTGGAGGGGCGCGGCGCCGTTACGCCCCGTACTGCCGCTCCGGGCGGGTACCGTAGTGCCCCTAATGCGCGCCCGCACTGCGCGCCACCGCCGCGGGGGTGGTACCGTAGGGCACCTAATATACGCCCACGCGGGGCGCCGTGTTTAGGGGGCGTTACCGTAGCGCTCCTAATGCACGGGAGCATACAGCCACACGAGGGCACTGCTGCTCGGGGAAGGAAGGACAGCCGGACGGACTTAGGCTCGAAAAGTGGGCCTGTGGGAACCTAATGAGGTTCAACAAGGAGAAGTGCTAGATATTGTGTTTGGGTCGGGCAATCCCAGGTATGTGCACAGGCTGGGAGAAGAACTGCTTGAGAGCAGCCCCTGTGCTTTGCCCTTTGTGAGGCCCCATCTGCAGTACTGTACTGAGGGCTGCAGACCAGGAAACAGGAAAGACGTGAATCCGTAGGAGCAGGTCCAGAGGAGGGCTGTGAAGGTGATCAGAGGACTCGAGCAGCTCTATGAAGAAAGGCTGAGAGAGGTGGGGCTGTTCAGACTGGAGAAGGCTCCAGTGAGACCTCATTGCAGACTTCCAGTACGTGAAGTGCTTATAAGCAACTTTTTGTATGATCTGATAGTAATAGGGCAAAGGGAAACAGTTTTAAACCAAGAGGGGAAATTTAGTTTAGATATTGGGTGGTAATTGTTCACTCAGAGGGTGGTGAGGCCCTGGCACAGCTGCCTAGAGAGCTGTGGGTACCCCATCCCTGGAAGTGCTCTGAAGTGCCTTGAGCACTTCAAGGCCGGGTGGGAGGGGATCCTGGGCCAACTGAGCTGGAGAGGAGCAACCAGCCCACAGCAGGGGTTGGGACCAAATGGGCTTACAGTTCTTTCTAGCTCAACCACTCTGTGATTCTATGATCATGGTGCAGCTAACTAGGCAACAACACAGCTGTTTTAGGGGTGTTACCATGGTGCAGCTAATAGACAGCCACACGTGACACACAGCCGTGCTGGGGCACCGCTGCGTGAAGGGGTGTTACCTAAAACGCACGCCTATACTGGGAAACCACTGCTTTAGGGGCGTTACCGTATTGCACCTACTGCACACCCACGACGGGGAGCCACTTCTCTATGCGCGGTACCGTATTGCATCTAACGCACGCCCCCAGATAGCACGGTGTCCAGCCGGTGGCGCCCGCGGCCCGTGCTACGCCGGGGAAGGGCGGACGAGGAGGGCTGGAGGGCGGTGGCTGCCTGGGCACACCCCGCTTCCGTGCTGACCCCCGCTCCCCGCAGGCGAGAAGCCCTACAAGTGTACCTGGGAGGGCTGCACCTGGAAGTTCGCCCGTTCCGATGAGCTGACCCGGCATTTCCGCAAGCACACGGGCATCAAGCCCTTCCGCTGCTCGGACTGCGACCGCAGCTTCTCCCGCTCCGACCACCTGGCCCTGCACCGCCGGCGGCACATCATGATGTGAGGAGCCCAGCACGCGGAGCGGGGAGACGGAGGCAGCCTCGTTCCCTGCGTGCAGCTGAGGGACTGCGGGGCTGGCGGCGAGCGAGCCCTGCACCGGTGCGGGATGGTCTCCGGAACGTGCGCCTCTTCTTCTGGACCTCTCCTCCCCGTTGGCGACACCCGGAGGCTCCTCTCGCCGCCGCCTCCCGGCCTTCACCCTGGCCCTGCGCGCTCACCTTTCCAGGGGCGGTGCAGACGCAGCCACAGCCGAGGTGGGGAGACGTCCAGCCTTGTGTCTGCCTCCTCCCAGCCCACCTGCATTGCCTCCTCCTGCCCCAAGGGATGGGGAGAAAAGAAAAAGCAAAAGGGGAGGACAGAAAGAAC
This sequence comes from Lagopus leucura, assembly GCF_019238085.1. Lineage (NCBI taxonomy): Eukaryota > Metazoa > Chordata > Aves > Galliformes > Phasianidae > Lagopus > Lagopus leucura. Next base: position 9,393,006 of record NW_024962270.1, on the reverse strand, counting down.
CCTGACCCACCCGTATGAACACCACCGCCAGGAAAAGGGAAACTTTGCGGAACGTGGAACTGTGATTTTATGGAGTTCTAAGGGGGGTGGGAAAAGGGGGGGGGTCATGCCAGCTTTCAGTTTTCGGAGACTATGGGACAGTTGAACCATTTATAAGTTAAAAAGGCATCAGCCTCCCTATGGACTGTGGCCACGCACTTTTCTTTGTAATTGTAATTGTTGTTTTTGTGGGGTTGGCCC
>NW_024962270.1:9358870-9392666 GCF_019238085.1 Lagopus leucura | reverse complement strand
GTGAGGGGACAGTGACCATCAGGGCCGCTTGAAGGGAGGAGCTTCAAAACGTTCCTCTAAAGCTTCGGGAGGAGGCAGAGCCCTTCCGGTCCATGGCTCTCCTAGGGGCTTTTCCTCTGTATGCATGTGTGTCTGTGTGTCCCCATCACATTCCCTATCCCAGAGCAGCACTCTCCATCTGATCTGAATGCTTGGTGGTGGGAAACAGCCCTACATCCTTTCCTGCAGCCTTGGGGAGACCCATGCAGCCCCGGATCAGGAGCTAAGGACAGTGCTTGGGGGCCAGCACCACTAATGGCCCACAGCAAAGGTCTGTCCTGCAAATGTGCCCAGGATGGGTGGGATGGCGGTGGAACCTTTTGGGGTGAGGGAGTGGGGACATTTCTTTGGCTTTTTTTTTTTTCTTTTTTTTTTTTTTTTTAAACCATGGGATTTAAAACTCCTGAGCTGTGATATTTGTACAAAACCATTTGACGTTTTTCTACAGGGGAATAACATTGGAAGCAGAGGAGCCTGGTGGTGTGTGTCTGTGCTGCAGCAGCGGCAGGTTGAGCATGGGGACGAGCATGGCTGGGCTTCACCATCTCCTTTGCAGGGCTCCCGAGTTCCTCTTCTGAGGTTTTATTGAAAAGCAAGAGGTCTAAAAAGGGAGAAAACAAAAACCTAAATTGGGTGCTTTAGCTGCAACCCATGTTGTCTCCAGGTGCATCAAGAGAAGAGCTGATATGTGGAGCAGAAATTGACTGCACCAATGACAGAGACACGAAGGACACAACGTGCATATCCCCACACTGCCTGTCTCAGCTGCCCATCACAGCTCCGTCAGTTCCCACTGCAGGCTGGGCATGGCCCTGTGCTTGAGGAAGGTGCCTGGGTCCTGCTGGGCTCCCATCTCCTCCCTTAAGATCCTCTGTCTCTGTCAACCCCATCCCCTGTGCCCTCAGGGCACTAATCACCTTTAATTGCTCTGAGTATCCTCACCGGGAACCTCTGCCCACCCTCCTGAGCCCCAGGCTCTCATGGTGCTCCCTCACCTTCCTGAGCCATGCTGTGGCATGCTGGCCATGGATCCCAACCTGTAGGCCGACATCAGGCCTGCCCTGTCCCTGTGGACCTGCCTGGTGGCCATCGTGACCTGCTGAGTCTCTATGGAAGCTGCTGGCCCTTTCCTGTGCCCAGTGCATGGGAGCACACACCTCACGACCTCCTCTGAGAGGCTTATGGACCCCAAAGGCCTCCAAGATGTGCTCTGGAGGCTGCAGGTAAACATCTCAGCCTGGCCATGTTCACAAATGACTTCCCCATGTGTCTGGAAGCCACATGCCTCCTCGCAGCCAGCCAGTAGCCCCCTCTGGTCCCCAGCTCTACATGTCCAGGCCAAGGGCAAGGTGAGCTCCAGAGACATTCAGGTTGACTTGTTCCTTGGGGCAAGAAATGGGTCCCAGCCGAGCTCAGTGACCCCAGGCCCATCCCTATGCCTTCTGCTTCCTCTTTGAGACAGCAATCCTGATACACGGTCCTTCTAACGCTGTGCTGAGGCGACCATGGCACCTGCAGAACCTGCCTGGACCGCAGTAGGGATTTACACTTCAGGTTGGCTTCACCGTAGCTCTTCCCAATAGGAATCTTCCAGGCATTGATCTTCCAGGTGGGGGGTGAGTGGCTGACCCCACATAGGGACCTTGCCCCGTTTCTCCCCCAGGCTGTGGGGTTGCCCAGTGCTGTGGGGTCATCTTGGTTCGTGGTTCTGGGGGGCCGGGGGCCTCCTGCCCACACTCACCGGACTGGTTTAGCAAGAGGAGGGGCAGCCGCCTGCTTTGAAGGGCTCCCTGGAAAGGTTCGATGGCTGCAGGAGAAAGGAGAAGGCAGGAGAGGTGGTTTTGGGTTTCAGTGGGGGAGCCGGCAGCCCTGCAGAGCTTTGTCTGCTGCTGGTGGCAAAAAGGAACCCGGGGATCCTCCTGCATGGGGCTCCCCACAGCCTCTGTGCAAGAACAGCTGCACCCAATGGGAGGTGAATTTGGGGAGGACTGGGGACAGTGTGAGAGGTGGGTGCTGCCCTCAGCTGCAGGTCAGGGATGCTCAGCCCCCGGGTAGGGCTGTGCACCAGGAGATCTCCGTGCCTGGGAGAAGGGGCAGGAGCCTTCATACTGCAAGGGCAGAGCTCTGCCTGCTGGGGGAATGGGGCCGCCGGGGAAATGGGTTGGGGTTTTTTTTTTGGCTAGAGAGGCAATCTGTATTCCTGCATTGTTCCAGGTTTGGGCACTCCTGATACATATTTTTTTTTCCTTTGCCCTCCTTAAAAAGGGATGACTTGAAAAACGACCTGGTCGTAATTGCAGAAGAAAAAGGAATTCACAGAAAAGACAAACGTGAACTGGGCACAGCTGCAAAAAAACCAAAACATAAAACACCAACCCAAACCAAACAAGGCATCATTGCAAAAAATCCTGGGTGTGATTGCTTGGTCTGTCCATCAGAGCTCAGGAGGAAACCTCTGTGCCCTCACGCTCGCGCTTTTAAAACTTTTTCAAGAAGTCGTTTAAAACTTCGAACAAAACGAGGGAAAAATGAAGTGAACTCCTTCCCTCCTCACCCACTCGCTTTCCCTCTCCGTGGCCGAGCGCTGAGGAAGGAGGACCCACGCGGAGCCCCCCGGGCACAGCGCACCCCGACCGGCCCACCCCGCAGCCGCCGTCCCGTGCCGGGTCCCCGCGGGACCGAGCGGAGCGGGGCGCGCCCCGAGGCCGCTTTTATCCGCCCGGGGCCGGCAGCGGGGCCGCGGCGGGGCCTGATTGGCCCGGCCCGGCCCGGCCCGGCCTCACCGCGCTGCAGGTCGGCGATCCTCCTCCGAGCCCAGGTAAAGCCTTCCCCGGCACCCGGCTCCCAGCCAGCTCCGGGGCCGCACTGCCGGCGTCTTCTCCTTCCCCACCCTTCCTTCCCTTTTTTTTTCGCCTTCTATTCCCAACCCCCTTTTTTTTTTAAAAAAAAAAATTGTACTATTCCCCATTTCTTCCCCCTTTTATTTATTTTTTTTTTTACCTTTCTTTTCCTTTTGTATTGTTCCGTCGTTATATATATTTTCCCTTTGTTTCCCCCCTTTTTATCATTTCCTCCCTTTCTCTCCCTTTTTCTCCCTTCTCATCTTTTTCTCTTTTTTTTCCACCTTTTCCCCTTTTTTCTCTTTCTTTCTCTTCCGCCCCCCTTTTCTCCCCTTTCCTCTTCCCCCTTCCCACCTTTCCCCCATTTCCCATCCACCCCTTTTCTTCTCTCCGTTTCCCTCTCCCCCAGCTCTGTCCCTGGCAGTGGGCGCACACAGGGATGAGCAGCGGGCTGGTGCTGCGCGCCCCGCTCCCCGACGACTCCTCAGCGTTCACCCCGCTGAAGCCCGTCACCATGTCGGGGGAGCCTGGCGAGGACACCTCCGTCTTTGAGGACATCAAACCGCCTGCTAGGGCCCCGGACAACCCTCCTGACCTGGCACAGGTAAGGTGGAGGCCCCCGGAAGGCTGCTACAGCCTCCAGCTGAAGACCGATAGCTGCGTGCATTTGCTTTAATTCTGTTTTGTTCAATTTATATGTGGTTTGATTCTGCTTTTTCTCTTGCTTTTTGGCACCTCAACCGCTTTGCCCGCTCATCCTTTCCCCTCTGTGGCTCTTTCTCCCGGCCGTGTTTGGTTTCATATTTTTCTCCTTCCCTTCTTTGCATTTCTCTGTGCTTCTGTTTTGGAGTTTTGGAGCAGAGCTCTGCTCCTGGAATGGGTTTTGCTCGCTGCAGGGAGCACCCAGGGCCCCGCGTCTTTGGGGACACCACAGACACTGGGATTGCATGGTGCAAGGGGAGCATTTTTATGATTATTAATCTTATTTCTGCCTCACGGAAGGAAAAGAATGCACCTGAAAATTCCCCAGCCCAGTGTTTTCCCCCCACGCATTCTGGGGATAAAGACCAGGATTTAGGGTGCCAGGGCTTCTCCCTGCCACAAGGCCGTCCTTCCCAATGGGAATCAAGTGGGAGCTGCCGTTCCGGCCTCTTTCCCCAGACACGCGGGGCGAGCGGGGCCATGGCTGATGATCCCCGTGTTCCCAGTGCTGCTGTGAGCGGGGCCCCGCGAGGTGGCGGGAGGGCGGCTCCCAGCCCCATGGCTGCCCCATGGGGGCACCTCGTCCCGCTCTGCCCTCTGCCATGGCTTGCCAGGACGGGGCTGGCTATCGGTGCTGCTGGACAAGGCTGTGACCCATCACTGCTCTGGCCCCACAGCGTGTCCCAGTGCCCCCCGGAGCCTGCCCACCGCAGTCTCCTTATCTCAGTCCTCTTCCCCACTCCACAAGTCGCTGCTCTAACAAGGGGAGGGGGGCAGCTCTTTGCTGGTGGAAACATTATTTGATCCGTGCTGGGAGGAAATCGGGCATTCGTGGAGTTTGCACTTGTTTTGGCGCTTTTCTCAGCCTTGCCAGCTACTATGACCCAAATTACAAAGCGAAAAGAAAGGAGATAGAAATGTTTTCCCATTCCAGTTTCGACTGGATTGACCAAAAAGAATTTTTCCCTTTAAATCTCAAGAGGCTGGTACTAGAAGGGAGAGAGAGAAGGAAAATAAACAAACCCAAGGTGCATTTGGGGAGGTGTTCCAGGGGAGAAGGAGACTTTCCCACTGCAGCACCCCCACGGCTGGCTGCTGCCAGAGAGGGGGCTGCATCCCTCTGAGCTGGGTTTGCTCTCTGGGCAGCTGAGTGACCTTGCTGCTGAGTGCCCTGAGCCTCTTGGAGCCACCCACGGCTTTCCACCTGCCTTCCTTGGGTGCAAGTGTTGTCTTATGTGGTGCAAACCCTCTGCACTCCTGTGAGAGCTGGTGGAAGTCATGAGAACAGGTCTCTGTGACCCTGGGGATGGTTCTGTATGGCCAGGAGCATGATGGTGGTAGTGTGTCCCTTGGTCCCTGCCAAGCATGTGGGACAGGAGCTGGCTCCTAGTGTGCTTTCCTGCAGCTGGAGAGCAGCACAAGGTGCTGCGGGGGCTCATCACTATGGCTGGATTGCTAAAACAGGGGAGAATGGGGCCTGACAGGGGAGTCCTGTTGTAGGATTTGAGGATGGCTGCGGTGATTCAAAGGGTCACGCTGGTTGCAGATCTTGCAGAGCTGGTGCTGGAGGATCACTTGGGCCTGCTGCAACACTGGGTGAGATCAGGACCCAATGTAGAAGTGGTTGTGAAGAGAGAACAGAGAAAACACAGCCTGTCTCCTGCCATGACTGCATGCCCTCGCTGCTAACACGGCCAACCGTGCCCTGGGTTGTACAGAGGCAGCACTGCCACCAGGCGAAGGAAGGGATTGTCCCACTTTGCTCTGCACTGGTGTGTCCTCACCGCGAGGTTTGAGTGCCACAAGATAAGAAGCACATAAAACTATCAGAGAGCATCTAAAGGAGGGCTACAGAGATGAGGAAGGGCCTGGAGGGCACGGTGTGTGATGGTCCCTGGGTCTGTTGGGTCCAGACCAGAGGAGTAGAGCAGAGTCCTTAGGGCAGCTGCAGCTCTCATAGGGAGCAGAGGGCAGCGCTGAGCTTTGCTGTCTGTGACAGCAGTGGGGCCTGAGGAAATGGGATGGAGCTGTGTGAGGGGAAGGGCAGGGGGTCAGGGAATGGGTCTTCCCCAGAGGACAATGGCATGGAACATCCTCAGGGCAATGGGCACGGCCGGAGTTCAAGGAACATCACTCTCAAACTCCAAATTGGATTTGGGTATTGGGTGGTTCTGTGTGGAGTGAGGGGTTGGACTCAATGGTCACTGTGGGTCCCCTTCAACTTTGGGATATTCTTTGATTGCCTCCCTTTTCTCTAGTGGGTCTTATGAGGACCAGGGATGTGCTTTCCTGTTCTTCAGTGACCCAGCGCCCTGCACAGCATGCTTGGAACTGGGGTGATGGGTGCTTAGAGGGGAGTGGAGTCGTCGTGTTGGGATCAACTGGAGCCCACAGCCTCCAGGACCAGCCTGCAGGTCTGCACGTCTGGTGGTCTCTGTGCCTGGCAGGTGTCTGCAGGGCAGCAGGAAACTGAGCTGGCGTGTGCAAAGAGGATGGGCTCATCCCCACGTCCCCGCAAGGCGACCTGTCGGGTTGGTGGTGGGCTCAGCTTAGCCATTACCACTATGGTTTAATTTTGCTGCATCCTCCAGACTCACAGACTCCCTGGTGGTGAGGTGTGGGACGAAGCAGCTTGGCTGAATTTTGAGCTGTGGGAGCACAGTGGCTTTGTGCACGTGGCACAAAGGGCAATTGTTCCGCCTGGACGCTGCGCTCGGCGGGCGGCTGCAGGAGGGGACGCAGCCAGGGGGGCTGCAGGTGTGCTGCTGTCTTCCCTCCTGTTGTTTCCCAGAATGAGGGAGGTTGCAAATCAGCCAGGAAAAGGTGTTTGCTTGTCTCTGACCACTAAAAAGGCGGGTAGGGGAGGGAGGGAGCGAGCAGGGGACTCCGACTCGTAATAAATGCAACGGATTTCCCTTTATCACTCTTCCTGAATGGCTGTGGGAGGCACACGTAGGTTGGAATTACTCACGAAAGTTTAGGGCAGCTCATTTTTGACTGGTGCATCATCCACTACCAAGTTTCCTCTCACAAACCTGTTTGGTCAGCTACCTACGCTACTTTGTTCCCTGGTCCAGTGAGCTCCTTTATCTAACCCATCCACTGCAAATAATCGCACTTACCACCGTCTTGTTAGCTGAGCCCCTTGATTAGAATATTTGCTTTCCTTGTGCTCCATTGGTGAATTGGGTGAGTCACAGGGTACTGTTGGTGTTTGGGGATTGGATAACCAGTGTTTACAATTCAGATGTTCTCAGAACTTGAGCTAGCATGAAAACTCTCAAAAAAACCCCATGGGCTGTTTCCCACATCAAAGAGGCTCAGCCCCTCCAAGCTTAGATTGAAACTCAAACAAAGATTCTTTCATTAAGTTCAGAAATGCTTGGAGAATTCTTTGAAAATTATTTTTTAATTTTTTTTTTTAATGTGATGAGAGACCTTCGAATTTCCACCAAGGACAGGATTTGCAAGTATTCAGATGTATTTAATGACCTTGCTCCTTGTAGTATTTCCAGTACTAGCAGGAGAATGGCAAGAGATCGGTCTCATTAGAGTCAGGTCAGATCATCCAGCCACCAAAAACGTGGCTCCTTCTTTCTTGTAGGAGTGTAGTCTGTTGTCCATCCACTATCACCCCTGTCATATCTGAGGCGATTTGTTTCACAAAAATGCAGATGCCTGTTCACCAGCCAGCCCAGCCCTTCTTAGCATCCTTGCCTGTACATCAGTTTTGTTTGCTAGCAGAGGGAACTAAACAAAGGGAGGGGTGGGTTAATGCTTTCACTGAAAACCCCTGCAAAGAATGCAAGGTTTGATGGTGTTCACTACTAGGATGGAAATGACTCAAATCTGTTAAACGAAATGGAAAAATTCAGTCACTCCTTTCTGACTGTCCAATCTGTTGTTACTTTAGAGCAGAGCGTTTCATTGTGAGCATCTTCAGTGTTTGGTATTTTGGTGGCTCTGCATCATCCTTTTGGGAGATCATTAGCTTGACTGGCTGTTTGATGTCATCTCTGGGATATCACCTCATGTTTTCCAGGGCCTGGCAAGCCCCGTTCTATGAAACGCTCCTGCTGGAGCTTCTCCAGGGCTCAGCACCCTTCTCCATGCGGCCTGTCAGCCTGTACCCTGATCAGTCTCCCTTAATTAGAGCAATTGGCTATTCGTTTCTATGCGTGGAAAATGTGGAAGAAGAGGGTTTATTCTGAGGGAAGGAAGCTGGAGGACACTCTCTGAGGATTGCTGCTTGAGGACCCTGCTGGCAGCACGGATGCCACGAAATGTGTAGGGCAGTGTGCACACCAGAAAGGGCGGCACTAAGTGTCCTCTCAGTCCCTGTGATGATACTGGCAGTGTTTACTTGGCCTTGTGACACGCTAGGTGCTGTGCAAGCCCAGAAAAAAGTTGGCCCAAAGACCTACTCACTCGAATACAATGTTTCTACATGCCTTAGGGTTTGTTTTGTTTTGCTAACTGGTTTGGCGAGGAAGTTGAAAGCTGCAGAGATGGTGGGATTTCTGTCTGCACATGAAACCTGACCTTGCTTCTCCCAGACGTGCATGGGGTATTGGGTCTGCTTCGCTCATTGTACGAGGAAGAACAAGCTTTTTGGCCTGTCTTATCACTTGCTGATTGCCAGGAGGACTTCACAAGCCTCAGCAAGCAGCAGATGACTCATTCTGCCTTTGTCAGACCTTGCCCTGGGAATGTGCATCTTTTCTTCTGATTGGAAGAGGCTGGGTGATGAGTATGAGCTTTCTGATGGTTTGAGTGAGGTGGAATGAATCCCACCCATAATCTGGCTGGAGGAAGCTCCCTGTGAGCACTAACAGCCTCTCCCATCATTGGTTCAGGACCTGCTGGAGAGCTCAAGAACTAGCCTAGTGCCCACTAGCCATGCAGTAGCTAGAAATGGGTGGATAAATTTGTCTGGGCCATTTTTTAGGAACATTTGAGTGCTTCCATCTAGTCAGATTTGTAGGAGAGGAAGTGCTGGAACAGAGTCTGCAACCAGGATGGAGAAATGGTGCTGCAGGTAGGCCAGCTTCTAGCTGAAGAGAGCAGCAGAGGCTGTGTGGCTCTTGGAGGTCAACTTTTGGTTGTATGCCTTAATCGGGGGAACATTTGAACTGCGTGTTTTGCCTGGGGCTGATCTTCCAGGATTTGAAATAGCATTGTATCATTGATCTTTCCAGAAAAGCATCCATACCAAAGTCTATCCAGTGCAGCCTCCAGCAATGTGTGCCCACTTAGGTTGATGGAAAATCTCCAGTTGGCTTTGATGGGCTTGGCCCCAGACTCTGCTGAGCAACAGCGCTTTGGAAAGAGGAAACTGCATACAAAGGCATGACTCACTTTTCAAGAAGGTGTCCTCATGTCATCCCCTCCCATGAAGACGCAGTTTCAGAGGGCTGTCCTTCTGCCAGGGCAGAGTAGGGAGCAGTGGGTGAGGAGGGAGCTGCCCCTCTTTCCTACCCACTCTCAGGCTCCATGCAGGCAATTGTTTTGTGCTTGGTAGGTCTGGGAAAGGGAAAATCAATGTGGGGTTACTCTACTACTGACGTGAGACCTCTCATCCCAACCTAGATCTGTCTAAGGCGAGGTGGACCAGGTGGCTTTGGTGTTCAGTAAGGCCTAGAGATGGTGCAGCAGGGCCAGAGCTTCCTCTAAGGTCGATCGTAGATATTTTTCACTTCATTTAAGCCATTGTGTTTGGAAAGATTTCTGCTCGTGTTCTTAAAGCCCCCTGAAGCTTGGCTGCTCCAAACTGGCCCTCTTCTGGGTACTTGACCTTGGAGCTAGATGACGGTGTTCTGCTTTCTCTGGCCTTTGGGATCACTGACTGTGGTGGCATGGTCTCTGTGATAAATAACCAAGGTAGACTGCCTTTCAGCGAGTCCTTATCAGTCGTTGGAAGAAAGGAATAGCAAACAGAGTCAGCAAGCCTGCTGGAAACACTGCTGCCTATTGGCTCAGCCGGAGGCCATCTGGCCACATCTGCCTCGATGGCAAATCTTGGGCTTAAGAAAATCCCTCGGTTCCAAGAGGTGATAATTAACTCAGGTAGTTCAACTGCAAGGGCAGAACAGAGCTCCAGAATAACCCTCCAAGGCAGCGTGGCTGAGCTGCAGCTCCAAAATCTGGGAAAAGGGTGCATCCCTGTGGCCTCGTCGTGCTCACAGTGGTGCTCTTGCAAATGGAAAGGTATGAAATTTCAAAATTGGAAGCTGGTGGGGCAGATCACCTCTGGCAGCCATCTCCACAGGCTCCAGTAAGAGCTTGCACAGAGACTTCAGCTTAGATGCTCGCTTTCCAGGTGGCCCAAGCTCGTGAAGATGAATCTTGCCGCATTGCACCTAATGCTGAATGCTCTAGGGGCAGTGCTACCTCTAGGAGTTGCTCCTCATCTCTTTGGGATGGAGCAATCAGAGGAGCCCACCTGTGGCACCCACTTAGCTATGACCAGGGTTTGGCTTTGCTGCCTGCAGTTGTGCTGGGCTGTTTGCAGCAGCTAGGCATTAGGCCCTGTGAACTTGAAAGGAAGAGTCCTGGGTCTTTCTCTACTAATCCTGTTTTGCAGAGAGTTCCAGAAGACTTGAGGAACAAACAGAAAATAACGTTGATCGAGGTCAATATCAAAACCAAATGATCAGAGAAACAAATATTTACCCAAGTCAATATTTAACTAGGGAGACAATAAATGCTGATATTGAACCAAATCTGTATATAAATACGGTCTATTTATAACGTGTCCCTTTAAAGGGGCACTGCCAGGTACTTGCCATGGCTTTTGATTGATGATTATCCTCCCCATTGTTTGCCGATTCCCTTGGAGGCTGGAGTTTCATGCAGGTGCAGGCAGGAGAAACAGACTGCACTACATAATCCCACAGCCTGGCCATCGTTGCCCTTGTCCCATGAATGCCTGGGGAGGTCCCCCCCCAGTTGGGGAGTGGGCAAGGGGTTCAGGGTCGTCACTTTGCAGAGCAGGAGGGGGCTGAGGCCAAGAGGGCTGGAGGATGCCAAAAAATGAAGGAACTCTTTGCTTCTTCCCTCCTCCCCTCCCCCCCAGCTGCTTTCTCTGCCAACTTCATGAGCTCGTTGCCTGTTTAGCAAACATTGATTTCTCTCCTTGTTCCTCTGTGGTGACCACATTTGATGTTTCTATGGCAGTTTGTTATTTATCAACTTCAGATTAGAAAGCATTTAATCATGGGAAAGACATGTCTCACCTCCTGCCTGGTCAGCTGGCTGTGCCTCGCACCTTTTTAACGATGCTCCTGGTTAATCGCTGGCAAAATGGCCTGGTTGGCTCAAGCTCCCATTTTTGTGCGTCCTGCCAAGAAATGTTTGTCTGGGGCTCTGCATTTATTGATCAGTGTCCTGATAACTACTCAGCCTGCTTCAGATGGGATTGAGATGAGAGATGGGGATCTCCAAGGCAGGAGACTCCTGCAGGGCTTTTGGAAGTCGGTGGTTGGCAGAGTGGGAGGACTTGGGTCTGTTTGCTGGCCGCAGAAGCATCCATTTGAGGGAGAGAAGAAGAGTGGGGAGCCCCTTTCCTCTGCCTGCATGGGTTTTTGCTTTCTTTCCGCTGGCAGGTCGAAAAGACCATCCTATATGGTCAGAAATAGATACTGTGACTTTGAGGGGAAAATGCAGAAATTCAGCATTTTTATTGCACTGAAAACTATTCCCTTCCTGGCCAAACTGAAAATCTCGGTTTGGAGGAGATGCCTCTGAAGCATGGAGGTTTTGTTGATGTCTACTTTGGCTCTGTTTCCCCTTGGCTCTGGTTTTGCTGGAGCTAGTGACCCATGACTCCTGGCACCGTTGTTGGTGCAGTCAGTGAAGCCTGGGGCATGCCCGTCTCCTGACCCTGTGTCTCATCCTCATCTGCAGCAATGCCATTACTAATGCTTACAAGGGAAACTGGATCACTGAGCCCTCCAAAAAGTTGCTGGGCCTTCATCTGTAAGGCTCTGTGTAGTCTTTCTCCATAGAGCCAGAGTGGGATGGCTCTTGCAGTATTGAGGTGCACTGAGCGCTGTGGCTGTGTGATTGGCTTAGTTCTCAAAGAGGCAAGAAAATAGTTAATTTTCTGCCTATGCCTGTCAGATGGGGAGGATGGAACAGGCTGAGTATTTCTGGTCATTCCTGCCTCATGTGAGCCACTGCAGAGTCCTCAGCTGCCCTCCCAGGAGCTTGGCTGAACTGTGCATGTGGTATTGAAGCTGTTTCTTGCAGGTGATGGGACGCAAATCCCCCAAAACCATCATAGCTCTATCCCAGAGGCTTCACCATGAAGCATCTGTTCATGCTTCCAGTCAGCCCGTGGGACCAGCAACCCTCCAGCGGTGGCAGATCTTATGTCCCCAGCTCTTTTAGCACCTGTCCTATCAAGGCCACGTGGTTTTGTGGTCTGTCATCAACCTGCAAGAAACATCTTCCATTTGGATGCAGCTCTCAGAATATGTACACCTCACAGGTGGGAAAACTTAGTTGAGTTGGTTTTGCGGGATTGCTTTGAGACACAGTGAAGCCTATTCTGGTTTCCATCCCTTGCTGCTGTGCCTGTCCAGCCTATTAAACGTCCACCTATGCTCCTACGGCAAGGAGGTGAGGCTTTACCACAATCCTGGAGAAACCTCGTGGTTAGGGTGAATGCTAGTGGAGGAGAAGCATGGCACACTGAGAGGCAGCAGCAGCTGCGAGAGAAGGGTGTGGAGTGAAAGTGGGCTGTAGGCTGTTGTTGATCCCGCACACACAGTGTCAGGGCTCTCTCCACCCCTTGGCGAGGATTAAGACAAAAACAGAGCGTGATTGCATGAGCTGGGAACCAGGTTTGCCCCTCCTCCCCTTGCTTGTGATTCTGAAGAGGAAAGCAAGCCAAAAAAACATTGCTGTTGGTGAATAGAGGGAGGGCAGTATCATGGCTGTGTTCCCACCTCCAGGCTGGAGGAAAATGGAGGTTCTCCCAGCTGCTCAGGATGGCTCCCCAGCTCTGGGTAACCTCTGAAGAGAACCACTGGTGAAACCCCAATGGAAATAGGGTACTAGAGAGAACAGTTTAGGAGGCAGGTTTCTACTCATTGTCCCTGCAGCCCTGCTTGTTTCTCCATCAGCCTCTGAAATGAATGTCCTGGGGGTGCTGGCTGGGGCTGCAAGGGTGCAATATGCAGAGGTGCGGGAGGTGGGCTGGCTTCAGGAGGACCTTTCCACTAACACAGCCCTGTCTGTTCCACAGCTGCACCCCATGAGGATGGAACAGCGGATGCCACTCACTCTCGAGGTGAAGAGCTTTCCTTCTTTCTCTCTCTGCTTGTTTCTGCCCCTGTTTGTAAGAGGTACCTGTAAGAGATCCCCCACCCCAGTGCAGGCCATCCAGCAGCCTATTCAGAACAAAGTGGTAAGGACGTGGTGGCATCTCCTTACTCCTTCCTTGAGGTCCTGCCACTAGCAGGGGTGCATTCCCCCTGCCTATGGTGCCTCTATCCATGCTAGCCATCTGGGTGACAGTGAGGCTGTCTCCCCCATTGTGAAAAGCGGTGTAAGCAGCATCTAGAAGGAGACGCCTGCATTTGGGATTCTTGAATTGGATCCCACCCAGGCATGACAAGAAGGCATCCCTGCATGTAGTCATCCCAGCTCTTGTGTCAGCTGTGGAATGAAGGGTGGTTTTGGGGTAAAGTGTTAGGTGGGAGGTGCTTAGGTGAATGGTTTGGTGTTAAGTATTTGCTCAATGCCCAGCAAGCAAGGAGCTGCCTAGTGTTGCTAGGTTTTCCTGGGCGACAAACAAATCAAGCGGCTCTTCTGAGGACACCTCTGGGGTCCTGCATGTTCTAGAGCATCACCGGCATCATAGTGATGATCTAAGTTCCAGTAGGGTGGGACCTGCACCCTCGCAGTGATTCTGCAGCCAAGGACAGGGCTGAAAGTCTTCCCTGTCCCATCAAAGACGATTGCTCTGCTCTTCTGAGAAGTTGTGCCCTAGCTTTCCCCTGGGGCTGCCTAGGATCAGAAGTGGATTTATGAGACTCCATGGAGTGGGACCAAGCACACCTTGATCTGCAGGTAGAGGTGAGGAGAGAGGGAGGGGAGACACTGGGCAGGGAAAGGCAGTGACAGCAGTTGGACAGATGGATGGTCTCTTAGTGACAATGCAGCCTGGGACCCAAACTTAGAGCCCTTTCTCCACCGAATATATCTGCCTGGCCACCCGCTGCATAAGAACCTATTTGAGTGTGGGGGGGGAGACCTTTCCTGGGAACTGAAGGTGAGAAACTCAAATACCGGAGATAAGGGAAGGGCAGAAGTAAAAGGCATCCAGCGCCTTCCCCCTGCTTCACTCCCCCAGCAAGTGGGGCCATTTCATCGCTCAGGTATGTGCGGCATCTGGAGCCTCCGGTCCCACCCAGGGGTCCAGTTTGGTGCCAGGGTGGGCGCACAAGCAGCACCCAGGGCTCAGCTCTCTGTGTGGCGTGGCTCTCCCATACTGGGTGTTGCGGGGGGGGCAGAGAAGGGGCCAGGATTTTGGAACAGCGCTCAAGGATGGGTCCTCTGCTCTGAGCTTCCACTCATGCAGAAGAGGATGTATTGGTAGCATGTACTTGTGTTTGGGTGGAAGCCAGCTTAGTCGTGCATTGCCATTGTGACTTGCAGAGGTGCAAAGGCTCTTTGAATTCTCTGGAAGCACAGGTGATGTGTTTCACTGGAAAGGGCGAGGAAAGTACCTTGGATCCTGTCCAGCTTTGATAAAAGCAATGAACTTACAGCAGAGATGACTTTGGCCTGGTGGCATAGTTCACAGCGGCACAGCCCTCGGCTCAAGCACAATGGGTGTGGGATGGGAGCAGCCTGCGCTCCTCAAGTGCATTGTAGGCTCTGCCAGGGAAGCCCTGCAGTTTTGCCAGCTCCTCTACATATCAATGAGTCTATGAGGGCTTTGCAATCAGCTTGACACAGGGATAACCACATAATTAAAGGCTGTAGCTTTATAGAAGAGCATTAGTGCTTGTGTATTTAACCACAAAGAGCAGAAAGTTGAGTCATCAAATGCCAGGGGATGAGTTTCCTAGTGGGTTGCTCCATCAGGTTGCAGAATTATTGGGCCTGGATCCAGTGGGATGCTGCATCAGGCATGAACTCTGACAAGCAGTGGCTGAGCTATAGGTTCTGTTAGCCTGGTAATCCAGGGCTGTACAACTCGACCAGAGGTTGGCCAAGGGCTGAGTCATTTTACCAAGAGAAGGCAGCAACAGCATGCCTGGCAGTTTCCATTTTAGGCTCACGGTCACATGAAATTTCTGCCAACATCTATTAGGTTTCTAGCGCTGCTGCCAAAATTGCTCTCGATTAATTGTCTCAATTAATTTTCTCAAAATTGTCCACCCTAGAGTAAAATAAGCATGTCTCAGGTTGCTGAGTTTAAAGCAGGCCAGAGTCAACGTGTCTAGGGTGAGCTACTCCAAACACATCCAGGCTGACTTGGGCAGAGCTCCATGTTTTATCCCATGTCTAGTACTTGATGCTGTCATTTGTGGGACCAAAGAACTGTGCTAAATCACAGAATCACAGAATAGTAGGGGTTGGAAAGGACCTCTGGAGATCATCTAGTTCAGCCACCCTGCTAAAGCAAGTTAGTTGGAGTAGGTTATATAGGAAAGTGTCCAGGCAGGTTTTGAACATCTCCAGCCTCATCATTATCAACATCAACTTCTTTCACGACAGCACCCTTGGCCTTGCTCAGCCTTTGGTACCACTGCAGGTAGGTAGGAGGGAAGTGGGACAGAGGACAGGGTGACATCATCTCTGGGAGTCAGAGAGCGAAGCTGATTGCTGCAACACCTGATACGTGGGCTTGTAGCTCCCCTGGTTCCCCTCTAGTACACGTTGAACACTGAACTCCTATAAAGCTTGCTCTTCACAAATTCTGTTCCCTGTATTTTTCACCCCAGGGACGTTCTGAAATGGATAAGTACCTCTCCAACCAGATGCCACCCATCCCCATGATACCAGACAAGAAATACCGCCGGGAGAGTGCCTCAGTGGTAGATGAGTTTTTCTCAACGGAGAAACCCACTTCCACGCCTTACAGCGTGAACATCAATGTCATCCTGCCCGACACCACGCACTTACGGACTGGACTTTACCGATCCCCCAAACCCATGACGCCATTCACGCAGATCAAGACGGAACCTGGCACCAGCTTCTCCCAGCCCTGCTCTTCCACATCAGGCTCCACACAGACCCTGCCTGACTTCACCAGTGTCTTTAGCATGCCCCAGTCAGTGGCAGTCAGCAACATCTTCATCAAGCAGGAGATGCCTTCTGATATCTCGCTATCCAGCAGTTCACAGCAAGCCCAGTTTTACCAGATGCCTCTTGGCAACGGCAGCGCTGATCTTACCAACCTGACGCCCTCCTCAAACAGCACCACAGCCATCAACAGCCTCAGTGGTGTCACCATGTCCACAGGTAACGCCATGTCCAGTGTGCTTCACAGACATGTCCAGGCTGGAGGGCCAGTTAAGCAGTACCCACATGTCTCCCAAGGACAGGAAAACTTCAACATCTCAGGGCAGTTCTATTCTGTGCCAGGGGTGAACCTGCCACCTTCACCCCCCAACTCGCAGCCTGGCAGCCCAGAAAATCAACCAGAGCTCATCAACACCATCTCTCCCCCACCATCCTATGAAGCTACTTTTGGACTGAAGCTGGTCCAGTCATCCCAGGTCCCTCCAGTCCCCAGCAGCCTTGGGACCCTCTGCCAAGGGCACACTGTCATGCAGACCCTCAAATATAACAGACGCAACAACCCTGAGCTGGAGAAAAGGAGGATCCACCATTGTGATTACCCAGGTATTTTCACTGTTTTGTCTTGGTTTTGGGATCACTTCTTGGCACAGGGAGACTGCGGGCTGCTTGGAGATTGACCAAGAATCACTCTGTCTGTGTGAAGAAAGGTGACACGGTACTGAGTGGAAAGCCCCAGGGAAGCAAGGTCCTCCCACCACCAAGGCAGTAGAAGAGCCTGGTTCTCTCTGCTCCCATTGATGCATTTTCTCTGCCCTTCCATTTTCCAACTCTGGCAGTAGCAAGCCTGGCGCTGAGAGGCAGAGGGTGCTATCCAAGCATGGGGATGCTCCCAAAAACCAACTGACTGCCTTAGGAGTCCACTGTACTCTACATGGGCAAAAACATGCCTCCTGTCTAACTTTCCATTCCCATCCTCCCATGAGATGTAGCAAACCATCTACTGATTTCCACAAGCAACATTTTTAGTCTCTTTATGGCACCCAAATTCTCTTCCTTTGCAAAAAGAAAAGAATCATACCCATCAGTGGCCTTAGGTATTGCATCTAGGTGATTCTATGATTCTGACGTTTTGATGAAAGCTGCCACCACATTTTTGTGATTAGCAGCGTGTGCTGAATTTCTGCCTCCTGCTCACAGCTGTGGGAGATAGGACTGAGGTGGTGTAGATGGAGCTTGGCTCTGGGATGGAGGCTGCTCCTCTGCTTCAGTCAGGATTGGTCAGAGTCATGTCCTTCAGGACACATTACCAAGGTGCAGCTCTCCTACAAGCCAGACTGGCTGCTCCAAGAGTACGGGAGAGAAACGATGGGGAATCCTCAGCCCTAACCTCTTCTTTAGCAAAAGGGGCCAAGCAGGGTCCTGCAGATGGTGAAGAAAGATCATTTTGTTTCCCAGGCTCATACCCTAGGCACTTGCTCACCTCATTTCTGCTTAGAGCTTGGCCTGTTTCAGTCTTGTTTCCATCAAGGCAAAAGTGCAAATAGAGAGGAGCTGAAATGCAGAGGTTGGCCTTCACTTTCTGAAGCACCTGTTGCAAGCAAATACTGTGACTTCCACAGACTGTGCCACAGAAAAAAAAAAAAAAAAAAGCAACAGAAAAAAGGCATTCCCTCTATTGAGTGTTCAGCCTTTTGCCAGATGTTAGCTTTTCTTGAGAGCTGAGAAGGGATAGAGGACGGGCAAGGTGATGTCCAGGTGGGCTTTCCTCTGCACAAACTGGCTGTTTGCCCTCCTGCTTGGCTAATGGAGTTGTGGGCCTCAAGGAACTTGGGACAGCCCATCACAATAAAGGGAACTGCCAGAACTGAAAGTGTTGATCAGTCATTTTGGTTTTCATTGTTAGGAGCTTTGCCACTGGGAGGGTATGGTGGCTTTCATGTGTCCTTGCTGATCAGGAGCTGGTAGACCCAGCCAGAAGTACTAGCTTCTCCTTTAACTGAATGAACACTCTTTCTTTTAGAGACATCTTTTTCTGAAAAACCAAAAAGTTTTAGCTAAACTGGGCTCCATGGGATGTGCTCAGCTTATCTGTCCTCTCTCTGCTGGAAGGCTGTGAGTGAGCACAGGCGTGTGTCTCCAACAAAGGGAGCAGAGATTGGGAACTGTAATGCCCCAGAGCCTTTATGAGCAGTGGTGCTCAAGGACCTGGGCTGCTGAGAGTTCTGCTGGCATGTGAAAGGTTTGGAAAATGAAGGTCTAACCCACAACTGCTTAAAGAGTGTTGGTGGGAAGAGGTATACAGTGCATTGCTGGGGGCCTTCAGTGAAATCTTCCTAAGAGCTCAGGCCTTTTTTTGACTCCATCTCACTTGGAGTGATGACTGTTCTTACTGTCTGCAAAGTCCAGTGGGGAGGGATGCTGCTGTGGGCTCTCCAGGATGGCAAACAGTATCTTCAGGTGTGGTGTTAGATTGGTGGCAATGCCAGCGTTGGGAAAATAAACTGTACTTTGCAAGTGAGGGGGAAGTAGCACAAGGTTTTATTAGATGATGTGGAAACATGGAAAGAAAAAATATGACCATGTTGATTAGAAGGGTAATAAAAATTCAAATTTATATTTTAGTATTCATGTCAAAACTAAATGAAGCAGGGCCGTAAAGGCAGCATGAGGAGCTTCTTCAGACCAGGTGAAAGGAAGAATGGGCAGTCATTCACTGAGCGATGTTTGTTTTTGAAACTCTTGCCAAAATCACAGTGTTTCTGCTGGGAACCTTTCTCTGATCGGTGGTGCTAAGCTGAAAAATGTCCCACCTTGTGCCTCTTGGGAACCGGCCTCATCATGCCTGCTAAGTCTGTTGCAGAGCCCACTTTCCCTCTCACTTTACCATAGTGGTACCAGTGGCCTCTGGAGCCCAGCAGGACAAGCAGCAGCTGGCAACTTGTGGTGGTGAATCTGATATTTCCATCCTGCCTGGAGGGCCAGGGAAGTTCTGAAAGCTGGGGTCTGGCTTTATCCCCTGTAGTTCCCAGCACAGTGCTTATGACTGTCACGGTTGTGTAGCAAGAGATGGAGAGTTGTCAGTGTTTGTCTGTGCTGGGGAACAAGCAATGTCTTTAGATATTGCTGAAGCAAAATGGAGATGTCCAGGCTTATTTGCATCCTGCTACTGGTGTGCTTTTCAAGGCCCACTCTGTACCTAATCCCAAACATGAATGTTCTAGGTTTGTTCCAACAAGAGCCCCTTTTTCACTGGGAGGTTGTCTTTGCTGTTTTCACAGGTTGCACGAAAGTGTATACCAAGAGCTCCCACCTGAAGGCACACCAAAGGACTCACACAGGTAAGAGCACCAAATCCTGCCAGCAAACCCTGCCAGCCCTGAGCTGGGGTGGCTGTCAGGAGAGCCTGTAGATGCTAATGGTAACAAAAACCCCATGGTTGCACTGGTTTCTGAAAACTTTATGCAGCTCACTTGCCTTCTGGAGGGATAGTCTGGGACACAGGAAACTCCTAGGAGGTTCTCCCAGTGGGCTGGGAGGAGGAGGTGTTCCCAGTCCTCTGTCACGTGTGGCTTGAAGGATCCTCCTTCCTGATCTCACAAATCCTGGCCAGCTCAGATCCTGCCTAGCCAACAGAAAAATTGCTTATTGGCACGTGGTACATATCTTTGACCTCTGAAGAGGTGTCCACAGCTCCCAAGCTGCATTTTCTGGGCTCATAGTGAGCTCATCTCTTCTGTGAGACTGCTTGCTGCCTAGTGGCCGTCCTCTGGCTGTAGGGTGAGGGTGCTGAGGTGAGGCAAGGGCTGGCGTTCCCGTGCTCCCACCACAGCCAGCTGGCCTGCAGCAGACCCAGCTCACTTGTGCATTCAAGCACAGGTCTCCTCATTAAGGTATTTATTATACCTGAAACTTTATCAGATCACCAGGTAGTCCAGGAACCATCAGTGCCCTCATAAATCTCTTTTATAGGAGGGCTGATCTTTACTGAAAGCAATTAAGCTGGCCCAGAGTTCACTTTTCTTTTTTATGAACAACGAACAAAACCCATCCTGAGGCTGGGAATCAGCTCTTGTACTTGGCTCTGTTCCTTTTCCACCTTATCAGCCCTTCCCACAAGCTGGCCAGAAGACTTTCTTTGTGCATGAGGTTCAGTATTTCTGGGCAGGGAGCAACACGGAAGGGGTGGCACAGACATGCAGGAAGGACATTGTCCCAGCACCGATAAACCTTGGTCACAACGGTGATCTGTGCATGGGGCCACATGAGGGGTCTGTCTCTAAAATTAAATCTCTCTTTTTCCTCTCCTTTTTGGAGCACCACTTAGGGA
The DNA here is from genome assembly GCF_019238085.1 of Lagopus leucura. Lineage (NCBI taxonomy): Eukaryota > Metazoa > Chordata > Aves > Galliformes > Phasianidae > Lagopus > Lagopus leucura. The sequence goes on along the minus strand of NW_024962270.1, from coordinate 9,372,497 downwards.
TGCAGCTTATATGAGACCCACGTTGTCCCTACAAACCACGCTGTAAAGATGTATCCAGGCAAACTTGGGTGGTTTTTGAACCCAATAAAGTGCAGTCATTTTTCCGTGTTTCCCAGTAACAAGGCAGGAAACCAAGCTTGGTTGCCATCTTCCAGCTCACCTGCTGCAGGAGAAAGGGCAGGGGGCCCAGGAAGTGACCTGAGCCACAAGAGAGCTACCAATGGTTGCCCAAAAATGGGAACCCAAAGTTGAAGGCTACATGCAGGCAAGCTCGGGGTGTGTGCGTTCAGTTTCTGACATCTGTTCTTTCTGCCAGGAGGGGTTAAGACCGTGGGAGCACACCATTACTCAGGTCTTTTCTTGCAGTTTGTCCGTTGCCATGGGCTGGGCTGTATTCATCTCCTGGAGACACCATTCATTTCCTGGGTGCCATTGTGAGATTAAATATATAACCAATCCGCTCCCCGCCCCCCAGGGCTGGGAATGCCAGCTCGGGCCCTTTGTTTGAGCTTGCCCTGCCGTGCTGTCCTGGGAGATGGAGCCAGCTCACGGGACAATGGAAAGCATTTTCCCTCCATTCTGGAGCTCAACCTGGTATTGTTTGAAGCTATAGGGCCTTGGTGGGGTTGACCCAGCCAGGTCACCTGCCTGGGACAATGTCTGTGGTTGCACAGTGCAAATCGCGCTTTCACATGCCAGCATGATTGCTGACAGACCCCTGCACCTGCCCTCAAGTATGACTGCAAGTGCTGCCTTTACCCCCCATCAAAAAACACACCGTGCGGAGCCTTTTGGGGAGCGGGATGTCGTCTTAGTGCCCCATCTCCTCCAGATACACCTCTGTGCATTCAACCCTAGAATATTTGGTCTGGTGTGTGCTGGAGGCTGCTCCTTTTGCTACGGCCGTGTGTTTTCTGTTTCCCAGCCAAATCCGCAGCCCTTCTGGCAGCAGGGCTGGGGGAGGAACGGGCCGTTTGCTGGTGAGCGTGCCGGAGCACCGTGCACATGCCCATGCATGCACGCTGCGTGCGTGCGTGCCTTCATGCCGCGATGGTGCGCTCAGCAATTGGCCGATGAAACAGTAAATATTTGAGGTCGGGAAAGTCAGCACATTCCCTGAACTCTGCCTGCTTGTTCAGGCTGTTAAGAGTGAGGGCTAATATTTGAGAGCACCACACCCAAGCAGGGAGAGGGCTGCAGCCAGGGTTCAGTGCGGTGGCCAGGAACTGCTGGCGGGCACGGGCTTCTCCAGCCTGGTTCCCAGCTGGCAGGGGGTTGCACAACGCCATTGATTTCAGTTGGGGAATAGGTGTGTGTGGGGGGAGGAGGCATTATGTCATGCCTGATGATCCCAGGAAAACTCAACGTCCAGCTACTGCAGGGCTGGGAAAACTGGGTGGTGGTTTCCAAGATGCAAGGCTCTGAGAAGCCTCTTCTTTCTCATGGTGCTCCCCTTATCCCAAATTAGCAGCAAAAATAGCAAATTTTGGTTTTTTAGTCAAAAAGAAAAAGAGCTCTGGAAGATTTGTGCACAGAAATGCTCTGATATCCAACGGGCTTGAGGTACTGACCTCCCATGGCAGTGACCTTTATGAGTGCAGATCATCACTGTGGTCCTGAAGTGGGGCAGCCCCTAGTGTCTTTTAGCCATACTGGAGCAGGAGATGGGTGCAGGGCAAGCTGGGCAGGCAGGTGGCCGTGCTGTTCTCTGCATTCTGATGGTGACCTGTGTCTCTTCCCTGCAGGTGAGAAGCCCTACAAGTGCACCTGGGATGGCTGTGACTGGCGCTTCGCCCGCTCTGACGAGCTGACCCGGCACTACCGCAAGCACACAGGTGCCAAGCCCTTCAAGTGCCTGGCCTGTGGCCGGTGCTTCTCTCGCTCTGACCACCTGGCACTGCACATGAAGCGGCACCAGAACTAGGGACCACCTCCATTGCTATGTCTCCAACGGCAGCTGGGACTCTTCTTCGAGGGAACCTCTCCTCCACTTGTACATAGGAACAACCCTGTGCTTTGATCAACTGGCAGGACAGAAGGTGAATCCCTCCCCCACCATTCCTGGTTTTAGAACAGATACCATTAAAAAAGAATGATAATTACAGACTGATCTTGCCACAAAGCTCCTTGTAACACCAGGGCTATGGGTCTTGGGTGGCAAGGTCTTTCTTCCAGCAAACCTGCTATTTATTTGTCTCTTGGAACCAGCTCTCCTTGGCGTCTTGAGCTCTTGGGGATGTTTTGCCCTTCTCAAGGTTGTGCCTTTGGGGAGTCAAAGGATGGCTGGGAAGGCTGGTGGATCAGGGTGTCCCATCAATTGTGAAATCCTCTTGGACTGCCCCATTTCATGGCCATGATTGGCACTGATGACATGGAGAAAGAATTGCAGCCCATGGCTGCTTGGGTTGACAGCCCCGGTCTCTGTGGGGTCATAGAAGAAAGTATGAAATACTCACAGAAGGGACAGTGCAGAAGCTGTATCCTGTTGAACCCAGGGCATTTGCCCTGCTTGGATAGATTTTCTGGTTACGTCCGTAGCATTTCTGCTTCCAAGATGAAATGTGATTCCAGATGAATCTGAGGGGACCAGAGTGGGTCTCAAAGCCACGCTGGGGACAGCAAGGAACTTACCTGTGAGCTCTGGCTTCCCAGAACATGCCGTGCCTTTCTCCAAAGGGCAGGTTCTGCTTAAGCCTTGACCACATGCATGAGGAACCAGACATCACCCATCACGCTGGGTCTGGGCTGTTGCTGTTTCACCACCATTAGACAAAAGAAAGGGGAAGAAGAACCAAAGAAACATCTTTAAAACAAATTCCAATAAATCCTGCTGTTCAGAATGTGATCATGTTACCTACCTCACTGGTTTCCTGCCCCAAGCTCTGCAAGGTGCCACCCCCCACTTCCTCGAGTGCCATGACGCATAGGGCACGTTGGCTCCCCTTCAAAGCCTGCCAGGGCTTAGGTGTGGGCAGAACAAGGACCAGGCCACGCCAGCTCAACCGGCAGCTGTGGAGGCAATAAATAAATCAGGAACAAATAATGGGCCTGGTGCGTTCAACAGAATGTTGATGTCCCCGCACCCCAGCTTCTCTTTCATTCTTCCTTGAACAAAATTAAGGAACGTGTGAATGGATGCATTTTCTCACCAGGAACTGAACTGCAGCATCTTCAGGCGCATAAATGATCTTTTGCTAACTGCAGCCATGGATGGCTCCAAGCTCTGGTCATGGTCACGTCCTCATGTCCTTACTTTAGCTCTTCCATCATGGCTCGGTGGGGAGCAGTGGCTACAGGGGCCAATGGACTTATCCACGTTTCGTCCTCTTGGCTGTGGCGTCTCTGCATGTGTTGAGGTCTGGTGTGTACAAGTGGTAGAAGCCAACATACTGGGGCAGGTGCTGTTGGTTTCTCCTCTTGCTTCCTTTTGGAGACCCTCAGGACAGAATCAGGGCAAAATGGGCTGAACCTCCTAAACACGTGAGTTAAACTACAGGGCACTGGATTGACCAGCTCACTGCATGTGCCATGGGGCTGGTGGTGGGCTCACCCCTCACCTGTCACTCTCCCAGAGGGACTTCATTGCTCCCCCCTTTTATTTTGGGGACAGAAACCTCCAGACAGCTGCCTCCATTTCTATCTCCTAGGGCCCAAAACCCACATGCTGACAAACAAGAAATGCTGATCCAGGCAACAGGCAGCTTTAAATCTTAGGGGAATTTGAAATAATTTACCTGATTATCTTTTTTTTTTTTTTTTTCACTACAGAAAAAAATGCATCTGCTCATCCTCACATAGACACACATCTATATTTTTGTTGCATTTGAGATTATTTTTACGGGGGACTGGGGAAGATGTGCCATAATGAATAACCCACTCCAGTCCATCTTTGCACCTCTGGTCTGTGTGCAAAATGTTGCCATGCAGATATTTTACCAGTGCAAAGGCAATACTGAAAGAATCCCCAGCAAAACCAGAGTGCATCTCAGCTTTTATTCCTTTATTTCTGTCTCCAGCTGTGTGTTCGGTGGCTGAAGGCAGCTTTGCCTGTGAGCCCCAGAATCAGCTGGGGCAGGAGGGGAGGGATGCTGAAGGAGCAAAGCCAACAGCAGGGGAGAGATAGGGAACTGAACCGGAGGAAGGTCTCTCTGTACCCTGTCCCTTCCCAGGGCAGACAGGAGACACTGGGGAAGGTCTGGGAGCCGGGGGGCTCTTCCTGCAAGGTTTCCTGTGCTTTGTGCAGAACAAACCCAGCTTCGGCAGCTTGTATCATAGCAGCACAACAGCTGTAAATAGGAAAGCACTGCATTGCTTGGCATGTCTGGGTGGGCTGAACGTGATCATTCACTGCCCAGAATGAGCATAGCGAGAAAAGTAATTGGACCTGGAAAACTTGGGTGGAAGGTTTATTTTTTTTCCGGTGATGCTTTTTGTTTGTTACACAGCCCCTACAACTATTAATCTATCTAATATTTTGTAATAAAATTTTATCTCATGGAGATGGCGTCTCTCTTCCCTCCTGTTGTAAGTAGTGCTTCTGTTGCCTTTGTCTGCTACTCACGTGTGTGTGTGTGTGTGTTGGTTTTATAAGCTTCATAAAGGAAGAAAGGCTTTTTTATTTGGTTGGGTTAGGAGAGCAGGTGTCTGAGCAGGGCAGGACTGGTGTGTGACGATAACCTGCAGCACCAGGCAGTGCTGGGAGTGCAATTCTGTGGCCTAGGCTGACACTTCAGAGGAATGCTGAGCTCTTCCTCCAGCTGATGTTGCAATGCTGTGCAGAGAAGGAGGGTGGGAGAGGGTTTTTGCTGTCCAAGAAGGCTCATGGAGTTCCCCCACCTTTTGCCCTGGAACGGGAGAAGGAGCAGCCCTGAGGGATGTGAGCATCCTCCTGCCCAAGGGTTTAGATGAGAGAGGAGGGATGAGGAAGTCCTGGGCTGGAGAGGCAGGCAAAATCCCCTTTGGTGTTAAGTCTGTGTGTATACATACACCTTTGTACACATGCAAACAGCCAGCTGCACATCGGCCAGGGCTGTTGAGCTCATGCCTTTTGCATGCATGCACCTGCACAAACATCTACAAGTACATATATAGTAGAAATATGTATTGGTAGGCATACGCACACACTCCTATATATTTACCCTGTATGCATACAGGCTAAACTAAACAGCTCTATAAAAAAATGTTTCTGGCTGGACCTCATGTGTCTTATCCAACATCTTTGTGTTTGCCTTCTGGCTACACTTGTGGAATCATGAGCCTTATTCCACATTAAAATCAACAGTTTTGTATTGCTTTCCATAGGGCTTGTGTTTCAATCAGATTTTCCAGAGAAATCCTCCTCTTTCATTAAGGGTCTTGGTTCCCCCACCTGGAACTCCATTAAGATGCTGAGGAGTCTGACATCCTTTTTTTAGACAGTCCCCAGGTGTGGCACTGTTTTTCTTTCCAAGTTCTTCACCTCCCTCTCTTGTTTCCAGGCTTCAGTATCACCCTCAGATTATCCTGGTGAAGGGATTGTGAGAGCAGGACACCAAGTCACACACCTTCTGTTGTCACTTCTCTGCAGTTCTGCTTCACATTACCTGGACAGAAATGGAAGCAGTGCCCGGGGAGCCACTGTTCTCTATGCTGTGATTGATGCCAGGACCCATGGGAATTGGGATCTGCTCCTTCACTGTATAGCTGGCAAAGGGTAGCATTTGCTGTTGGCTTCAACTTCTGAACAGCCTAAGATTTACCTTTCTGAAGTCTTCTGCCTGCAAAATAAGGTCATAACTGGGGTGTGAGAGGGAGGGGATAATGCTGACCGTGGGACAGGGGACCTGTGGCACGAGGAAGGTGGTTGGGGGCTGTGGAGAAGATGGGTGCTTCTGTGGAGTGAGGCATTAGGAGGATGTGCAACAGCACCTAGAGCCCCTAAGGAGGTCTGGGAACTGTGAAAAGCTTTGTGGATGTCCCAGTCAGTCATGGATGGGCTGATGGGTCCAAGCCTCCTTCTGAAAGCCATCTCCTTCCACACAACTGTTCACAGGAACTCATTTTGATGTATGGTCTCACGTTGGCTGGTATGGACAGAACCAGGTTGTCGTTCCTCTTTGATAAGTGCCTTCCCAGCTCCTGTAGTGAGGCATCACATGCCCATCAAGCTCCTGCTTCCACCCAACACACTTCAGTTTGCCCTTTGGCCCACCACTGAATCCTGCACTTTGTTCTGGCTGTGGAAACAAACTGTTCTTGGCGAGATCATTGAGAATATGAGGAATGTGATGTCATGAAAGTCCAGAGAGTGGCTGTTTATTGCATGTGAAACCAGAGCGTCCTTCCTCAACAGAGCTGTGGCTGGGAAACCCCCGCAGAGGGCATGAGAGGAAAGTGTGGATGGGGCTGCCTCGGCTGCTTCTCCCTGATGGCTCTTGATGGTGGTGTTTCTATGTGAAATGGGAACCCTAACAGCCACAACCTTTCAGGCCCACCCATGGCTGTCCCTCTGTTTGTTCATCTGTAACCCCATTGTCAAGAGGAATTTCCTCCATGCCCAGTCTTTAGGGATAAGGCTGGCTGGAGCATATTGAGGCCATCATGCAGCTATGAGTAGTGGGACATTCCCCACTGTGGCACTGAGAAGCACAGAACGAGGCTACATACCCCTAGCTCCCTATCCTTGCCCTTTTCCTCTCCCCAGGCCCACTGCCGGACCCAAGGGCTGGTGACACTCTGCTCCAGCCCGCAGTTGGAGGTCCTGAGAAGGCCCTGCCTCCATGTTAGGGCCAGCTGTTATTGTTTGGGCTGGTGAGGCCATCCTTAAGACAAGCTGGGATCTGCTGGGAAGGCACAGCCCCATAAAGCAACGGAGCATTGTTTTGTGTTGGGCATCCCTGAGAGGGATGCCAGGCCCTGGACAGGCCCAGTGGCTCCTCTCCTCTGAGAGGAGGAAGCAGCAATTAAAAAGAAAAAAGAAAAAACCTTTTCTCCAAATGCTATCGAGTCTGGGACGCAGCTCAAATCAGGCTCATCCCTGCTGAGGTTCTCAGCAGAGCTGGGCAGCACACAAGGGCCTCATTCTGCCAAAAGCCCTTCACCATGCCTGCAGACCCCTTTGTCCCCCTGTGACATTTCCCCTGCAAGCCTCCCCACTGCTGCTGGTGCTGTCTTGGCCTTGTTTGTGCTCTAGCGATGAGGCAACACTGCTGTAAAACTTTGCCTCAATCCCACTGTGGTTATGGGGCTGTAAAGCTGCAGGAATGCCAAGATCGTGGCTGGTCAAGGACAGGGAGGGAAGGAGAAGGTGGGGAGGAGGAACAAAAAGCTGAGGCGAGAGCCTGGAGGAGGGGGTCCTGCTACTTGGCTGAGCTGCATTGGCAGGAGGCACCTGGACCTGCACCCAAACCTGGGCCTTCGTACCACATGTGCATACAGTGGTGCTGTGCATATCTTGTCCTGGCATCAGAGGCAAGTGATGGGAGCTGCCAAGACGGGGCTGGTGGGCTTGGTAGAGATGGGCAGCAGAGTGGAGATCTGGAGAAGACTCCATGGATGCCTAGGATTCCCACCTCACTGCCACAGAGGACCCCACAAGCTGTGGCAGTGGCTTTCAAAATGGGTTTGGTTCTGAACTTTATTGTCCTCCCACAGCGACTAACGTAGCATCTGCCCTACTGTTGATAGCTGCTCTTCCAAGGTTATGCTGTTTGATGTTTTCTTGTCCCAGGCTGTAAAGTTATCCATTGACTTGGGAAAACACAATTAAGAGAGAAAGAGCTGCCAGGCAGGTTCTTCAGGTGTCTCTGCAGACAGCAAAGGACTGCAGAGTAGTGGTTGCTGCTGGGCATTGCAAAAGCTGCTCGGGTCTGAGAATGGTCTCACACAGCCCAGGGACAGGAGACAGCCTCTGTGGAGGCTCAGCATCTTCCACTCACCTGGTTCAGGTTCAGGTTATATATTAGGAAAAATTTCTCCTCAAAGAGTGGTGAGGCACTGGCACACCTCAGGGAGGCAGTGGATTCACCGTCCCTGGAGGTGTTCAAGAAAAGGGTTGATATATCACTGAGTGACATGCATTAATAGGCATGATGGGGACAGTTTGATGGTTGGACTAGATCTTAGAGGTCTTTTCTAAACTTAATGATTCTATGATTCTATGACCTGTGTGGCCAAAGGGAAAGGGAGTGGGACAACAGAGTGTCCTGGTGGAGGCAGGACATGGCTGGAGAGAGATGAGGTGGTGGGAGACAACAGCCCTGCAGGGAGCAGGGGATGGGGACCCTACGCTGGGAAACCCCAAGGCATCCCCATCACTGTACTCTGGGACTAGCTGTAGCTCAGTGGCTGGCAGTGGCTCGTGCTTTCCCACCCATCTCCCAGCAGTTGTTTGCCCACCATTATTTAAGCATTCGTCTTGTTCAAGCACCACTTCAGGGCAGGCTGCTGCCCCGGTGCTGCAAGGCTGGCCATATCTTGCAGAAAAGCAACAAGAGCCTTCCTTCTCCCCTCCCTCACTTTCCCCAGGGCCTCTATTACCCCAAATAAACACTCACTTTGGGTAATAGTTAACTTTAATAGCTCTGTCCTGGCTTCAGCTGTGTGATAGGGAATCAGAGGGAGATTTGTGGGGTTTATAGTCTTCAGGATGGAGGAGATGAGGGAGGTTGGAAGGGAAGCACTCATGTCCACTGTCACGGCACGCTGCAATGCTCCCACCAAGTGGGAGAAATCTCTCCATCTCTCTCTCCAAACTCCAGCCCTGCTTGGTTACTCTTTTTCCTGCCCTTGTATTTTCATAGAATTGTGTTGTATATCACTCACCATGTTCTGCCTCCATCGGGACATTCTGTTGTCCCAGCCTCTGCCCTATTGGCAGCACAGGTCATAGAATTGTAGAATCATCAAGGACGGAAAAGACCACTAAGATCATCAACATATTCCTACCATGCCCACGAAATCATGTCCCTCGGTGCCACATCGACACTTTGATTGAACACCCCCAGGGATGGTGACTCCACCACTTCCCTGGGCAGGCTGTTCCTATACTTTACCAGATGTCACACAGGAATTGAGAAAGGGACCTTCCCAGAGCTGCTATGGCTGGATAATTTAGGATAAAAGTGACCCCAGTTCCTCTTACTGAAATTGCAATAGTGCACAGAGATGTTGTGGTCACAGTGCCGCTGTGACACTGGTAGCTTCATGGTGTGGTGGGATTGTTCAGGGAGACCAGGCAGTTCCCTCCTCAGAGGGAAGGTCCTGATGGGAAATAGCCAGCTCTGGGACTGCTTTGGGAAAAGCTGGGAGAACAGAAGAACAAAGGGAATGTTCAGGGACCGAAAGGAGCAGAGAAGAGATGCAGAAAGATGAGAGCAAACTGTAAAAGCTCACAGGCTGCAGGACCAGCGTGGAAACACTGGGGGACAGCGGATGACCATAAGAGCTATGCAGAGTGGTGGGAGCCCCAGACATCCAGCAGGTTTCACAGCCCCAGATGCTCACCCTGAGCATCTCCACGGTGGTGGGACAGAGACTTCCACATCCTACTCCTCCCATCCCAGGCACATGGCTTCCCACAGCACGGTTAAACGTTGCCGTTCCAGGAGAAACCCAACCGTGTGCCCACCATTCACCTGAGCTCTCTAATCCCCTAATCCGTCACCAAGGAGACCCAGGCAGTACCTGGGCTGCGGGAAGCAGAGGGGCCCCGGAGCTGAAGGATCAGTTCCTGGCACCATTATCACGCAGGCAGGGATGGACCAGAGAGACCTCACAACCTGATGCTCCAGTGAACTGATTATTATTCTCAGGAGTTACATTCATCTCAGCTGATCACTTCCTTCACAGCAGGGCCCCAGATGGCACCTGTCACCAGCTGCATTGAAAGCAGCTCAACCACCATCCCGTAGCTCCACGTTGTCCCTGCCTGGCACTGGGCCATGCTGTGGGGCAGTAGGACGGGGCTGTATAGGGGGACACTGGGGTAAGCAGCACTGCAGAGGGCAGCACAGCCCTAGCAGGAGGGACACCGGGGGATGAGGGCTTTGGAAGTCTTTTCTTTGCTGTTTTCCACCTGGGGAAAGCAGAGGCAGGAGCTGCTCTGGGACTGATTTGTTGCCCTAAGGTCTGGAGGCAGCGCCGGAGGAGGGGCAGGTGGTGGCCCTGCCTATCCTGATGTGCCATCTAGCGGGACACCAGCACAGCCCACTGCAAAGCACTGGGTGAAAGCCGAATTGTACATAGCCTCACTTGTCCTTTTGCTGTTTGGACCCCACCTTCCCCTCAGCAGAGGAAGGGGACACAGGATCAGGTTCCCTTCAGGACCAGGATGCTCTGAGTGCAGTCCTCCTCATCCTGGGCTGTGTGTATGCATCCAGGACAGCAGGGAAAACCATTCAAAAGCTTCCGACACCATCACCTGGCTGCTTCCAAAGCTGCCTGGGCAGTCACACTTTAATATGGGAATGTTATACTCTCACTGATTGCATCTGCTTTAAGATGTAGTCCACTCCAAAGTGGTGTCCACTCCAAAGGTCTGTTTCTGGGGGCAGGGGCAGCTGGAGCTCTCCTTTCCTTTCCTCAAGACACTTATTCGGGTGTACGCCAGACCCAAGATGAGCAAACTTGGAGCACATTACAGCAGGAAATTTTGCAGTTCTGCACAAGGCTTGAGACAAGCTGAAGTTCTCAAGATACAAGAGAAATCTATGCATGGTTTGCTATAAAATGCATGCTGCCTGGGAATTTTGCCTATCCATGCATCTTTCCCTGAGGGGCTGGGGCATGCTGGGGACTGCTCCCAGTCTGGGATCAGCACTCAGGCAAGGAGTTGGCAAGAGTGAAGGATCCAACCAGACACCTCAGACGGGGCAAGAATTGGCCATGTGGGACCTGTGGGCTGGGTGGGAGGCAGCGATTTCTTACAGCCTGCTGGGATTCAGCTGGAGGCAGGTAACAGCCTGGGAGTAACAGACAATTTATTGGTTTTCTTACCTACGGCAGATGGAGTTCAGCTCTGAGGAGTCACTTCAAAATGGAGAAAATCTGTGGTAAGATCTCCTTCGAGTGAGATGCTGCCATTCAAAGCTCTCAACTTCAGGGTTTTCTAATAACAAGGTGCAAGGATGGAAAAATTTCCTTAAAGCTGTGACAAATGGCAGACTTTTGGGCAGAAGACAGACTTCCAGCCTGTTCCACCACATTATGAGGCACCTATGGGAGAAAGACCTGATGAAAAACCTCCAAGCTGCAAAAGGAAATGCTCTGCCAGCAAACAACAGTTTTTCAAAGATGCCAAATACAGCTGCTACAGCTTCTTAGGGCAACCATTCTTGTTGCTGGTGGATTCAGCTTTGTGGCAAGAGGCATATATATTCCTGCCCAGTGTGTTCGTGGGCCCTTCCCTGGTCTGGGCCATGGCTCCTGGAGGGCATGCTGTAATTAACACCATCCATCACCGTCAGGGATTGTGTGATTAGGTTGTACTAGCAAACTGCATTACTCCTAGGAAGTAAGTGTGGGATGTCCCTTTTGAAAAATAGCCCCATCATTAGATCTGAAGCATCAATGGAAAGCTAAGCCCAGCAGGTAATCCTTTCAGAGCTGGCTGATCTTCTCTGCAGGGCTTTCACAAATTTGCTAGGAGAAAGCAGGAGGTGCATTTTGCTAGGAGAAGGGGTCCCAAGGGCACCTGCACCAGCACTGTTGTCCCACAGGTTTAGAGCCTGCCTTGGAGGTCATGGGGGCTCAGAAATGTCAGCACTGGTAGACAGCAATGAGAGCTTGTCTGGGCTGTTAACAGGGGAGCCTTTGAAGAGCTCACTTTTCAAGGCACGATAGGGAAAAAGACTTGACCCACTCCCCATTTCTGGGGTGCTTTAGAATCTCCTAATCTCCTGCAAACACCAAGCTTGCATTCCGCCCCAGTCTGATCGTATTGCTTTAAGGTTACTCCAAAGCTATAGGAGGTTTTGCAAAACATCCTGAACTTTTCTTTGAAACTCATTTGGGCTCATGATCCCCCAGGGCTTTCCTATTCCTCCGCTAGAAGATTCATGCTCTCTGCCATGGAATGAAGGGCACGGCTATCCTCACTAGATTGCGCCCACAGGGAGGGCAGACTACCATCAATAACATGGAACAAAGCAGGAGATGGGGAGAGAATCAATTAGACTTCACCTTACCTGGATGGCATTTTGGGGGAGGACATAGACAGCTTTGAAATATAGGCAAGGAGCTGCTGGCTGCAGCTGGTTTCTATTAACCTCTTCTGCAGCAGGCTGCAGTCCTGTGGGAGTCAGCCAGAGTTTGGGAAGGTCATTTTTAGGGGCTGTGTTTACATTGCTCATACAGCTCAGGAGGTCATTTAGTGACCAGTACTGTGGAAAAAAACCCAACAGGTTGCAACAGGAATTAATTGGGCTGGAGGGGGGAAAAGTGGGCATCAGTCTTCAGAGCACCAATCTCCCACTTGCTGACATCATCTCCAGGTTCTTCAGCAGGTGTTTAACGTGCAGAGCATTGCTGCACAGACACAGACAAGCTCCTACACGACTCTGGTTCCATCTGTGGGGGTGTTTACCAGGGATCGAGCACCCCCTCTTCCCCCCCCCCCGTCTCCCCCCAGAGCTCCAGCAGCCTGAAGATGCACATTCAATGAGCTGTTTTAATGGTGGCAGGTGACTATCTCCAGCAAAGGAACTGGAGCTGCTCTGCAAAGCATCTCAGTCACTGTGCTGCAATGGGGACACACTGGGAATTCACCCAGGACTGGATGTTCAGTATCACTAAGTGCAATGAAATTATTAACATGTACTTTGGGGAGGAAGTGATGGGCTTTGTAGTGTCTGAAGGAGCAGGAATCACTGGAGAAGGACAGGTTTGTAAACCAGAGCTTGCAGTGCCTGCTGGGCAGGGGGACACATCAAAGGGGTGGATGTGGTTTGGGACTGGGAGTAGTGCCTGGCTCTGCAGGGCACTCATTCTTCTCATGTGTAGATGTGAGTAGCATTGGTGTGTGAGCTCACAGTGGCAGGAAAGCTGGGCTGATAGCTGTTAGTAACAATGCTGAAATATCAAGGCAGTATGGTCTTTATTTCAGAGTTTTCGCTGCATATTCAGGCCTCAGAAGGACGCAGCAGAAAACAGAAGAGGCGGTTTGGTAGAATGCTATTAGAGCCATTAATCACCATTAAGAACTAATAACTGTGTACTGCCTTCATGGTGCTATTTGCTACCGCACCACCCAGCTCCAATCCCTTGCTTTATAACAGCTTCACACTCAACTCAGCTGCCAGAAAAACTTCCTGCCCTCTGTCTGAACCCACTGACTTGACCCTACATCTCCACCCAGTACCCACCAATATGAAACTTCCTTTTCCCACCACTTCTCTGCAGCAGCTTTGCCTTCAGAAGCACTGAGCCCAGTGATTCTACCAGATGGGATGGTTTCTGTACAGTAAGAATAGCTAGATTAATAGATTATTTTAAACTTCCCATTGAAAAGCATCCAAATGAGTGCCTCAAAGCAATTGAGTTAACCTAGCTGCAGTCACACGAGACTACTTCTCTAGAAAAGACAATTTCTAGGCTCTCTCCATCCATCCATCCATCCATCCATCCATCCATCCATCCATCCATCCATCCA
>NW_024962270.1:9312533-9358860 GCF_019238085.1 Lagopus leucura | reverse complement strand
CCATCCATCCATCCATCCATCCATCCATCCATCCATCCATCCATCCACCCACTCGTCCATCACCCACCCATCCTTGACCCACTCCTTTTTACAATGCTGACAACAGCAGTGTATTTTTCAGAGCCTGTCTGGGCTGTGCAGTCTCACAGACAGCAGCCCAGCAGATGGCAGGTCTCTGCAACACTAGCTGGAACAGGGACAGTATGAGGCTGGAGAAAAGAGACTGAAACAATTCTATTCCCACTAAAAATAACTCCCAGAACTCTTCACAATCTTCAGTGCATTCTTGTTTCTACTTAGATACTGGATTTTTATATGATAGACAAAACAACTGTATCAAAACAATCAAAATATAGAAGCATTTCACATTGTCTGAATGGATTTAGACTTCGGCTTTCTATCAATTTATCAGTCAATCAATTCATCCATCAGAGACCTTTCCTGTATTTCCCGTTGAGCCCTGGATTAAAAAGCGAGCTTTGTAGTAGTAGTGCTGCTTGCTGCATGTCCTCTGAGCTCCGAGCTCCTGAAATTTTAAATATATATGTATGTTTTGCTTTTATTTCCAGCCTCTCTGCTAGTGGAGGAACCGTCAAGGTCATATTCATATTTATTAGATTCATTGTATTGGCTGCTGTGACACCAGAACAAATTGCTGTGCTGGGGAAGGACAGAAGAAGGACTGAGGAGTTAGGGCAGGGGGCAGGTGGGCAGGTGGGCTCCTGTCCCACTGCCATGGGGAGGCAGAGAGGGCTGTGCTTCAGTATCATCTCAGATGGGGATTACTTCAAGCCCTTGTCCCACTCCGGCTTCCTTTGTGGCATGAACTGCTGTGCCTGGAAATCTCATCCACAGCAGAAATCAGGAGAAATTTTGGCGTTTCTTAAGGGGTTTTGGTCATGAGAGAGGGGTATAGCATTGTTGGTGATCTTTGTGTGCAGTGCTCACCTTGCCCTACCCCTCTATCTGCAGCATCCCTCAGACTCCCCATAAAAGAGGGGGAGACACTCCAGCAGACACTTGATTCTCTCCCCAAGTGGGCTCCTGCCTTTGAGCCACATGCCTGGGGTTGGTGGGGCTGCTGGCCATAGATGCCAAAATCACATTCCTCTGCCTGAAGCTCCTGACTTCCCTATCTTCCGGAGGAGTGGAGAGGTCTAAATCTCTTGTGCCTGCTTTTGGAGTTTGATTCTGATTCAGCAAGCAAGCTGCTGCACTGCTTAAGTCATAGCTGAGCATCCCAAGGGGGCTTATGGCCAAACTGCAGTCACCCTGGAGCATTTCTGCAAGCAAGATATTGTGGAATGGAGGGCAATTCCCTTACAAAAAACTTATGATGAATTCAGGTCATGTTTAAAAATCAGGGTTGAAGTGTAGCAGAGCTTTGGCACAAGGAGGACCAGGCACAAGTCCATTGGCAAGTGCTCCAGCTCCTGGGTAGGATTTGGGAATTGCTGGGGGTGATGGAGTGGCTGAGAGCTTTGGGGTGCTGAGATCTTGCACAAAGGTGGCAGCTCTTTCCTCTTGGGGGTGTTCATATCCCAGACAAGACACTTGAGGCTTTGGCTTGAAACAGCTGAAGATCAAAGCCTGCCCACAGACCTTCATCCCAGCAGGCAGGAGGAAGAGGGAGAGGCAGACGCAGAGGCAGCAGATGCAGTGACCTTTGCATCCTGCGTGAAAGGAAGCTGGAAGTCAAATGCCAGCCCCACCAGGCAGCTTTGCATCTCAACCTGCTGCTTGCTCCTGCTGCTGTGACGTTCAGAGGTGCTGCGAGCCTATGCTGGCCTTGGTTGGCTCCCACTATTCATTTCAATTGATTTATTTTTAGGTTTGTGGAAAGGAAGAAAGTGATAAATAAATAAATAACCTCCAACCCTGTCCCAGCTCCTGGCAGGCTCCTTGTAGGCTGTCATCTCAGTGGGGTGATGGAAAATATCTCCACCCAGCAGCACCCAGCAAGCCATCCATCACCTAGCCCTGGGTCTGCAGGGCCAACAGCCAGCCCCCTGCTTCAGATCATCCCATGGGGTTTGCCTGCAGGGTGAGAGCTGTATTTTGAGAAGGTCTGTGAATGGAGCATCAGAAAGGAGCTGACCTGGGGATGAAAACAGGGGACAAGGTGGGAAAGGTGTCCTCTTCTTCTTGCTGGCCTGTAGGAAACAGAGGGAGGGCACAGCCCTCTGCAGCAGCTGCAGCAGCTTCTGCCTGCACTGCAGTTCGCCCAGCATTGCTCTGCATTTGCTGCATTTGCTGCAGGAGCAGCCCCAAAAGCAGTAGCCCCAAAAGCCCTGGGAAGACTCGAGAGGGGACAAAATGAGGACAGCAGATCAACCCAGAGATACTGCTCTACTCATCATCAGATGTGCCTGGGAGGATTTCAATTTAAGATATCGCCTGCAGTGCAATCTCAATTGGCTTTTGGTCCAGAACGGCCATGAAATGTTGCTCACAAAATTTAGGGTGCTACTACTGTAATAAATAACAAAGGAGTCAATCCTCACAGTAATTAGTGTTCAGTCACAGCATGGAGGAGGCAGGCAGTGGGTTGGTGCTACACCTGCTGGAGCATCTCTGCTGCATCCCTGCATTGCACAATGTGCTGGGACATAGCAAGGAGCCAAAGCTGGTGTAGGGGGATCCTGCTTGGGGATGCTCTGGGACCTTCATCCACAGTGACTCCTGGAGCATTTCAGCACATCCTGTCCCCTCCCTCCATCCATCTCAACTCTTCCTGTCTCAGACAGGTAGGACCACCTTTCCCTCAGCCAGTATTTCTCTATCTTATATCCTTACATCCCATATCATGTATATTCTGCCAAAATAAAGTCATTCTCCTAATTATGCAGACGGAGGCGGGTGAGGGAGGGGTGCAGCTCCTCTGGGAGAGCATTTAGTCCCATGCTGGCATTTGGCCAGGGAAAATCAAAGCATAGTTCATCCTGGGAGACTGAGAGGGTTCTCAGCTAAAGCATAAGCAGAGAGCAGAGGTTAGAGCAGAAACTCAGTACTGGTGACGTTTGGAAACAGTGAAAAGGAAAAAATATTGCACCCTCTCCAGGCTTTACTTGCAACACAAGTGAAGCATTGTGTTGGGGTCACTGGAGTTCTGCACTCCAAGGGACCCTTTAAAATGAAAAAAAAGTGGATGTCAGCAAATGTTGCCTTGAAGCCAGGAAATCCTGAATTATTCTAAGAGAAGGTCAGATGAGAGCACTCTAAGAAATGTCAGCAGATGTCTTGCCACTTTCAGAAAGGTTCCCCCTCATGTTTTGGACTAGAGCTGTGTGTCAGATTTGAGCCTTCTTTGTAGGTCCTTAGGTCTCTCCTGCTGGAGAAAGATCCCAGCAGCTGGAGATGCCACCCAGCCCAAAGGAGCAGTGAATCAGCATGTGTCCCCTAGGTGCCCACCTCTGGCTGGAGCTGGTGGTTCACTTGCAAACCTTCTGGGAAGGATCACTTGCAAACCTTCTGCATGATGCTCTACTCCATCTCACTGCTGGAGCTCCCAGAGTTGGTGCACTGGGGAAGCTGATGCCCGGGGTAGGTCAGTTAGCATGTATTTTGTTATATATCTCTGTTATATATCATAAGCAGGGTGTGATGTCTTTCCCCATGTCCAAGACCATCAGCAGCACTCTGAGCTACATTCAAGGAAAGGTGTTATCTGGACAGCTGGAAGGACACTGGTGAAGCACTGGCACAGGTTGCCCAGAGAGGTGGTGGGTGCCCCATCCATGGAGACACTCAAGGTCAGGCTGGATGGGGCTCTGAGCACCTGATGGATCTGTAGGTGCCCCTGCTCACTGCAGGGGAGCTGGACCAGATGGTCTTTAGTGGTCCCTTCCAACTCAAACGGTTTTATGATTCTATGATGACATTGTTTTGTGCCACATCTGGCACCTTCCCAAGAGTTCTTGGCTCTTGAACTGCAGAGCTGGGAATTTCCAGGAGGAGGAACACTGCAAGTCCCCTGCAATGAAACCACTCAATCAAAACCAGCACTGCAAGATCAACATTCTGGGGACTGTTAGTCCCTCTGTGTTTAGAGCACGTCAATGGCAGATAACTCACATCTGCTTCTGAAAGCAGGAGATCAGCCTAATTTAGCATGAGCTCAGATATCAGCTACAAAATCTAATTACGAGGACGTGTCAGGCTCATTGATCACTTGAAATGGCTATGCAAAAAGTTGGGCCAATTGCATAATGACTGCAGAGTGCTTGTGCTTCCACCCTGTGCTGTTTAGCCAGGGGGATTTGCTTCCCCAATTATCTTGTATTGATAGGAGCCCAGTGCTGTGCTGATGATGGCACGTACCTTGTTTTATATTAAAAATAAGCTTTGTGCTTGCTGGAAATTATAAAAAGCAATTCCAGAAATACTGGATGGAAATGCATTAGATCCCAAGGGTTTCTGACAGGTAATGGGACGTCTGCAGCAGCTCTTGTAGGACTGAGTCCGGTGTCCCCATGGAGGATGTAGAGCTGTGTGCCCTCACAACGTCAGCACTTGAGCCTCACTGGTAAAATGTTCATCCCAGCTGACATTAAATGTCAGCAATTATTTCCTGGTGGCTTTTTGCTCCCCCAGGTCAGGAAGGCTCTGACTGCCTTGTTCTGTGCAGTACCTCTGCACAAGGAGCAGTCCCTTCCAAGAGATGCTTGTCGGAGTGCAAATAGAAGGAAAGCAGAAAGGAAAACATTTTAAAAGATAAAATAAAGCTCAGCCAGTCAGGTAGTGATACGGAGTCAAGATGTATTTAGGATGAGGGGCTGTTTTATAGATGGGCTGATGTCTGCTCAGACAAGCGTGGAGTGTGAGGGAGTCAATGAGGATGGAGCAGCGCAGTAATGGATTTTCCTGTGTATCACCACTGCTCCTGCAACGTCCAGCCAAGCAAATGATTGCGTCTGCAGCATCAATCATTTAGTGTCGTTAGACAAGAAGCTCTGCCACAAGATGAGCATCTCACGCTTGGAAAGCAATTGGCTTGGCTTTACTTCAGTGCTGCTGCAGCAGGGGACCCATTATCCCCAGTGGCACTGTTCCTGTTTGGGGAACCCAGGCCATGAGCCCTCCTTACTGCCTGGATTATTCACAGCCCTGAAATAATACCTGCCTGTGACCAGGCAGCTACCATCCATAAGGCATGGTCAGAAGCAGAGCTATTATCCAGCCACTGGCTCTTCTTGGGAAGCTCATTTCCATGCAGAATTGCACCTTGTGCAATATATCTGTGGGAGTGATAGCTGAATGCCTGTGCTTCAGGGAACAGAACCAAAAAAGTGAGTGAGAACTATTGATCTGATTTTAAAGAGAGCTGTATCTATTAATCTGGGAACACTAATCACTGCGGGCTGACAGGAACACAAGGTTTCCAGTGCCATGCTGACGCTCCTCAACCTCTTGGGTGAAGCTTGAGGATGACAAGCTGCTTTCCTGGAGCTGGGCAGGAAAGCCCTACAGCTTCTTAGATGGGAAGGGTAATACCAAAGAGATGCTTCTGGGGAGCCCAGAAGACATTTGTCATCTTGCATTTATCCCCACGTGCCTGTGCTGGACGTGGCATTACAACAAAGGTGGCTGTCTGTCTCCTGGAGGGTGGGGGAGTTATTACGTTATTATTTTCTTCTTTCAGTAAACCAAAAATGACATAATGAAGCTGAGTGCTGACCAAGATAGAAAGATTTGAAGGGAAAAAAAGCTGAAAAGAAACTCCTTACCAGGTGAATTGAATTCTTGATTTTTTGGGGCTGAGGTGTTCAGTGGCTGTGGTGCTGCCCTCTGAATAGCAGTGCTCCCCTTGAGAACATCAGCTGCTCCCCCGCAATGGTTTGATACCATTTGCAAACTTTGGGCAAGCTCTCCTCCAAGTCATTCCCTCCATCATGTTCTTCATTACATGCAAGCCAGCACTGAGCATTTTGACTTCCTGACTGTGCCAGCCAGATGTGTCAGAGCACTCACATCCTGAGCTGAATGGGCAGAATCATTTCCACACATTAGCAAGGTCATTCAGGTGAACTCGGGTACCTTCCTCAAGGTATTGATGCGTTTCTAAGCCTTAAGGAGTCCTTTTTCCAAGATGAGATGTACATTCATCATGCATTTT
This sequence comes from Lagopus leucura, assembly GCF_019238085.1. Classification (NCBI taxonomy): domain Eukaryota; kingdom Metazoa; phylum Chordata; class Aves; order Galliformes; family Phasianidae; genus Lagopus; species Lagopus leucura. The sequence goes on along the minus strand of NW_024962270.1, from coordinate 9,352,745 downwards.
TCATAAAACCTATCTATATTCATTAATTGGTTGTTATGCTCTAGTTGATGAAGAATAGACCTCAAGGGTTTTGGCAAGGACTCTTTAGCTTTAATGTCTTTAGTTCCTCCCTTGGCTCAGCAATGGCTGGGAGAGGAGAACAGGGAGTAGCATGAAAGCTGTACCTGTTGTTACCTCTCAGTATCCTTCCTCTGTCTATCTAATAACATCCTCCCTTGGAGAGCTAAGAGGTGATGGTCAAAGAGGCCAGCTCTCGTCTCTCACCAAGGAAGTGGCCCCTGCCATACTGGGGCTGATAAATAGGACAAATTACATCGTATTTATTTTACAACAAAGAGAGTGCTTCAGCTATCTAGAGATCAAAGCATATTAGCATGTGGATAAAAACTCCAGTGTTTATGATAATCCCTAAAGAGATTTCCTTAGGTAGTATCTGCAAGCTGCTACTCCCACCCGGCTCATCATCCTAATGGGAAGGTGTCACATCAAGGAGGAAGAGCTGTGATTTAGCTGGAAGGTTAATGAGAAAGTAGGAGATGTAACTGGTTGTGTTTTTGGATTTTTTTTTCTTCTACCCTACTCTGGACAAAAACCTCATTACCTTGTGCACAAACCTGCTTAATTCTGTGCAGCTTCTTCTTGTTTCATGCTCCCATCAGAGGACTGCTGTGTTCTGTGATTGCCCCAGGCAGCTGAAGCTTTGTAGCCACCCATGTGCTCCTAGCCATTGAGGAGCAGCGAGATCAGGGCTTCTCTCACAGGAAGGTGAAGCTAAGGTGGGGCCTATACCCTCAGCATCCAACAGAGATGGACACAATCTAGAGTCCAGGTATAAGGCAACACCACAGTGATGGTGGAAGTCCAAGGCAAAGCTGGGAACTCATCCTGCAGGCTCCACATCAAGGAACTCCATGGCCAGGCACGAGCTGAAGCCCAGCACTCCATCAGTTCACAGTCTGGGAAACACGCACAGAAGTGTTACCTTATTATTACTAATATTTATTAATTAAAGATAGAGTTTACAGACTGCTTCTGCAAGCACCACTCATTCCCATGGCACTTTTCGGGGTGACAGATGTATTAACCTCTGACCTCTCCATGCCTCCTCATCCTCTGGGTATTGCTGTGGAACTTAGCCCAGTCTCTGTGTAGGATAGAGCAGAGTATGCGCGATGCTGGACGACTCCTGCCCTCCCGTCTTCGCCGGCAGCTCAGGGATGTTGGCACCTGCCTTTGGCCACCACTGAGAGCCATTTGTCTTGTGCTTCAGCAAGCGTGAAATGCAAGGTGGCAGCTTGACGTGCAGCAGCAGGAGGGAACGGCCCCCTCCTCCCCCTGCACACGTCCTCTCTTCCAGGAGCCCTCAAGAAGCCGTCCTGGCAGTGCCTCCAGTCCTTCTGCTCATACCTCATTTCCAACTCATTCATGCAGCCTGCCCACCAGACCCTTACCTATCTGCATGTCCCCAGAGGGACATCCCTGCCTACAGGGTCTGCTGCACACCGTGACTCTGGTCTCCAAAATCAACATTACAGCTGGGCTGAGGGACTCTGAGCTCCCCATCCCAGGACCAAAGCAGCCCTGCTCAAACCATTCCTAATGTCAAATCTGTCCAATTTCTTTTTAAAATACCCCACAGGCTCCTCCAGATCTTGGGTTTATGTGCCAGCCTGGTGAGGAGCACATCACAATGCTCTCTATGACTCTGCTTTGCAGGGTGTTCCAATCAGGCTCTGACCAGAGCATGAACAGCTGCCATTGCCCTCTTCCTTTAGCATGAGAGGTAATGGTCTTAAGTTGCACCAGGGAAGGTTCAGATTAGATGTTAGGAAAAATTTCTTCTCCAAAAGAGTGATCAGGCACTGGCACAGGCTGCCCAGGGAAGTGAAAGAGTCACGGGAGGAGCTCAAGAAATGTGGAGATGTGGCACTGAGGGATGTGGTTTAGTGATCATGGTGAAGTTGGTTCAACAATTGGACTAGATGATCTTAGAGGTCTTTGCCAACATTAATGATTCTATGGTTCTGTGATTCTATGACTCTACAATTCCTTCCTGCACATGTTTGGAGGGAGCTGCACGTCTTCCCAAGGGACAGGACACCAAAGAATGGGGCAGCTACAGATGGTGCCCTTCTGTTGGCATCTCTAGCACTCAAGTCCCAACAGCAGAGTGCTCCCATCAGGACCAGATCCAGCTGTGAGATTTAGCCAGGGGAAGCTGAAGACCAAAGGATGGGGATAGGTCTCCTTCAGTTCAGCCCTGCAGCTGCTCAGAAGAGACATGGCACTTTGTTTTAGAGGTGGGTGATACTCCATGTATGGAGGGAGTGTTTCTGTTTTTTAAATACCTATAAAATAAGTAATCGCGCAAAGCCTCTCTCTTCTTCATACACTGTTTAAGGAGCCAGGGCTGCAAAGCATCAGCCATTTGGATTTCTATTTCCCAGATGCTGGTGGCTTTGTGAAAATGCCTGGGGAGAAGGAATAAGAAGGAATAACAGGTCCTGAGCCAGGCACGTCTGTATCCCAGAAACACAGCCCTGAGTTCCCCCGCCCTTCTGCAAACCACAGCCCCTCACTTCGCTGATATCTTCAGGCCACACTGCTGTGACCTTGGCAGCAGGGTCAGGATTTCCCCAGCTGAGAGAGGCCAGGGGAGACCTGACCGTGATGCCTTACAGATCCTATTGTTTTTCTGCTGCTGCATGTATCAGTTCTGAGATGAGCTGTGCGCCTTCTTCTAGAATTTTTTCCCTGCTGCTCATGTTGATAGCTACAGTGAGAAGATGTATTCTCTGATTTACATACCCTCCTTATGTGGGGTGGAGCTCATGGTTTAAAAAATCATTTCTCACAGTGTTCTCTGCCTCATTTTCTTTTGCCCCGGGTTGTGGTTGGTGTCTGAAAGGTCGGGAACAGAGACCTTCCCTTTCCCTGTGCTCAGCAGGGCTCCATTGTTACAAGCACACAAGTTCAACAGCAGCGTGCCCACGCCATTTCCTGAGCACTGCCTTTTCCGGAGCTTTTGGTTTCAAAGGCATTCCTCTGTGGCCAGAAGAAATGCTATGAAAACATGCTCGTGTTTCCCTGTGCCTGGGTGGTGCTGCCCCGTGCAATGCGGGTCCTCGCGCTGTCCCCTGCACTACAGCCCCCAGCAGCTCCCATCACCCGCTAAAGAGATTTGCAGCACTCACTGCGAGAGGCTTCCCAAGTGTGGGCTGTGAAGATTAATGGCTCTGCTGCTCGCCTGCTTTGTGCGAGCATCGCTGAAGGGCATCTGTGGGCTGAGCTGATAAAGAGAGCTTAATGGGATGGAGTCCCTCCGTGTGAGGCTTCCAGCTGGGCTGAATGTTCCATGATGTCCTTACCGATCTCCTTTGGGTGATGGGGCACTGCTTCGGCCTGATGCTTTCTCTGCTGCCCCGGGTGGTGTCACACATCCAATCACCCCATGGTCCCCATCCCCTGTATTGTCCAGGCCCCCTTCTTGCCCAGCTCCGTTCCCCACTGCCCATTTGACATTTGAGGCACCTGCCGGCACAATCCCTGCACTCTCCTGGTGTTGGTCTTCCCATATCAGCCTTCTCTCTGACTGGGTCATTCCTGCAGGAAAACCCAACTCTATTCCCTTACAGAAAACCCTCTCTGTCTTCTCCCAGCTGCCCAAAGGTTTCTCCACGGGGCTCTGCTTTGTTCAGTCTCCACCAGCTGCTCCATGCAGAGCAGTGGGAGCAGCCCCCAGCTCCAGTACGTGGGGGTTTCTCCTGGGGCAGAGCCGTGACTGAGAATTTCTGTTCCAGCATTTACCAGGCAGCTTTGGAGTTTGTTTTCCAAAACGTTTTGGTATCTCTCCTTTTAGTTGATGAAATATCAAAATAGATACGTTTGCAAGGTTTGCATGTTAGTAATGGAGAGGGTCTTTCCAAGGCATTTCAGGAAGATTTTGGGGCCTTACGAACACTTCCTGGGTGAATTTCTCCCCAGGGAGAGAGCAGAAAGCATAAATAGGAACTGAACCTTTCTTCAAAGTGCTAATTGTGATCTACTGACCCAAGAAGTAACTATTGACTGAGGTGAAGCCACAGAAGCTATTTAGTTGCAAGAAAAACAAATTAATTTCTGTCAGCTGGGGACTCAGCACACAGCAGTGTGTGACTGCTCCCCTGACAGCATGCCCTGCCCTGCTCCCAGTCACTTGCTGGAGAAAATCCGGGTAAAATTTGCTGTGCAAAAAGGGGAAAAAAACCACTGTTGAGTGGCAGTCATCCGTGGCACTGGAGACCAAAATGTCACCTGGCAATAAAAGCATTCCTCTAAATACTCCTTACTAACAAGGGAGATATTTGCTGTGTCTGTCTCCTCTGGGCTGCTTGTTGAAATGTTAAATGGACGGTGCTCCTCCCCTTTGCCCCCAGCTGCCTCCTCCCTGGGCTCTGGCTGTTTAATCTGATTTTTCTAAGCCATGATCGGGGCAGATGTGACTGTATGAAGGCACAGAAAATCTTTTTATTCTTGTCTTTCCTTTTGTTGGTCCTAACTTGTCTGTGGTTTTCTCAGCTTAAAGCAAGCCCCGTTGTAACCTTGCAGCTTGGCCAGAAAACCACCACAACTACTTCTGTATGTTTTTTGCAGAGCTCTTCTTACCACTAGAAAAGCACTGGGTATTGGGTCCCACTGACACACATCTGCTTTGTATGTGCATTAAGCTCTGTGCTAATACCTGCTAGCCAGGCTTTTATAAGGGCCATATCAGCATGTGAGAAGTAAGCAGTACATTTTCCCTATAAATCTTTCTCAGGGATGCTTGGAGAGCACTGCTGCATTCCCCCTCTTGCTGCTGGCTGTGCTCCCAGCTCTGCTTCTGCTGGGGACTGAAGGTGGGGAGAGCTAGCAGCCCCCAGGCCTCTTTGTCTCACCAGTCCTCTGCCCATCTTGCATCACAACACAACTAAGGGAAAGGAAGAGGGATGCTGCACCTCAGGAAAGACAAAAGCTGCCAGCCATATAGTGTTGTATTGCCGTATCTGTGTGATAGTGCAGCATTATGCTAAGATTTTACCACAATCCAGCCAAGGGGTATTAATCTCGTGCTTCACTGCAACATAAAGTTTCAAGTCAGTGAAGGAAATGATAAGGTCAAACCCAAATTGTTTGATTTCACATTATATTTGGCTCCAGTGATGCAGAACGGAGGTGGCAGAAGACTTCTTTGGTTTTTCCCCCTCCCAGTGGCTTTCTGCAAGGTGCCCCCATGGCTCTGGGGGTTGAGGGGTCCATATGTAACCTCGAGGAAAAACCCACATGTTGGAACAAAACCCAGCATCAGAAATAGATGAAAGCATTGACCATGGGTGAGGTAGGTCCCAGAAGACCTGAGCTGTTGTCTCTAATAAAAGAGCATGGCAAAAAGCATTAAACAGAAGAGCAGCTTAATTTCCCTGCAGTGTTAGGGCTGCTGCTGCCTGTAACTGATGGGGTTAGTTATAGACTGTAATATGTTTTCCTTGTGTAGCAAAGTCCCATTGGATTTTCTAGGTGTTAGTATAACCAGAGCTGAGTGATTCAATCTCAGCCGAGCAGAAGATGATCACTCTTCCCCGCTCTGCCTGTGAGGCCCATCCATCGTTGTGCATGGATCCTGCCCATATCTCTCTCCAATGGGTGAAACCTGGGCTTTTCCTCCTGTACAAGATTGTTTTCTGGCTGATTTATGGTTTTTGGAAAGTTAATTGATCCCTATTTTAATCTCCTTATGCTTGGAAAAGAGACATAGATCATTTTAATTGCAGAAGAGAAAAAATGAGCTTATGTGACATAACTCAGGCAGCGATGTTCCTTAGGTACAGCATCAGCATCATTATATCAATTAAATCATGCTATGTGTTACACTGAAGCAGGCTTCTTTTCTTCTTGCTGGTTGCTCAGTGAGTTATTTGATCAGATACTGCAGTGCCTGAAGTGAAATTGAACGTTTCTGAGCTCCCAAAGTTCTGAACATTACAGCAGTCCCCTTTGAACACGTTGCTGTGGTTATGGGCTTGGCAGCACCGGTGGGGCCAGCATCTGAAGTGGCTTTTTGGAAGATTTGGGATGGGAAAAAGGTTTGGAAAATAATTAGCAAGGACTGAATTACAGTGTACCTGGTTATTGTTCCCCAATTTCTCCAAGCTCAGCCTTGCAGAGACCGCAGCAGCTCCAGCACTGAGAGCTGGGGGGATGCTGAGAGGGCACCATGGCAGCTCATTCTACAATATCCATCTCCATGGGGAATTTGGCAACTCATTACATTGGTTTACATAACATTACACATGCCTGAGTTACTGAGGCAGCCTGGCAAATCTCTGCATCGCTTCTGCAAAGCCGAGTTGTTCACTGCAGTGCTTTCTGAAGGGCATTCCCAAGGCTTGTGCTAAATTGAACCCAGTTCCTGCTAGTGTGTCTCTGTCACCTGCAAGCACCTTGCTTGTGAGCTGAGTTCCTCTCCCCAGCCTGGGAGCACACTGAAGCACTGCTTGGGAGAGCATCCTTGGCTGGTGGCTGGATGAAATGCTTCTGATTGGAAATAGCTCTGACTTTACAGCCAACAAAAGAGCAAAGACGTGGGTTTCCTTGCATGGGGCACGACTCCAGTCATAAATCCAGTCATGCTGGAGGGTACTGGTATGGTACAGTGCAAAGAACTTGGCCTTGTTGACTGCAGTTTGGGAATGGCAGAAACCCATGCGTCTTCTGTGCCCATCTCTGTACTTCCCTGTGAGGTCACTGCTAAAAACCGTAGTTTCTCCTCCATGAGAAGAAAACGGACTTTTCCATGTGTTCCATATTGGAAAGAAAAGATGAAATGTTGCATTTCCCTATGAAAATCCTGCTCACTACAAATGCCACACAACTAATGTGAGGTTTACTACTGGGTACTACTGACCACTTATTTCACTACCGTGTGCCCATTCAATTCTATTGAATCAACATCAGTAGTAGGAGACCCCTTCCAATGGGGTCTTCCATTGGAACAGCTATGAACCCACAGATGAAACCTGGTGGAACAGCAAAACCCCCCGATTTCACAGCCTGATTCTGGTTTGAAGGACTCTGCCCACATCACCAGGCTGATCCCAACCCACCTGGCAGGACTTCATGCTCAGATCTTTGTGTTTTCTCTGCTGGACCAATTCTGATCGTTATTATTTGGGCCACGCTTCCCAGGTTTTAAATTATTCTGTCTCAACTAGCTGGTGGCATTTGTTACATGTCATGCAATGTTCCTGGTAATTAATTGGTATTTAATTAATTAAGGGATAATGGCATTCAATTAAGGGATGCCTGTGGAATGCTGTCATTGGGTAATGAATGGCTTCCTGCTGCTCAGGCAGATCTGAGGCATTTGTGGAAAGTAAATAGAGAGGAGAAGCTGCATCGTTGGTTCTCTTGGCAGCAATCCTGATGTGCCACCACTGGCAGGGATGGTCACAGCATGGATGGCGGCATCTCAGTGCTTCCAGCAGCTCCACAGCAACAGGGCTCCATTCTCACACCCCTCACCCAGGGGACAGGGCAGGTCGAGCTTTTCCCCTGATGAATGTAAACTCACTGTTGCCCCCACAGAAATCAAGGACTGTGGTATCTGGTAGAAAATGGGCCTTGTGTCCTCTTGCCTTTGGAGCAGAGCACAGAGAAACTGTGAATTTCCTATGACATGAAGACAAATGAAAGTGGATTTCTCAAGCCAAACCATCTTGAATAAAGAGGGACAAATACTGAAGGAGAAGCAGGAGTGAGTCACTTTGCTTACAAACTCTCTGTGATGCTGTGTGTGCTGTGGGTATAAACATTTCTGATCCTTCTTGCTTCCCAGGCATCCCTCCCACCGTGGGCCATGCAGCTCTTCTTTCACCCCTTGGGAACTGGGTTATTTCCAGGCAGAATGGGGATATAACAGGGCCATGAGGGTGGTGGGCATCCCTCTGAGTGGTGTCTTCCCCTGGGCCCGCAGCTCAGCAAAACCTCACAGCTCCCTGTTTCCCCTTCTGAGCCTTTCTGAGCTGCTGTACTCAGTGAGATGCAAAGTGAACATTTTGAAACACTGTAGTGCTTCAATTCCCCGACAGCTTGCAGGTTTTCCCTAAAAAGCCCCAAGCCATTTTTGTTCGGAGTGCACACTTCCAGCTGAGAACTGCAAAACAATTAAGGGGGAGAAAATGCAAATTGTACTTCATGGGTTGATTGCCGATGCCTCCTATAGAGGAATTGCCTGCTGGATCTAATTGTTTAACCCAGCAGTGTAATGACACTATTAATAATTTATTGTTTCTTTACATTGGCTCCTTACACACGTTTTGTTTTCATTATTTTTCTGGCACTCCTGCATAACTAATTTTTGCTTTCTAATTCTGTTACATATTTCAGCTGTAGTTGTGTATGAGCACGATGTGCGCCTGTGCTCACTGACCTCTTGGTATTTTTGGTTGCTGTGAGTGAGCTCTAGTGAAGTGAATGGGGCAGACGCAGTGGGATATATACACCTTCCTGAGACCTTTGGGATGGAAAGTAATGTGGAAATGTGAACTCCAATTACAGCTCCAGCAAAGTCCACTTTCTAATTAATTGGAGATTAAGCTAAAAATAGAGCTGGTTATGTAAAACATAACTCGAAAGCCCTCATCCACCTGGTTGCACAATACCCAGAAGAATGATCGCTGCCAATACTTAATTAGGGGTAATCATGCCCCAGGATGTGGCTTTTGAGGGCACACAGAAGTTCTGCTGGGATCCACTGGTGTGGGGCTGACAAACCTTGCTCCATCCATAGGAAGAAGACCCCAAAGCTCCTAGGAAGCTCACCCATCAGCTCATGTTCACCACTTGCAAGCCTGGAGGTTCCAAAAATCTTTGAAGCCCAGCACGTGGTGGTTTCCCCAAAGCAGTTTGCATCTCTCTGTCTCTACAAGTTCCTATAAACACTATCATCGTGTGTCTGTATATAAAAGGAAGAAGAATGTGGATCCAGCCTCCACATCCATCCCCCAGAAGGTCAAGCAATTCGGCCCAACAAAACCTCAACAAACACTCATCGAGCTTTTAATTGAGTTGTTTCTGTTTCATTAAAAAAAAACCAAAACATACTGAAATTCTTCTGTGGCTTTGGCTGGGGTGGGAGGGCTGCCCTGCATGCCCTGCAGTGTGATTGCTGCTGGGGGTTCCTCCCTTATCCTTTATCAGTGGGAGGTTTGGAGGCTGCAGCTGGGGCGGGAGGTGACTCTCCAAGCTTCTACGGGTCCAGAGAGGGGGAGGCTGACCTTGGGATTCTGCTGGGAACCAGTGATACTTCAGGGCAGCCAGAGTCTGTGTTCTGCTGCTCATCTTCCCTGCTCCTCTCAGGATCTTAAAATTCACTGTTTCTGATTAGGGGGGCCAAAGGTGTCATTGACTACCACAACCACATCTGGTGTCTACTCTGTCAGTGGGCAGCAGATCCAGCTGTGCATCCACTTGGCCAATCCAGCACCTCCATCACAAGAACATCCATGAAGTCCTCCTGAGATCTCCAGGACCACTTGCATTCCAACCCATCATCCACCCTGCTGGGTGGCTGTGACATTGCCCCACTCAGAGCCACCCACCCTGGCCCCTTCTTGGTGCTTATCCACAAGTTCTTACCCAATCCCCATCTGGCAGAAGAGCCCCACATAGCTGAGCTCCTTCCATTCTCCTTTTGAGGTTGGGTTCAGCCATCCAACAGCACCTGGATACAAGGAGTAGCCAAGAACTGGCTAGAATGATGGGGATTTGATTCTGATTGGTCTGACTATGGCTCTGCAGGAGATGCACTCCCCCTCTCACTTACTCATTTTTGGCTGGAGCCCCAAGTGTGAGGCTGGGCAGCGTTCAAGGATTTGTGTAAAACAAGGAAAATATCTGCAAAACTTCATGACCTCTCACGAAAAGAAGGTTTTGTTGAATCCCAGCTCTCCAGTTGCAGATATTACAGATGGGGAAGTTTTGCCAAGAACAGAAGGGAGTCAGATAGGGAACTTCCATTAATTTAAAGGAAATGGAACATCTAAACCACTTGCACAGCCTTGAGCAGATGAGCTAAACATGTTTGCCAAAGAGATGGGGAGATTTGAATTCCTTTTTGACATCAACTATATTTTATTACTTGAAACACCAGGAAAATTTGTTCACACAAAGATGAGGGCTCCTGCTGGATGGTAGCTTTTCCCCTGGTAATTCTCCCTGGGCCCCCTTGCCTTTTTTATGTCCCTTCACCTATTTTCATACTGTCTGGGGCAGCATGCATCCCTCCTGCCATGTTAAGGAGCACGCTGTCCTAGTTTTCAGCTTGCAACACTCGTTGAAGGAGCAGCCTATACTCCCCACCCCAGGTGTGCCGATGCCCTGTGCCACCCACCGGCTGGGGGAACTCCCAGAGAGCCTCACCGCAGCCCTCACAACTGGTATTTCCTCAGCAGCTCGCTTTGCCACTGCCGTTTCTTATTGGGAAAGGCATGAGGGATCTTGATCTTCCGGAAGTCCTCGATGCACTTCCCCAGCTCGGACTGCAGCGCCTTCCTCTCCTCGCTCACCGCTGCGGCCACAGGGCTGCTCCCGACCCCGTTCTCCTTCACCGCCGTGTGGTCACTGTTACGCCTCTGCCCCATCTGCTTCACTTCCTCCAGCTTCTTCAGCGACTTGGACAAGTCCAGGGTGTTGGGGCGAGCTGGGCATTCTTCAGGGGCTTCTGGACATGGCATGGAGTCTGCAGGGCTGGGGTTCCCCTGCTCTGACTTGGAGTCCCTGCCTGAGATGCTCTCACCTGCGGATGGAGCGGGACTGGGCTCGCTGTGACTGCTGGTGCTGGAGGCTGCAGCATCACACTCACACAGGGTGCTGACAGGGTCCTGCTTCGTCCCTGGGTCTGGTCTGGGCTCCTCAGGGTCACTGCAGGCTGGGGACAAAGCAGAGAGCTGAGAGAGAGTAGGAACATGGCTTGTGATGCCATGGGGCAAAGCGGAAGAGCAGACATGTAAGTGTGTGGGTAGTGTGGTTTCACTGGGCATTTTCCTCTAAAATGTCTAAATTCTTAACCTACTGGTGTTGTTATTGTTTTTTGGGGGGGGAAGTGGGGAGGAGGGAAGGGAAGGAAGGTTTTGAGCTACAAAGCAGAGTATAAAATATTTCCATTTCAAATCCCTCAATCTAAACTTTGCCACCCATGGAAACAGAAAAACATAAGATCACAGGATATCTTGGTTGGAAGGGACCTCAAACACCACCAGCCCCAACCCATGGGCTGGCTGCCTCCACCAGCTCAGGCTGCCAGGGCTCCATCCCACCTGGCCTTGAGCAGCTCCAGGGATGGGGCAGCCACAGCTCTCTGGCAGCAGGGCCTCACTGCCCTCTGAGTAAAGAATGTTTTCCTAACATCTAATCTAAATCTTCCCCTCCTTCAGTTTAAAACCATTTTGCCTTGTCCTATCACTAAATGTCACTTTATTTTTCTCTGAAAACTTTTCTAAAGGGTTATTTTTCCCCTCTTCCTTTCTCTTTTATTCTTTTTTTTTATTTTGACATTTACTTGAACAGCTTCAACGCAACACTTACCAGAGGTGGAAAGCTGAAATGTCATCCGTCACTGAGGAGCAGCCTTGAAGGCTGGATTTTCTTTGTCACATCTCACCAGGAAGTTACAGGGATGTATCTTAGCCCCACATTCTTTGACTGATGGAATAAAGTCTCTAAGTTCTTAGACTGCTTTAATCACCTTATCTGCAAGCCTCACAACTGCCTTTGTGGAATGGGGAACCGAGGCAAGGGCAGCGTAAGCTGCTGCACTCAAATTCACATAAGGAGCCTGTAGCTTAGCTGCAGGCTGAACTCACATCTCTTCCATTCTCCAACATCTTAGCTCCTAGGCCATCCAATGACGATAGCAAACTTGGCATTGCGATTTCTCTCCCTATGTCAGTACACAACTCAGTCACGACCTTCTGCAAATACGAGCAGCCTAATTCTGTTAGTTTAGGTATGATAATGTAATTTGGGCCATTTCTAGGCGGCTGAGGCACTTTGCATAAATGGACTGGTGAGTCCTAATGACTGCTCTTCAGAAATACTTATTAACTGCCCATAAGCAATTTACTTAGCTTTGCTTTATCTCAAACACCATAGCCTGCTCTGGTATGTTCTCACGCTAACATCTGCACAAATGGTCCTGCACACACTGAGAAGTGCAGATCTCAGCAGGATTTTATTTTCTCTCCACACGATGCTGAAACACAAGCTTCCTCCTGGCTGAACGTCTTGGCCAAGTACTGCAGCCCAAGCATCCACCTGCATCAGCACATGCTCCCAAACTGCTAAGGGCTGGAGGGGAGCCAAGGGCCATGCAGACCTGCAGGGGCTCTCCAAAGAAAATCAGATCCATGCTGGAATTTGCAGGATCCAGCAAGAGGCAGATGACAAGGAACAGATGTTCATCCTTCCCACTCTTCTGCACTGGTCACCAGCAGTTTTCCTGTGACTGGTACAAGGCATTCAGATCCACGAATCTGTGCCTAAGCCGTGGCATCAGTCCTTCTGACCACAGTTAAGAGTTTTGTGTGCTAGTGATTTCAGGAGCACGGGGACCTCTCCGGAATCTGACCTGTGCACAACCTAACACTGAGGCAGCTCAGTCTTCCAGGATATTGCCTTGCCATTGATCATCTCTAACTTGTGAATGTCCTATCCGTGGAATTGCTCAGGGCCAGGTTGGATGGGATCCTAGGCATTCTGACTTAGTGGGTGGCAACCAGCCCATGCAGGGGTTTGGGACTGGATGGGCTTTAAGGTCCCTTCCAACCTAAGCCTATTCTATAGTTCTATAGCTCTGGACAAATAATTTCATTTTCCCCTGGGCTAAACTTCCCTCACATCGCATTTCTGGTCTATAGCAATATGAACCCTCGTGTCTGACAATATGTGGGTACAGGTCCTGAGATGACCCCAGCACACCTCACCACTCTTCCTGAGTGCTCCTCACACTCAGCTGGGAGAAAGGATCCGTTACACTGACAGATTTTATCATCCTTTTTTAATTTTCTCAGTCTTTTCTTCCTGCGTGACACTTTTGTCTGCTGTAGAGCATCAATTAGAGCACGGAAGTGACACTTCCAAGGCAGCCCCATGGTGCTGCTGGAAATCCTGCTGAGTGCAATTAATGGGCTCCTGCACGTGGCAAGCTCACACGTCGCAGAGAAAGAACACATTGTCCCAGCTCCTTGCTGCTCTTGTGGATAGCACTGTTTTCTTAGCGCTTGACAAGGAGATGAACTCACCATGTGCCATGTCCCAAGCTCACATTGTTTGCTTTGCTCTGTGTCAGTGCCTCCAGCTCCAGAAGAGACCTGAGCCCAGAGGTCCAGCATAGCCATGTGGCTCTGAATGAAGCATTCCTAGTTTCCTTTCTAGAAAAGAAAAGTGGCTGATGCCAGAGGGATGTTGCTGGGCTTTTAGGACAGATCTGTGTGTTGAGGAGTGAAAAGCAGTTCATACCTACATTGCTTCCCTGCGCCAATGGGGGACTTTCAGCTCAGACCAGATTGGCTTCAAAGGTGGATATTCCTCTTACACAACTTTTTCAGACACCTACATCTCACAGAAAAAGAGGAACTATTTTGTCCCAAACAAAAGCACTCTCTGAGCTCCTACCAGACAGTCAGACAGAGAGATGGGCTTTAGAGGGAAGCCCTCCCCACGGGCAGAAGCAGAGCTCTGTGCATCTCTGTTTTTGCTCTGTGGTTGCATTTCATTGGTTCTTTCCTTCCAGATTTTAAATGAAAAACACCATCACCACATAGCTTGGGGTCAAAAAATCATGTCCCACTTTCTGCACAAGCTTATTCAACTCCTTCCTAGCCTCTTTGGTGTAGCGTGTTGTGACATGGAGATGGAAGAAAGTTTCAGAATGAGCTGGAGGAGCTCACTCAGTTGGCATCCCTGTTTGAGCCTGAAGGAGGTGGGCACGGGCCTGAACCATTTGTTTGAACCAAAGTTTTGCTAGTACTAAAAGTTCATTCAGAAAACATATAGATGCTGCCCCCTTCCCCCCCCTCCCCCTGCCCTAAATATTTCTCGTGCAATCTGATGGTGATGGGTGTACCTGCAGCCTACTCATGCTGGATGCAGAATAGCTGCTGCTCTGCCAGCTCCTTATCCCTGTGAATCTCAGGTCTCACCTCTGCCCAAAGTGATTATTGAAAAATCAAGCTGAGCCTGAAAAGTGATGTCTACACTTCTGTCTGTCTCTAATCCCACTTATTTCATCAAAGAAGGACAAGACTCTGTGTAAATAAATGGCTCTGACCCCATCTGCCCACAGCAGTAGCCTCTGCATTCCCAAGAGCCTCAATTAGCCTGGTTGTGCCAGTGAGGCTGCACTAAATCTGCAGCTCTGGTGACACTGTACATGGATTAACTGCTATGGTAACACCAGTAGGACCAGGAAAAGCAGCTTTTGGCTTTAAACTTCCCTGCTAAACACAAAACTCCTCCTATCCTCCATGGGGCAATAAACATATATTGCTCCTACAGTTAAGGTTAGTTTCTGCAGCTGCAACATTGCAGCTACAAGAAAACCCAAGCTACCCAGAGTGGATCCCTTGACAAATCCAATTCTGCAGCCTTGAAACAATAATCCAGATTGTCCTTTGTCACTCAGGTTGGACTTTGCCATCAGGAGGAGGTTGGGTGGGTGCAGGACTTGGGGATTTCACGTGTGCTTCTGAGAGCTGGCTGCAGGATGAGCAACTCCTCCTGGAGGGAAGGTTTGGCTCTGAGGGGCAAAGCTCTTAGCAGGACCTGCTGGTGCTGATGCTGCGAGATGTCCCAGCTGCAGGGAAAATCTTTTCTGAGAATAATGTCTGCCTGCAGTTTGCTGGAGGAGCTGAGAGATGCTTCCTGAAGCACACCAGCAGAGATGGAACCCCTACCTGATGGCCAGCAGTTCTGTCAGGCAGACGCTTAGCAGAATTGCTATGTTTCATTTTACTTTTGAGTCAGTGACTGCAGCTTTATGGCAGGGAGACAACTTGCAACAAGTTTTGTTTAGGCAAAACAGGATGAATTCAGACATGAGAGGTCAAATTACAGTGGCAGATGTTGCAAGCTGCTGCAGCTGCAGCCAGTGGATCCATGCTGACTCACACCAACAAACCTCTGCTCTGGGGAAGATGCTTCAGTGCTGCATGAAGCAAAAGCAGCCTTCACTGTGCACTTCTTGCCAAGCCAATCTCTGCAGGTAAGACTTTCCAATTCCTTGGCAGGAGTCAGTCACCAATATTGCACATGGTAAATACTTTGCAAGAGGTGCTGCCCCACCATGAGGAGCTGCTCTCCCTGTGGAGAGATTTGCAAGCTGGAAGGGGCCAGGAGATTTTTCCAAGGGCATGGACTGGTCTGGGGAATGTCTACCTGAAGCAAACCATCACTAGCTGCATTAGGAACCCAGCAAGAGGAGGTTTCAGAGAAGTGTCACAGTGGATGTCTCAGTGTGCGTTACTGCATTGGTCCTGGGATAATTTGTTCCCAGCCATGGGAAATTATCACTGTATGTGTTCCCAGGTGGGATGGTGGAAAGATGATGGAGGAAATAGAATGTGCAAAAGGAAAAAATGGAGCACAGATATTCTATGTAGTTGAGATTGGTAGGAGAAAAAGGTTTCTTACTTTTGTGTGTTTTTTGGCTATAAAATACTGTATGGGAACTGCTCGGTCATGGCCTGAACCTCTGATTGATCACCTGAGGCGAACCATGAGCCAGCCAGAGGAGCACAGGTGAAGGCAATTCACTGTGCTGCCGGAAGGGGTGGAGGCTGGCTGCACCCCTCCTAGACCTATTTAAGAGCTGGCTACCAGTGGGGAAGGGTCTCTTCTGGAGATCACCTCTCTTGGTGTCTTCTGGTGAGCTCAGCCAAAGGGTAAGCTCTTCCACTAATTCTCTTTTGTGATCGTTGTTTACTTTGCCTAATTCTCTTGATTATATTGTGATTATAACATCTTGATATCTATTGATTATACAATTATACTGTAATCATAACATCTTGATTATACAAATACCAACAGTGGAACATTAAGTCTTTTACAGCTAGAAGTATATGCCTACTAACTGGGTATGATCTTCACTGGGTGCTCTATAAATGAGCTCAAGAAAGACAGGAGAATCTGGCAAAGCAGCAGCTCCTCATGCTGGGACCTGCATCTCCATGTCTCTCGCTGGGAGCTTCCACCAAATGGATACTGCTGCCTTCTGCTGTGTCAGCAGATGGCAGGGATTGCTTTGCAGTTTCTCAGGAGATCAGGGGCACTCGTGTGTGACTGGGAGATGAGTGATCACTGGTTTTGGATGAGCCATCCTGATTGTGGAATTGTCTAAATGCTTACAACCCAGGATATATGATTCAGCCTTTCCATCTGATCTCTGCCATGGCATGTGCACAGGGAAACTTCTTCCTGGAAACAGCTCAGCATGGGAAGTATTTTGAGCATGGGAAAGTGTATGGGCATGACTTATAACTTGTATTGACTTATGACATGGTAAGCACACAACAGTACAGATATGTCTGGGATGTGGGATCATAGGCTAGTCTCACTCAGACTGATGTTTCTGAGTGGAGATCTCACACTGTTTGGCCCAGAAGACCCCCTCTGGTGACAAAGCTAAGCTTCTTGGTCACTGAGGCTAAACCAGAGCACCCCAGATTCACAGTGATTGAAAACATGGTGAGAAGAAACCCGTGAAGCCTACATACAATGACCCTCAAATGAACATCCCACCTTTGCTACTGATGGGAAGAGGCTTCATTAGCAGTGCAGCCCTAACCATAGTTGCTCCAGAGCAGGCATTCCTTCCAGAAATCGCCATGGGACTCACTGAGAGCAAGCTGCCCATCACTAGCTCCAGGTTGGTGTCCCTGCCAAGTCAACTGTAAGCCAGAGGGACTTCTTGTACTCTGTGCCAGCTTGATACGGTATAAAAAGAGCTGGGAGAGAATAGGGTGTGTGAAGTAGAGGAATTGATATAGCAGGAAGAAGAAGAAACTATATACAGGACTAATAGGAATACATATCTCTATTCAGAGTCTACTGCTTAGTGCAGGTCCATCAAGGTGGCCAATGCATGGTTCTGCCTGTGACTGCAGGCACCCAGCACATCAAAAAGCACATCTCTCACCTGGAAGTGCTTCTGTTGTGTCTGTCTTGAGGTCCAGGATGGGCTCAGAAGAAGACATGTGTTTTTTAGGGCTCTGCTCTGTTTCTGAAGGCTGGGGAACAGGCAGACTGAGCCAAGAGCTACCTAAAAAAAATCAAGACCAAAAAAAGAAACTCATAGAAAGTGAATGATGCACAGAGAGCAAGGAAGGTAGAGTTGGCTGCACTCCACACATGACCATCACCAGGGCCTGAATGACCTCCCAGAGAACCCTGCTGTGTGCCCATGGTGAAAAGGGGTCTGGGCACTATCTGCTTCAATGCCTCCCAGATCCCTCCTGATGGTAATAGCCCATCCTTTCCATGACCAGGTCTCAGAACTGGATCGTCCCACAGTGCAGTAAGTCCAGACTGCATCATTTCCTTGGGCTGATCCTGCTCTGCCTGTGACAGTGGCTGTGTTTCTGCAGGATATGCCTGTGGGGACACATCTACTAGAAATCCCCACCCAAATCATTCAGGATTGGCAACTCTGAGCTGCTCGCGTATACGTCCAAAGGCTGTGATATGCACTGAAGGTGTGAGGATACAGTGGGACACACGTGTGTATGGCTCACCGCATGCTCTCATCCATGTAGGCCCCCTTTTTACTCTGTACAGATGCTGGAGAAATAGGCTTTGCAGACAACCTATCCACACACCACTCCCATGAACCACAGCCCATGAACTCATGGGGCAAAATAAGATGCTGCGTCCAGGAGAGGGCAGCAGAATCCCAGCAAGCTCCATGCCCTTCGTCACTCCTGAATTACAGTTGCAAACTCTTTCCTGAGCTGTAAACACGGCTTTCTACTCTCTATGGCAATATTCTTCGCCCAGACTCTCTAGAAAAGTTTTTGTGGCCACCATGTTTCAGCAGACCTATAAACGGTTCTAGTTAATGTCCCAGAGTAGCTATTGTTGCACCCTTTTCATTGCAGGAACGGTCTGCAGTCCCAAGTTGAGATGTGGAGGAGGAAGTCTGAGCTGAGCTCTGTGCCATGGGGCCTTGAAACACTTCTGGGTGCTGCGTGGGTTGAGGGCAGAACTCAGCTCCTGAGCCGTCACGGTGCATCATGTCCTTTGCTGGCAGACTTGTCCCCTCTTCTCTGGGTTACAGGAGTGTAGGACATGGGGAAGAGCGTCTGCTCCCCCCCGTATGAGATAAGGGAATAAAGTCCTGAATTCAGGTCCTGACACATATGTAGAGAGGAAAGAGTTTCTGATGGAGTCAGACCTGCAAGGCTGAGGCTCCTTGGTGTGCTTTAGTGACCCCAGGATGCAGCACCAGGCAGAGTCGTGGTTCCCTGTGCTGTCATGCAGCAGATGAGAGCAGCTGTGCAAGCCAGCTCTTATTAAAGATTTAAAAGGCAAGCTGTCAGCAGTGCTGCTAAGAGGTGGCTTTTCCTGTTATAGCTCTATCCTTCTCTAATACTAATAGGATTTGAGGGAGGAGGAGAAGCAGCAGTGTGCCGGCCAGCAGAGGGTGAGTGCTTCTCTGTGCAGAGGCTTTGCACACCTGAAAGTAGATCTTTCTAATTTTTCTGTATTGTCTGGAGGCAGATGGGAGGTAGCAATCTCCATGTCTTTTTCATAATTATATATGTTTTTTGTTATTGTTGTTGCAAGGGGTCAGTAAGGACTATACCGAACCTTCTGCCCTGTGTCCGTAGAATCCTCCTTTGTGTCCTTCATGGCATCCCACTGAAACCCCTTGCGTCAGTCTGGATGAGGAATTTCTATGGGAGAGAGCTGCCCAAGATTTCAGCCAGCAAATACGCAGAGATGTGGAGGCAGTCAGGTCTGAATTCAGATCTCCGGATGGAAGAAAAACCCAACCTCAGAATGATGATATACAACTCAGTGCCCTGGGAGTCGTTGTACTGCAGAGTGCTCCAGGCATAGGAGGGATTTCACGTGTTAATAGCAATGACTTCAACACCAATTAGCTTAGTCCACTCTTCAGTCAGTGCCATACAAACATATAGACAGGCTGTAAATCGCAAGCAGTTTATGGCTTGATTGAAAGTGATGGCTCTGAAGCCAGTACTTGAACCAGTAGTTCAAGTCATCGTAATTCATGTGCTGCTTTCTGCCTCCCATGCTCAGGACACAGCAAGTGGCTGGAGCTCTTGGTGCTGGCCCTGGGTTAAAGCCTTCTTTGGCAATGGGTGAAGCAGGACAGGAGAGGGGATGGGGAGAAATGCTAGGAAATGAATTCTCCCCTGGAGTCAGCCAGAGTTTGAGGAAACCCAGAGCCTGCCTTGTACATCTGCCAGGACTGATTCATGAGGATGTACTTATTAAAGAAATACGCGTTTATTGCTGGTTCCCTGCCAATCTCCTTCCACAAGGAGTCAAACCACTCCAGCAGAGAAAACAGAAGTCCCCCTGCTTTCACCGATACTGGTGCAGAATGAGGCCACCAGAGCAGGGTCACTTTTTTCTATTGGTGCCAAAGCCTCAGGTCCATTAAGAACACCTCTCCTGAGCTAAAACTTCATGTCCCAACCCTCATCAAAGCACAGCCTCAGCTGTGAGATCTGAAAATTTCACTTCAGCAGTGAGAAGGTAGCAGAAAGGACTGTGCTATCCTGGCTCAGGTTTTCCACCTACCTAGCTGCTTCCTATCTCTAAGGAAAACTCAGCTTGTCTGGCCTTGTTACTCTCCATTTTTTGCCAAAATTCAGCTACTGTTTGCCCTTTTGTATGGAAGACATCTCCCCACCCAAATGCTTCTTGTTCTTCCACCATTTTATGGAAAACGATCTCAGTCATGGTCCCTGCGTGCAAAGTGGAAGGTTCCTTCAGGAGCATCAAGGAATCGCTTGTAAGGAAGCAATGAGGAAGGATTGGGAAAGTGCTTTCCAGAAAGACTGTACATTTGAACGTGCTGTTCCCTGGCAGTGTGTCCAGCACAAAAGTGGCTCCAGCTGTTTTTCTTTACACCAGAATATGCATTTCTGTATCATTTCCAGGAGTCACCTTTCAGAAAGCAGACCCACAGGCGATTTCCACACAGTGCTCACTTCCTCTCTTGTTACTTTTGCCAAGAAGAAATTCCACACACTGATGGTCTCACAGGGAGATTCCAGGCAAGACTGGGAGACTGCTCAGTATGCTGACCAAGCTGGGGACATCAGAGGCAGGAAAGTGAAAGAAGAAGGTGGGAATGATTGCAACCCTTAATATACTGGGAGAAAGAACAGCAGAAATCCTTTCTTCAAGCCAAATCAAATGTTCTGCTCAATCCCAAAGGGAAGAGTTCATAAAGAGCAGGGGATGAGGATCTGGGTCACCCACTCTGGCAGATGCCTTGGCCATGTAGCACAGATCTGTGTTTCTATCATCCAAGCAGAGTCTCAGCTTCTGGGCAATAAGAAAGGGAAAAATGTCTTCTTCACCTTTTCCTTTATCCAGAAGTTCTTTTCCTATTTTGCAAAACCTCTGTCCAGCCTGATCCAGATGAGTCAGTCAAAACAGCAACTTACTCCCGGTGTGCCTCTTTGTCTTGGAGTTTTCCACCAGATTTCCTGTTTTTAACTTTTCTTCTAGCGTCAGTTTGGGGAGCTGAGGGCCACAAAACCACTGCAGCTCTGTAATGATCTGAGCTAAATCCTATCCCAATACACAGAAGTGCAGTATGCAGACCCTTATGCCCTGGGTCCAGCTCCTATGTTCAAGTGCACGTCCAGCCAGAGTGGACAGCAGGAGCATCATTATCTCTTTCCAAAAGAAGTCATTGAAGGGTGAATAAATTTTCAGAGAATAGAAACCACTTCACCCCAAAACCGAGAGGAAGTCTTGAAACTGCAAAGTCTTCTGCCTACTTTACCTTTTTCTCACTCTTTGTGCCTACTCAAAGAGAGTTTGAGACCAAGACATAATACATTGCAAAATCTGCCAGAGTCTGATCCAGCCTGGGGAAGCCTCTCTTCCATGTTACTTCTGAAATTTTCACCTTTCCGTTCCCTATTAGGAACATAAATCCTCTGGATAATGACTGTGGTTCTGACCTACAGCCTTTCCCCAAAGACAAGAAATGTGTGGAAAGCATTTCCCTGTGTGTCAGGAGTCAAGTATGAGCTGAGAAATGCAATGCAATGGAGACACTGTGCTTTCAAGGGAGATACAGTGTCTTTCAGCTTGTCCTGTTGGTCTCCATCTCCATGTATACATGCTCACGAGAATGTCTTACTGAGGATCCTCATTCATATACTAAACACACAAGAGATGGTTACATCTCCCTTCTGCATCTTCTCCAGCCATCCTTGTTCCGATCAGCCTTCAAAGAGATTAAAACCCAGTATTTGGGAAGATTTTGATGTCCTTATTGAAATGTGTTGACTTGGCTTCACTTTCGGTCTCAAAACCAGTTTATTCAGCAATACAACAGTTTAGATGACATCCTGCAAGTGGGATGAAGGGCCTATGGCCACCAAGCACTGAATCTCCTGGGAATCAGGAGCAGCACAACAATATTACTGAATCTGGGCTCCTCAAGCCCTCCAAGACCATCTTCACCACCCAGCCTTGCCCTGGACCATCCTTTGGGGTGCCTTTACCTGGGAGGCTGAAGTGCCTGGAGAGTTGTCCTCGCACGACAGGACCTGGAGAAAAGGAAAAGATATGGGTCTGGCTCTCCGCTTCACTATGACAACACTGGTGACTTCCCTTCAAAAAAGCACATCCCTTGGAGGGGTACAAGGAAAGGGAAAGAGCACCCATCACATGAAAAATGATGTCCAGTGAATTTCCCTTGGATGTGCACTGTGATCCCAGCCTGGTTTTACATGATTTGTCATGAAATGCCTCTGATAGGTAATTTGATGCATCCCTCTAGAGCACTTCATATAATTTTGCAGTAGTGATTAAGATGAGACCCTACCTTAACCAAAGAATAGGACCACCAGCTCAACTCCCTCTTATTATTTCATTTGAAGAGATGCTCTTGCACAAGCTGGAAGTGGCCATTTTTTGAAGGGAAGATGTTTGCCAAAAGCATCCTATAGGAACAGGAACAAGGCAATGGACTGCATGGCATCCCTGAGACAAGGGAGATGTCTGAGCAGGTGGATATCCCTCCAACCCAGTCCCCTTGGCACCCCTCGGTACATCAGCACCAAAACCCCTTCTAAGAAGAGAGCCGTGCAGAGCAGCCAACGGTTTTCTCCTTAGAAAGCTGTAGGATACAACCAGCTGTAGGGTACAACCAAACATTTTTGTGCTTGTTGAGAAGGTGAATGTCTATGGGAAAGACCCAAATGGTGTCATTTAGTTTAATCACAGAAGAAGCTCACACTGAAAAGAGACATCTCTCCCTCTCTAGCTTGAGCTGGTTGCCATTGGAAAGAAATTTTCCCTAGAAACACATTAATGCGATGTGGGACTCAGGCTAAAATTACACTTAATCTTGATATATTGTTTGAGAAGAGAAAAACAGTATTTCATTTAAAGCTGCAGAAGGAAACACATTTTCATATGTCAGAAAAGGTATTTTTTCAGTGCTATTTCCTGTATTTTTGGTGTATTTGCAACTAGTCTTAATTAACACCTGCATTTTTTTCAGCAAATACGTGGTTCAACTGAACATGTTTGCAAGGATCCATTCAGGAACTGGAACTGATGTGGTACGAAGCAAGCAAATTGAAATAATTATTAAAGGCAGAGTTAAAAACCGTCTGCATGCTCCTAATACACAGGGCAAAAGTATTCATCTTATGATAAGTCAACAAAATAGTGGATAATGGAGAACAGTTAATACATTTTCCTGAGTGCTTTTTGATAAAGACCATCAAAGAGGCTTTTAAGAAAACTCAATTGCCAAGGGGGGATTGTCTGGCTTCCGCAGTGTATTAAAAGCTTATTAAGATGGAGAAAAGAAGAAATGGAATCAAGAGTTCATTCTCGACATATAAATAATATAATAATAGGACATCCCTGAGAGTCCATTTTAGGATGAAATCTTTTGTTAACGATGCAGGGGAAAGGGCAAACAGTCAAGTGGAAAATTTTTACAGAGAGCAGAGAGTAATATCTGCTGGCTGAGGCCAGGGAGGCTGCATGGGGACTTAACGAAGGCGCGCTAATGAAAAGCCTGCCGACAGGTTAATTGAAACTCTGGGCAGTGAAAAGCGATGCGTGTGAGAAGGCATAGCTTGAGATTTTCGTGCACTTCGGTGGGTTTTGAATTAGAAAAATACAGCAAGACCCCGGGGCTGTGCTGGGCAGATGAGGAAATGCTGGCTAAGCGCTCTGAGCTGGTTGTGTTGGGCACAGAGAAGAGAAACCACAGAAGATCTATGCAAAAATACCCTCAGGGAATAGAGCTGGGCTCTAATTTTGGCCACTTCCCCTCGGGACAGACAGACAGGAGTAGTGTCTGCCCAAAGCTGGTTGTGAAAGGCACAAAGGGGTTTTTACACTTGGGAGGGTGAGATAGGAGGAGCATGAGAAAACAAGTAAGGAGGGAGTCGATGGGGGAATTGCTATAATCATAAAAACACATGGCTTTTAATGGGAAAGCCCTTTAAGGAGGCTCTCCATCCCCAAATTAGGTTAGATACAAACTGACATGATAAGAGACAGAAGCCAAGATACTAAGGGGTGCTGGGCATCACCACAAGCCAAGGTTGGGATCCTCCCAGAGCAGGGCCAACACAAACCGTAGGGATTTTTCATGGGGTTTCTTCCACCTCAATCTGAAACATCTCTGCCAGGCACAGCCAAGGGCAGGACACAGAGCTGGGCTGATAAATCCTCTCCCAGTCTTTCTCTTTAATGTATTAGTTTGCATTTTCAGTCTGCTCACGTATCATTTCTAGATAGGTCAGGGCACGTAATCCCCCTAGGTTTATTCATTATTAGAAAGCTTTTCAGTTTTCCCTTAACATCCTTTGGAGCTGATGTGATTACAGAATACGTCCTCTGGGACAGGAGTGGGAATTCTGTGAGGGTGGTGCAAAGGATGGAGGTACTCAGAGGAGCTGAGAAAGGGCAGGAGATGAGTGGAAAAGCCAGCAACACTTTAGAACCCTACTGCTATAATATATATTTTTATATATACATATATATATATATATATTCCCCCCTGTATTTTTAAAGCACAAGCAGTAGCTCCCAGGTCTGTTCCACCATCAAGATTTACTCAGTGCAAATAATTCTTTAACTCCACATCCTGCACTCACAGCTCCTGCACGTGGAAAAGTTGATTTCTGACACCATGCCCACAGAGAGCATCCTGCTTTATTTACAGGAGGGACAACATTCCCCAAGCAACCATCCCCGGGTGTTGGTGATTCTGGACCCAAACTTTATAAAGGGGCAAAGCCAGGGTGATTCCCCCCAGCCATTGTCTGTAGAAGAATCAATCAGAAAAATGCAACCTCATGGAGCTTTAAGGTTGGAGCTTAATCCCTTTAAATCAGTGTCACTGTACTCCCAGCCACTGATTATTTAAATAATGGCTTGATATTTTTAAAAAAAATTGTTTTTAGTCCTCAGAAGAAAAAAAACCCAAACCACTGGATTTTTTTTTTCAGATGTGAAATGGTATAAATGGAAAATCAAAACTGTACTGTTTTACATCTCCTTGCTGGCTATGCAGGTCGGTGCCCTCACTGCAGGGAAAAGCTGGAAAAGATTGGTAAACACAGGTGGGATTGCCCAGAGTAAAGACATGCCTGCCAAAGTCTCCAAGGCTGATTTTAGCCTTCTCCCTGGCAATGTTAGGGCAGGAGAGGGGCAAAAAAAAAAAGAAAAAAAGAACTGTTAGCCTTTCAGATGGTGTGGTTTTGGTGGCCCTGTGGTGAGCTATGGCTTCTCCTTTGAAAAAGGTGTCGAGGCAGAGAAAACCAGCAGTGCTTTGTGAAGACCTGGAGGAGAGATGATCCGGGTCGTAACTGGAGTTCTCGCACTGCACCCCATGGATGTGAAGGGTCACTGCTGCTCAGTTGCTGGGCTGTAGGAGAAGCAAATGCCAGCACCAGCACATGTGGTTCAGTGACTGCAGAGCAAGCTGCGGGTTGCGGTGCCAGGAAAGCCAGGACAGCCTGGAGCTCCTAGAAGAGCTCATGAAAACATGTTCCCTCTGAGTTACCTGTGTTCATAGACAGGCACCATGAATCACATTTGGGTGCTGCCAGTTGCCTGCTAGAGCCTTCCAACCTCTGTTTATTATGTGTTTTGAAATCTGTGCATGTCCCCCACCTGTAGCTCATTTCCTGCAGGCACCAAGGAGATGCAAGCTCAGATAGGGCTGCGGACGCAGGTGGGGTTAAGCAGAAGACATAGGCAACAGTGGCATGGGGTAAGCAGGCAGAGCAGAGGAAGTGAGGGTGATGTAAAACAGCAAGATGAAAGATACAGCTGAGACGGAAATGAGAGCGCAGCATCTTCTCCTTAGTGACAGTCATGGGGCTTCTTATGGTCTACCCCAGCCAGGCTGTGGGCAGAGAGCATCCCTGTGATTCCCTAGCAGCTCTGGAGCTGCTGACAAATGAGAGGGGATGGGTGGATTCACAGATGTGCTCTAGGGGAGCACTGCTGGCAAATGCTTGTCCAAATTTATTCAGAGGAGACACCAACCCTCCCCAGGGACATGCCTCTGGTGCTGCTGGAGCTGATAGGAGGTGTTGGTAACGCCCAGTCATTTCTCTGTGGCGACCTCAGTGTTTCTATTCTCAGCCCTTTTTGCCCTGACCTTACAGTACAACTGATTACCATCCATTTTATAATTAAACTTAGCCTGATGCTGAACTGTTTTCTCGTCATCTTCCTTCTAGACTAAATAAAGCCCATTTCTTTAGCATTTCCTAATAAGCTATGGTTACTAGACCTCATCACTCGTACTTGGATTGGACTTCCTCCAGCTTGTCAACATCCTTCTTACTCTGGTGGGCAGTATGTTCCAGTCCCAGTGCCAGGCTGAGGAGAACATACCCATGTCTCCCACCATCAAGGCTCCTGCAAACACATTGCTATCTGGCATGCATTTTTCTGCCAAAGTCTCTCCCCCCTGATGCATGCTAAACAAAGCATAAGCCTTTTCTCAGCTCTGCTTTCTGCTTGATTTTGCCCTGTTTTATACCTGAGTGACTGACGTTTTCTCAGCTTCTCTGGTGAATTCCTATCCTGTTTCTTTTGGGCAGATCAGAGCATCCCATGCATCGTACATGGGTTACTGTCCCTGCCACCAGCAGAGCTGCTAATGACAATATTGATTGCAGCTGGTCTGCAGGCAGACATCCTGCTTGTTGCTCCAGCAGCGTCTGCTCAATTCATCTAGACCAGGTTTCTCAGCAGCAAAACCTTGCTTAGGAGAGAACACCAGGGTGTAGTTCCTGTCCCACAGCAGGAACTTCTGCTCTGCCCCTCTCAGCCCATATTATCTGTACCTACGCCTAGCAGGGGCGGTTTCAGGCAGGAAACCTCCAAATGACAGTGAGACAGCTGGGGAGAAGTGCTGAGCACTGAGTGGGTGGGAGCTCTTCTGCAAATATGAGGGGAGGGCTGGGGTCATACTCACGGGCTCCTATCATCAGCTTGAGTGTTTTTCTTCCCAGCCATCTGCTGTGTGTGCCCTCCAGCTCCTGAACATCAGCACCTAAATCCTGGCACACATCATGGCACAGGTGATGGAGGCCGTTGATGCCCATTCCTGGATGCTTGGGCTACATCAGAGCAATCCGGACCTGCCAGCCCAGACTTAGCTCAAAAGCATGAGCACCAATCCAGCCCATACAGAGGTCAAAGCTCCAGGCTCAGCCTTAAACTAAAATTATTTATTCTGGATTATTTATCTTTTTCCCTCACTGTCCCTCCTCCACAGTCCAGCTACACTGAGAGTTCGCAAGGTGTGCTCCCAGCTAACGAGGCTGCTTCTGTCTGAGATGCCCTAAACCACCTCTGTCCTCATCCTGCAGCAGGGGTAGGTCCCACAGACTCCTGGCACAACTGGTTTCCCTGCTGACCCCGAGTCTCCAGATTATTGCGAGTTGAGCTCATGCCGACAGCTCCCAGACAAGCGGCTTTCTCAGGAAGCGCCATCCTGGAAAATGCAGCCCCAGAGAAAATAAACTCCCCCGAGCCACAGAGAATGACCCGAGCCTGCAATTTCTCCCTTGCTGTCTGGAAACGACTGGGGTTTTGTTTTCCAAGAGATTAAAACACAGGGTAGGGATGTTATTTTAGGGAACGGCTGAGCCCCATCAAACCTCGTCCTGTTTGTGCAGATGCAGAGCTGGGCTGGGCTCCAGGCCACTGTCCTCCCCCCGCAGGGATGGCTTTGGGCTTTGGAAAAATGATGCACAGAGGCACAGAGGGGGCTGCTTTGCAGGTGGTGCTGAGCTATTCCAGCCACTGAGCACAAATGTGATTGCAAACACATGAAATCCTCCCCCTGAAAAGCTCGTTTATACCTGGAATTAATGCTGGGGATGATTGTGTGCAGGGGGTCGTTTATGGCTGTGGATTTTAGCCAAAGTGATGGAGTTTATGATGAAGGGATGCTCTACAGAGTATTGGACATAATGTTCATAGGGATGGAGTTGGACTGAGGTCCCAACTGTGTCTCTGATCAGTGAGACCCTTCTGCTGGCAGCCCATGCTCTACCCTCCCCACCTTGTTCCATGGTCCTGCATTCATCTATATTTTTTACAACTCCCCCTCAAAAAGACATCCCAGGGGGCTGAGGCTGGGCACAACAGGTGGGCTGTCAAGCAGGGAAGAAACCCAAACCCAGAGTCTCTAGGAGTGTGCTGTGATTAATTTCTAGTGACTCAGCCTTTTGAGCAATGGTTTCAGATGTAAATAATTGCCTGCTGCAGGTACACAGGCTGGATGAGGAAAGTTTACTGCTTGGCACAGCCATTCAACAACCACATGCATGAAGCACCATGCACTTTGTCTTGTTCAGCTGCTGACAAAGGCATCAATTGGGTCATTAACTTGAATTTCCCAATCAGTTTGGCTACCAAAAGGACCAACTATTATCTTTACATAGGTAATGCCCCATAAACTCCGTCACCTTGGGGCTGTGCTCACTGCCCTGGGAACCCTTTCCCATCTTCGTGGCCACCCACTGGATGCTCTCTGACAGATTGATGACCCTATATTGTGGTACACAAACTATTCACAGTGCTTGAGGTGAGGCCACTGAGTGGGATAATGAAAGAAAGTGAGATTTCCACTCACATTTCCTCTCAGCACACAGCCACTACCAACTCCATCAATACAGAGGAGCAGACTGATCACTCAGCTGACTCCCAGACCCTTTCTGTCCAGCCAGGTAGTTCAGTTCAGTGCTGAACTAATTGCTACAGAAACCCAAAGCACAGTTTCTTATGGGTTTTGCACACACATCACAAGTGTATCTTAAGCCTACTGCTCAGGTGTCTCATAGGACTCCTGGTGGAGTCCATGGAGAGACATCTGCACCTCTAATGCTGTGAATGCCCCTGTGTTAGATGCCTAGGTGCCACTTCCAGATCGGCATCTCATCCTCCACCACTTCTGCTGGACTAGCAAAGGACAACCAGCTCAGACTGACATCCAGCTTGAAGGTGCTGAATTTGCAGATCAATGTATCTGATTGCACAGGCTATCAGCTTCAGGCAAGCAAAAACTGTATTGGTAATGGCTCCATGTTGAAGGTGCAACCTCAGCTGTAATGACCTTGCTAGTGAGTATCCCCTCACATTAATAGCTCCCTCTGTGCTGGAGTACTGATGTGTGGAGAATGGGTTGAACTCCTGAGGGACACAGTCAGCTGCCCATCTGCAAGGAAGCAGTCCATGCTCTGGCACTGTGGGACCTGCATGTGTTAAACTGCAGATGTTCTTAGCCCCCTCCAACAGTTTTTCATCTAAGACGTTGCTAAATATCTGAGAGTACACAGAGCTGTTGATCTTATCACTGGTGGACATACGTCTGCTCAGCAGGTCACAGTGACCACTGCTAGCTGGGGGATGTCTAAGTGCAGGTGCACATGGGGAAGCCTTCTTTGCCCTGGGAGTCGTGTGAACATCTCTTCCCTAGTGAGCCTGCAGTCTCCTCTTGGCAGCCTCTGTCAAAAATTCTCCTTGATTGTGTTGAAATTCTTCCTCCTGCCTGGTTGTTGCATGCCATGGCTACCACTCTCCTGTCCATCCACTTGGCACTGGGGGTGGGAAATTCTGATGAAGAATTTCAGCTTAAATGGCTTCTTACTGAAACAGAATCTGGGGAGAACTAATTGCTTTCAGTGTGATTTTTAATGATTAACTACAGAAGGAAAATCAGAATTTCTGGAATAAAAAAAAGTGGGTAGGTTTGAAGATGAGAAGGGAAAGGATGGGAAGGGGATGGAAGGGGATGGAAAGGAAGGGAAAGGAAGGGAAAGTGAGAGGGAGCTCCCCAGGAGGAACCATCATTGCAACATTCAGCAGGGCTGAGTGCCTCCCAGCCAATGTTAGAACAAGGAAGGTTTCTCAGTTCCTGCCAAACCTCTGTTTGACATGAGAAAGGGCAGCCTGTCGTTCACCTTCCTGACACTGACAGATGACCTCAGCTACTGCAGAGAGAGGGAGGAGAACTGCCTACGGCAAAGTTCCCCGGTGCCAAGACCTCATCTCTCTTGGAAAATGCAAAGATATCCCATCACATGGAATACTCTTTGCTTTCTGGAATCTGCAAAAGCATTAAAATTGAAGTTAGGAAGGGAGGAATGCTAGGGAGAAGAGTTCCAGACTCTCTGGTTAAATTAGCCTGGAGGTATTTGACGCAAGGCAACAAACCCTTATTGTAACCCCAATGTGTTGAGTACACGTTCAGCTATCTGGCATGCTGAGAAGCACTTTCCTGCCCAGTTCTGCTCGTGTGACTTCAAGAAGACTGGGAACTCTTCCAAGCTGGGACTTGGGGACTTCAGTTCTCCGGAGCAAAATGAGTGTTAAAGACTGCAGTGTGACTCCTTGTTGATTTTTGTTTCCCCGGGGTTTTGTGTTAAATACTCTCCTTGCACACAAAGAACAATGATATTTTGGGAACGCCCACCAGGAAATGTTTGGCCGCACCCTCGCTTTCTCTGCCCTTGGAGTCTCTCCATTAAATTGAATGAAGTCAAATGACATGTTTCCACTTACACAAACGAGAAGCTGGAAATGCAGCTGCGTTGTGCAGAGATTTTAAAAATGCAAGTTCTCCAGAAAAGAAAATAAAAGCTTCAAATGTCAGGGTGGCTCCAAAATCAGTGAGATGAGGGAGCTGCCAGATTGCATAGGAAGCCATGGTTGCGGAGCTGAGCAGAGCAGGGAGCTGTGCTGGTGACAGGAGGGTTGCGAAATGGTTTCCTGTTGACTTCTCTCTTGTTTTTTCTCCATCAACCACAGGCTCTACCTCCAACACCAGCACTGGTGGGGAATCCTTATCCCTGACGCCCCACTACCTCTATTCCTCCTCTCCTGAACCAGGATGCAGCTGCATGTCCCTGCCCACGGTCCCTCGCACTGTCCCCTTGCACCTACAGAAGACCTCCTCCTGTGTTCTTCGTGGCATTTAATTCTTTGAGTTGATTAAAACAGTATATTCACAAAAAGACTTAGTTGTAATGAGAGAAATAGGGTATAATTGCATGGATTTCACTAAACAAGCTGTGATCTGTTGTTCTGCTGTAGAGGGGAAGGATTCGGGGTTTTACCCTTTTTATTTTTGCTTGAAAGCCTCAGCTTTGGGGAAGCGATCCCCAGCTGGGGTAAAGCACTGCAGCTCAGTGGGTTTTCTCACTTATCTGTGGGGAGAACTCAAGGCTGTTTAAGCATAGAGTTGCCCCAGGTGAGCAAGGGATGGAGTCTGGCTGCTTAAGAATATGCCAAGAGGCTCCTTGCCCTTAATGCTGTTCCCTCTGCAATGTGCCCCATGGATGAATGAAGAACTGCGGCTTTGTTACCAGACCATGTCCCTTTGGGTGCTCAAGGGTAGGGAAATCATCAAATTCTCTGTCTGCAAGTATCTGCTAATCTGGTTCTGATAAACACTGACTATCTGGCCAACTCTGAAACACAAGACTGTTAAGGAAAACTTGACATAGTTTTTTTTTACATTTCCTTTATTTATTTTATTTGGGCCTCTGGGCCTTAAACTCATGCTTTTGTTTGGTTTTCGGTTTTGAGTCTTCCCTGTCACAGAAAAGGGCTTGGAATTAAAAACCAAACAAAGGCAAAAGCTGAGAGTCTAATGGCACTGCTAAGCTAAGCAGCTGGGGATTTAGCCCTCGTAAAACTGAAACTCTAAATGTCCTGGTGGGGTCTGTCCCATGTCCAGGCTCTGATGGCTGTGTTGGCCGGTCCATCATGGCTCTGGCACTGTCTGGTGGCTCTGGGGACAGTTCTGTACAAAGTGGAAGTCACCAAGCCTGCCCACAAAGCCTCCACAAGATTTACTTTGGATTTCATGTGCTCTTTCATTGGCCTGGCCTCTCCTTCCATCAGGGACTTCTTCCACCAAGGTACCACCACCTCACTCCAGACCCAAGTCGAAGGTAGTGGTTTGCTCAGCGTTTCATTCATTGGGCTCTGCCTGGTTGTCTTCAGCTAACAGCACAGCATGTTGACATCTGTTGGACTGCTGCCTGCTTCAGAGCATCCCTCTGGCTCAGATGCCTCACCAAGTTCTGGGGATTGCCCTTTACTCTCATGGCTATTTGATCACTTGGGCAAGTTCTTCTGGGTTGAAGGAAGAGTGGGCACAGGGAAGCCACCACTTGTTAGAAAGGCAATGGATGCTTGAGAGCCTCAAAACCTCCTCTGAGTTCAGCTCAAAGCTCATGTTTTGTTTCAACCGTGCGTTGCTTTGCAGTTGAGAGGAAATCCAGGCATTTATGAAACACTCAGCAGTTCAAGCTTGGAGCTGTGCTGTCCTGGCTGCTTGATCAATAGCATCTGGCTGAAGCTTATAATGAAAAGCAGGTGGCTGGCTGTACAGGGGTAAGAAACTGCTGTGATTTGAACTAGTAAGAGTAGGCTTAAATCAGGGCAGGGACTTTCAGGCTTCAGAAACCTCTGCTGTTCAATCACCCATCTGATCAGACCTGGGGAACAGTACACAGCTGCACTGCACCAGCACTGCCTCCTTTGCCCTCCTCTCCCCACTTTGAAGAATAATTCATTTCTTATGTCCATTGGGCATTTAGGTGTGGGTACTCAGAGCCAGTCTGGCAACATCTGTGGCTCAAATAATAAGCTTTAAGCATCTGAGTATCTTTGATACTCCAGCTCTGCTCAGGACCTCCAGCTGCCTCCATGGGGACAAAAATAGCTCTCTTCATATCCTGCAAGGGCTCAGCAGGCTGCTTGCCTGTACAGCTCACATAAGGCAGGGAACACACAAAGACTGTTCTCTCGTGTGCTTTTGTTGCTTAAGGGTTGAGCTCATGTCTGGGCAGGGGAGGGGGACTGGAGGAACATGGGCACTGGAGTGCCAACCAAAGAGCTCTCTGAAAGGCCCTGGGTGTCAGAATGAGCTGTGGTGGCCTTGATGTGGTTCCTGTCCTCAGGCGTTGACTCTAGCATGGAGTCAGCCATGGCACCAGCTTGGGAGAACATACCAAGGACCTCAGCCATGGAAAAAGAGGATGCAATTTGTTCCTCCTCCCTGCCTTGCTTAGAGGTCCTCTGAATGATGATAGGAGAGGACCATGATGAGGCCAATTTCATCTCACTTGCTTCAACTACCAGAAATGTGGTGCCATCCCTGCCTGCTAGTCCCTCACTAGCATTTGGCAAAGCTCCTAAATTCATCCAGGAAGGCTGGGCTTGTACAGCTCCTCCTGTACCCCCTGCCAGCTGATTTGTGTTTTGCACAAAAATGCTTTTCTTAATGCTCTTTATGTCCCTGATTAGAATTGCAAGAGAGGGTGGCATGCAGCAAAGAGCTGAGCTTATCCTCCATAATGGTGTCATGTTCATCTGCCTCCTGCTGAATCACATCATCCAGTTTGGGGCTGGAAGTAGTAAATTGTGGGGCTGAGTGAAGTTTTGTGTTCTCCAGAGTACTGTCTGAACAGAGGGAAAATGGATTTCTGATGGAAGATTCGTCCTGCTGCCTGGAATGTTGGGGTCCTTAGGAGTCATGTTAAAGGTACTGCTGGCAAAGTGCACCCTGCAGCACAGTGCCTCAAGCCTGGAAAAGGGTAAGGAGGGAAAGGGGACACAGGATGTAGTGATTGTTCTATGAGGTCGAGCTTCATTTAGATGAAATCTGTTGTAGCCTGTTTGCAAGAACATTTTTCAATCAGATACTGCACAGCTCTCCCAGGGGAGGTGGGGTGATAATTCCCTGCCATCTACTACCTGGGACTATGCAAAATCTTTTTAACTGAAAAGCCTTTTAAGAAAATCATCTGCAAGTCACAAAGTCACCAGCTTAAGCTCAGAGCAAGCTGTCAGCACAGACTGAACAAGCTTCCTTTGGTGAAGTGCTTATGCAGCTCTCCATCTTCCGATGTGCTGAGCAGTCTCAGGTCTCCTCCAGGTTGGGATTTCCAGGTGGTAGATGGGGATTCTGCATCTAACATTTCTATCTTCTGCTCTTTCATGAGGCAAGGACCCTGTAAGAACCTCCTTGTCCTCTTCCCAGCCACAGATACTGATCTCCTCCATCCTTATTGCATCCTGGCAGGACAGAGCAGAGCTTCTGAAACAACCAGGCATTTCTGCCACCGAAGTGCTCCCTCATGGAAGAACTGAAAACAGACCCAGAAACAAAATGTTTTCAGATGTTCTCTCACAGTGGCAGAAGTGTCTGATGGAGACAGATGGGATTTGGCTTCTGTTTCACAGGGCAGGCTGCTCAGATCTGCATTGTTGTGCAGAACAAGACGCCGAGAGAGCAATAACCAGCAATTTGTGGGCAGAGCGCTTGCCTGGGAATGCAGACCCATGGGTTCACCTTCCCGCTTATTTGAATGAGTGATATTATTTTAGGATGGATGGTTTTCTAGGGACCTCTAAATGAAAGGGTGAGTTACATTATCCCTCAGCGGGAAAAAAGGCTTTGAAAGCTCAGCCTCTCCCCTTGAGCACAGAGCCCTGGCTTTCTGAAACTCAGCAGCTGCTGCATCAGCTTGGGGAAGCTTTGTGGTGAGAGCAGCCACCATCCCAAGGGATGCTCTCACCCACCGTGCTCCATGTTCCTCTGTGAGGGACTCCATACTTCACTGAGGCCACCTTGGGAGGTTGTGGGCTTCTTATGGCATGCTCAAACCCACCCGCAAAGCAGGTGGTCTGGCATATAGAATCATAGAATCATTAAGGCTGGAAAAGAGCACTAAGATCATCGAGTCCAACTATCAACCTGTCAAACATAGGGATGGGTTGGCTTGTATGATTCTAGATTAATGCAGTTCCCACTTCTCATTCACAGCAGGGCTCCCTTCAGAAAAGCCGATGACGGCTCAGTGCAGGTCAGATTGAAAGAATCACAAGGATACCTCCTGGCTGGGGACTTCTGCAAACACACGACTAATCCCCCAACACACGTGCAACCCATTCTGATTTACTATGGATGCTGACAGCAGTTGGTCTGCCCACGCATAGCCCACGTGCCCATCCATGGAGATGACAGCAAAGCCACCCGCCACTGAGCTGGGGCAGTCAGCTCCTCCTCAAAGCCCCGGGGGTGAATGAAGAACAGTGCTGCCCTCCTGGGAAGGCAAAGATCACCTTAGGTCCAGCAAGCTCGAGGGAAGCAAACTGAGCAAGACCCAACACTTCCCTTGAACAGAAATGCTCAGGAGAAGGAGCAGCAGGCAAAAGAGGTGGTACCAGGAAAGCACCATCTGCCCTTTTTCCTTGAAACCCTGGTGAGAGAGAGCTTCCCTCCTGCCCTCAGCCACCCACTTCTTTTTGCCCTGCTTGAGTGACTTGCTGTGATGGCTCAGAGGATAACAACCTCGATCAGATGATTTTCTGCACCACCTCTTCTATGCACATTGTTTCTCCTAAGGATCCAATTAACCAGGCTCTCCTCCCTCCCAGCCCTGGGCTGCAGTAAATGCACACTCTTTCTATTACTGGATGTATTCAAAGAAAATAAAAAGAAACAGCCTCAAATTTGTCAGAGCTGAGAGAGTTAGACCTCAGTGACAGTATTTTTACATAATGTATTGGTTTTCAAATGATTCAAAACATTCTGCTCCAATCATATTTTGCACGGGGTATAGTGCTTAAGAGCCCACGTCACACAGCCCTGCAGATTGACACCACATTCACTTTGTTGTTATGGTTCCCCAATTGGGAAAAACACTTTATCCCACGAGATTCATTTTTTCAGACCAGTTCCAGAGGGGAAAAGCAAATATCTTAACATTGGCATTACTCATAAGGCAGCAATTTCTTTTTCCAATCAGTCCTAATTGCTTAAAAGAGAAAATCTTTAGTTTTAAAAAAACCCAACAACTAAACAGTGTCCATCCTCCTCTACGTAAAAGGATTTTAATTCTGCCCTTCATCCTCTCTGAAGAGCTAAAGTTCCCTTTTCTCTTTTGCAAGCTGGTTGTAATTTCCTCTTTAAAGTGCTGTTGCAATGAGGAATGTGCCCTTATAAAAATAGCGTTTTCACCTTCTGCTTCATCCAGACATAGAATGTCTTGCCGTAAAGTTGTAGCTATCCCTGTGTGCCAGAAGGCTTCAGCCCTCCTGCTTCTTTGGAAACCTGCTGCAAGCCTCCCTCCTGACTGAACCCTGGGCAGAAATGCCTCTTTGGCTGGCATCCAGCTGGCAAAGCTCCCTAACCCAGGGCTTCACCTCTTGCCGCTCGAGGAGATGAGAAACAAGGCAGGGAGGTGCGTGCTGGGATGCTGAGATCCAGCACAGCCATGGGGAGGAATCAGGGGATGGACCAGGGAATGACAGTGGGTGATTTGGGATCGCATCAGCATCCCTGCAGAGCTGCCCAGCTGGCAGGGCTCAAAGAGGAGGAGAGGGGCAAAGTGAGGCAAGGTAGATTTGAGTTTGAACACAACACGCACTGATGCACATCACTCCCTTTGCCCTGCTCAAGCAACCCCCCGGGTGCATACACAAACCTCCTGGCAGACGCACACACGGGCGAGTGGGTTTTGTTCCTTTATTACACATCGCCCAGCAAAGCAGCAGCCAGCCCTGACAGGCTGCGGAGAGCTGCGAGTGGAGAGACCTTCAGAGAGACTGCCCAAAGTGCAACACATTTGGCAATTATTCCTTTGGACCTACAGGGGCTGAGCCCAGATGATGCCTCCAGTACAATCCTAACCCATCCCCCTGCAGCCTGCAGAGAGGGGAGGACACATTTTGGACAGCCCTCCAAGAGTTTGAGAGATGTGTAAGCATTTGACGCCCTATAGTAACAAGCCCCCCTCCCCTCCCCACCTCCCCCCAACAAGCATCTCAGCCCCTGCCCCCCCCATCTCACCCACTGAGGCACCCCAGGGCAGCAGTGATGCTTCGGACTAGAAACCCTGACACAGGGTGAGGGTGCGGCTTTAGCTAACCTTCCCCAGCACCGACAGTCGAAACGCTAAGCTGCTTACAGGAGCTAATGGCAATATATCCATGCTGTGAGGCTGCATCCTCCCTCCAGCTGCTTTTCCCTCTGCTGCCCACCTTTCTCCACATCCTTAACCCAACACTTGGGCTCCTCGGATGCTCAAGCACAGTGTCTGCAGCATGGTCCCGCTTGGCTGCGGAACACAGAGCATGAGAGCCGAGTTCGGTATCCATCACAGATGGATCCTGGGCAGATGGGATCCTGGCACAGTTCGGTGTCCCATCCCTCCCACCCAAAAAACGCACTGTGGCAATGTCCAAGTCCACGCGTCCAGGAGGGTTGGGATCTACTGCAGGATTTGGAGAGAGGAAAGGAGTCTGGTGGTCGACAGCTGCTGCTACAAGGAGGAGCCAAACAGGATCAAAGTGGAGAAAGGAAGGGAAAAAACCCAAGAACAAATTCAAAAAAGGAGACAAAAGGGGGATGCTGGGATTCAGGGTATGGATGTCTACCTTCTAAAGGAACAGGAGAGGAAAGGGAGAGTTGGCGTTCGGTGGTTGGACAGGTGTTTATTTTTGGTGTCACTCACGATAGAAAACATATTCGGTGTAAGAGGTCCAGATCCTGTCGTCTGTCTGGTCATGGGCGAAGGCACAGGTGCCTGTGGAGTTGCAAGCCACCATGTGGAAGCCAGCGTCGGCCAGTTTGTCAAAGGCTTGCTCCAAGAAGGTGAATTTGAGGTAGTACCGGGAGGTGTACCTCTCTGGAGGCCTGTCTGGGTCCCTGCTCTCATTCAAGGTATCCCCAAAAACCTCCTTGGCCAGCGACGTCTTGCCGCAGACCATGATCCGCGCCACCCGGCGGAACTTGGCATCCGTCTGGCTGTCCCTGCCCAGCGTGTAGGAGCCACGGTAGCCGATGGTGATGAACCCAGCCCTGCGGATGTCAGGGCCAGCAGCGCCTGCTGTGCCCGTGCCCCCGGCACCGCCAGCCCCAGCACTGGTAAGCGCGGCACTGGCAGCGGTCAGGCTGCGGGCGGTGTCAGCGCTGGGGGATGGCTCCTCAGGGTCACTTTGGCACGGGTCGTCCCCCAGAGAATTCTGCTTGCTGAGCTTTGGGGCCAGCATCTTCACCAGCTCTGGCAGCATGAAGTACTCAGCCTCTCGCTGCAGCCGGCTGCGCTCCGGGAAGTGCTCGGGCAGCACCAGCTGCTGGTCCCTCATGTAATCCAGGATGTAGCGGAAGAGGAAGCCGTCCCGATCCACGAAGAAGCGGCCCTTGCTGTCGCGAGCCAAGGAGCGGATGTTCTTCTGCGTGAACATCTCCCAGAGCAGCGAGCCCGGCACGCTGATCAGGGTGGGGTGCCGGGTGATGTAGACTTGTCCGCCCACGTTGAGCTCAATGATTTCAGGGAAAGGCAAATCCTCGCTGGGTTTGGCACAGCCCGCGCTGTCCGCCAGGGCCATTGTGAGCTACTGCTGCTTCCCACCTGCAACACAAAGCAGCACCGTGCCCAGGTTAAGCTTGCCAGCCAACGTCGTCCCGCCAACCCCAAACCCAATCACACTCCCGTTCCACCTGTGAGCAGTATGAGATCAGCCCTGTCCCTGTGGCAGCCTGGAAGTCAGCTCTCTTCCCTAATCCTTATCTTGGATTAGCATGCCAAGGGAGCAGGAGGGGAGTTAATGAGCCACAGGGCTGTGAGAAATGCAAGTGTACAGGACAGAGTGGCTGTGCTGCAGGCACTCCTACTCCATGCTGCTCCTGGAAAGTACTCAATAGAGGCTCAGGCCAAGATGAGGACTGCTGGGATCTCCCCAGCCATGAAACATTGCACTGTAGATCCAGCCATGGGTCAGATACCCCATATTCATGCATTTTCCACAGGCAAGCTTTTTATTTGACATTGCTGGACACTCAAAATTAGCATTCACATAAACCTGGCTCCCAGTCCAGTCCACGCTCTGTGCAGGGGTTTGGGACTGAAGGGAAAAGGGGCTTCTCTGCAGCAACCCTGGTAGTGCTTCCTGATGCTCTGTCCGATCTGATGCCAGCACAGCTCTCAGGTCGCTGAGCCCCCTGCGGGGCCGCTTCCCGCATCCACAGGACATCAGCAAGCACTGCCACATCCCCGTATCCTGCCGTATGGCTCTGTGAGAGCGGCACCAAAGGATCCTCAACTCAAATTACACAGAAATCGGAGGGCAAAGGCAATAGAGCCGAGGCTGAGTTTTGCATCCGCGTGTCCTTCCAGCTCGTATCAGAGGGACTTGGGTGAGAATGAGTTCTGAGCTCGCGCAGGGACGGAACGGGGGTCCCCCCAGCTCTGCTCCTCGGTGGCTTTGAGTCCGAGACCATTTTGGGGAGAGGATATGCACAGGGCAACGGGGAGGACACACAAAGCAGCCCCCCGCGCTCAGCGGCTGCGGAGCCGGAGCCGCTCCCGAGGCTGCTGGCGCTTCGGGGCCGCTCCCGTTCCCGGTTCCCCGCCGCCCCCGTTACCTCCGCTCCGCCGGGCGCTGGGCAGGGCGAGCCCAGCAGTGCCGCTTCGTGCCGCTCCGTGCCGCGCTCTCCCTCCGTACCGCTCTGCTCGCCCGGCCCTGGCCTCGCCGTTTTATAGCCGGGAAAGCTGCGAGCGCCTTCCCCTGGCGGCCCCGGGCCCGCCTCGCCCCCGCCTTCTCTCTCCGCCCTCTCCCTTTGCTGTTTACCCCCTCTGCACCGGCGAGCTCTGGATCGGGAGATGCCGAGAGGGTGTGGGAAGGTCTCCAAATTAGGGATTGGTACTTGGTGCCCTCATCCTGCAGGGAAATCCTTGTGGCACCTACACTGCAATGGCACCACGCTCCAACTGGATGCGCATCCCCAGGCAAATGATGGCCAGGTTGCCCCTCATCCTGCCGCCTGGCCTCAGCCACCCTCCCGTATCCCTACATCTGTACCCCCTTTCCCCTCTATTCCCATCACCGTGGGATTCAAAGTGTCCCTGGATGCACAGGGACGGCAGATTCCTGCAGCCACAGCCCTGTGCACTGCTTTGTCCTCACCCGTGTTAGCACCCATGTCAGGCCTAACAGGGACACCGTGAGGCAAAATGCAGCTGCAGAGCCCTGACCTGAGATTATCTGCGGTTTCATTTATGTGACATCTATCAAATTTTGTAAGGGCAGAAAAGTGTAATTTTTTCTTCATCTGATGTTCAGACCTTGCACAGAAAAAGTGCCCCCAACTAAATAAAGAAACAAACAACAACAATAACAACAAATCTGGGAAGAGAAATAGGGACTTTCAAAACATTATAATACTTGCTAAACCTCAACATTCTATTTCACCTACAAACGATAGAACTAAAAAGAAAAAGATGTTGAGGTCAGAGAGTTGAATTCCCCTCCATCTGTTGTGTAGCTTGATAAGAGGTGGCTATTTAACTGTCTGGGTGTGTGGATGGATGGATGGATGGATGGATGGATGGATGGATGGATGGATGG
>NW_024962270.1:9030968-9312523 GCF_019238085.1 Lagopus leucura | reverse complement strand
TGGATGGATGGATGGATGGATGGATGGATGGATGGATGGATGGATGGAAGGAAGAATGGGAGAATGGAAGAATGGAAGGAAGGTGGATAGATGGATGAATGAGTGGACAGATGGAAGGATGGATGGAGGGATGGGTGGGTGGATAGAGGGAAGAGCGTATACATGGGTGGATGGATGGATAGGTGATGGATATTGCTTTGCTTGCAAGGTAACTGAAGCACTCTTTGAAAATGGTCTGTGGGCAAGTTTCCCATCCCCATGAAGGTGGGGAAGCACTGTAGGCCACACGGAGAGGAAAACATGGAGGGGGAAACTCTGGGGAGTGTATTAGCTTTTGGGTCTGGAAGTACTTACGTTTCTCCTCCATCCTGCTCACTGCTTTCCCCAGCTTTGCCAGGAAGTTGTCTTTTTGAGACTTTTTGGTGTTCCATCAAACTTAGTTGAAGTTGCCATAAAAACAAAAAACCCAAAGCCCATTGGAGAGGGCAGAGACAAACAATTTCATACAGCACACACGTGTGAGTGCCTGCCCTGCAATCATATTAATCTTGCTTCCTTAGGGAAAGAGCCTAAAAATAACCTGAATTTGATAATGCAGTTGGAAGGCTGTCTTTGGGGAATGACTGGGAGGCTCCTCACTGAAAATCCTCTGCCTGCAATACTTGGCAAGTTGGCATTGGTGTTGTTGAGGTCCGGAGTGGAAATGGAAAAACTCAGCTTTGCCCTAATGCTCAGTTCATGGCTCCAGGCATGCAGCAAACTAGTGAAGGTGTTTTTTTGCCTGTTGTCTGTGCCAATACATCCTGGAAGATGTATTGTATACTAAGTTCAGAAGGCTGAATATTAGATGCCTCTTTCCTCTCCAGTTGGTGTTCAGATGCATTAGGCTCATTTTGCCAACAGGGAAGCACTGCTGCCTTCAAAAGGCCATCCAAGTGCAAACACACCACGTCCCTGTAGTGCTTTACCAAAACTCAAGTTGGTGCATATATTTTCATGAACTGACATGGGAAAGCATCCAGGCCTCTGATGACGTTTCTTGAGCAGTGTGAAGCATGAGCTCTGGAGGAATGGAAGGTGGTTGGGACCGTAGAAGCAATGCAGAAGAAACCACCAAGAGCTTTCATAAACCTTACAGAATGAATAAAACAGAATTTGGGTCCCTCTCTG
This sequence comes from Lagopus leucura, assembly GCF_019238085.1. Classification (NCBI taxonomy): domain Eukaryota; kingdom Metazoa; phylum Chordata; class Aves; order Galliformes; family Phasianidae; genus Lagopus; species Lagopus leucura. The sequence goes on along the minus strand of NW_024962270.1, from coordinate 9,311,353 downwards.
ACTTCCTAAAGACTTTTATCAACTGCAGCAGCGGAACATGATTCATCCACATCCCAAGAGAAGGAAAGAATGGGCTTAATTTGTAACTGTTTGCATCCACACTGTTATTTACTGAAAATGTGGTTTGATGATTGCAAATAAAGCACTGGCATAGCTTTCTGGCTGCTATTTTCAGCTCTTCATGTTCTCTGAGCTTGGACATAATTTGTTTTGCCTTGCAGGGCCATGACCTCCTCATTTGCAGACTGGGGGGCCTTGCTCTCTGCAGTTACTGTTAGCATTGCTAAACCCATTGTGCTACCCCGAAGCCCTTTGGAAAGTCTTTAAGGGTGTATTTTAAGGACTGAAAGGACTATAAACTGAAAACAAGGCAAGTGTTTTCCCATTTTCTGCTATTTTTCTCAGCTAAGAAGGCAAAAGGTAAAAAAAAAAATCAGCTACAAGCCCTGGTCTTGTGCTACATCATGTTGAGGGATGCTGTCAGAGAACTGATGGTGCTACATCTGCTCAATCAGTTTCTTATCTAGAGACATCAGGGAGAAAACACTATTTGAGTGACTGATACTTGTTGGAGGAAAAGTCCCATATTCCATGTACGTCAGAAATGCCTGGCTGATTGCACACAGGTTCAAATTCCATCCTGCCGCTGTTACAGTTCACAAATGAAGGCTGAGAATAGGGATCTTCTCTCTTTTTCATCCCTGCAGTATTTCTCGCAGCTTTCCTCTTGCTGATCCCACTTTACAGGCTGATAGAATCCCACTGCAGGATTTCCAAGTGTCAGTGGGAATAGCAGAGGGTCACGGGCGGACAAGAGGAGGATGCTTTCCCATCCTTAGCTGCCCACAAATCAGCATAAACCCACTGGCATCCCAGGGACAGAGCCCTGGCTCTCCTTCCCTCTCCTCCAGGAGCCATGCAGGTCTGCAGGGAGGCACAGACCTGCACACACATGAAGTTAACTGGAAGTGACCACCCCTGGAAGAAGAAGCCCGGAACTTCATCTATTGCCAGCTTCTATAAAAAGTGGTTAATCTGCTTCTGCTCGGCCAGGAGCTCAGGTGGCTTTGCAGCTCTGGGGACAGAGGGCAGGCAGCCACATACATCTGACCCCAGCTGTCATGGTTCTGTCTGCCATGGCTACTAGACTTCAGTCTGGCATTTCAATAATTTACTTATACATCTTATCTTTCCCATTTTTAGCAGCATCTGCCAACTTGTGCTACAGTTTTGTCCTTTCCATGACAGATCGGTTTGGACAAGGAAGGCGAAAGGCTGAGCTTAATGGTGCACTTTAATTGGCTTTTCATTATGAAGGCTCAAATGTCTTTGTGGCAAAGCACAGTTAGGAATCAGAAGCAGATGGGGATCAAGCTGCAAACTCCTCCTGAGATGTGGGAGTTGCTGAAGATGTAAGTTTTTGTTTGGTGTCATCACTGCAGGAGGGGCTAAGATCATCTCCGGTGCTGATGAAATCAACATCATCATCATCCGTGACTCCAGAGGTGATGGAAATACAAAATTGCAGCTGTGTTCCCATCCTGGTGTGGTATTTGTTAGCAGTGGAAGAATGTGCATAGCACTGATCTCATTTCCCCATCTGGAGTGAGGAGCTGGTGGCCACTTGGGAACTGCTCAGCCCTAAAGCAGAGATGTCTCATGCTGCCTTTTAGAATCATAGCATCATTAAGGTTGGAAAAGACCTCTAAGATCATGTAGTCCATCTGCCACCAATACTGCCCATGAAACTATGTTTCTAAATGCCACATCTCTACAGTTCTTGAACACCTCCAGGAACAGTGTCTCCACCACCTCCCAGTGTCCAACCACTCTTTCAGAGAAGTTTTTGATGACATCCAACCTTTTGTTCATGACCTCTTTCAGACTGGCAAATTAAAACCATACTATAGGACTGCCACTGAGCAAAACCCTAGGGAAGAATAACATGGGAACTAGGAAGGTTGGGAATATTTCACCATACTTTCGGTGCTCAGAGGTTGTAGCCGGAGGGAGAGAAGGTTAGGAATAGCTTGATCAGACTAGAAACATCTTCTGGAAAGCTGCAGAGCACCTCTGAACATGGGGTCACTCTCATATAGGCACTTGGGTACTCTTTGCAAAGCAAACATCCTGGCACAGCGTTTCTAGGGAGCAGATCACTTACACAATGGGCTGGAAACAACCTGAGGATATAAATCTTTCCCCACACACTCAGATTTTCATTCACAAGGGATATATTTAGGTGTTATATGGTAAGACCCAAGCTTGCATCATGCAAAAGAAAGATTGATAAGATGAGAAGGACCTGAAGTCTCAACCAAGGTAGATGGCAGGCGGGTTGCAAGAGGAACCTATGTGAGTCCTGCTGCAGACAGTCTGTTCCTTGGGCTCTGCCAACACAGTGCCCTGGGGTGCAGATGCCATCTGGCTCTGTACATGCCTGTTCTCAAGCCAGGCTTTCTGCAAACCTTGCTGGCAGATTGCTTGCTGCATCTCAGCTTGGGGCTGGGACTGCGTGAAGGTGGAGGGGTATGGGGAAAACAAGGCATGCCAGCCCCACCAGCTTCTGTATTAATTTTAAAGATGAGAAAAAGAAAAAAAATCCTGTGGACACCTCACAAATCACCAAATAGCAAGGGGAACACATGGCCTTGCAAAGGCACATCTGTGATTGCAGAGTTTCTGCCCATGGTCAAATTTGTGATGGGTGTGAAGATGAACTTCAGCTTTTCTTCCTCTTTTGATCTGTGGTTTGACTGTTTCATTTTGACTGTTTCAAGGCCAGGTTGGATGGAGCCCTGGGCAGACTGATCTGGTGTGTGGCAACCAGCCCATGGCAGTGCGTTCGAACTAGATGATCTTTAAGGCACCTTCCAACCCAAGCCATTCTATGATTCTATGATTTTCGTGTTGTGTCCACAGGTTCTTCCCACTGAAAGAACAGATCTGCAGGTGTTTGGTTATGAAGAAGTGGGAGATCAGCCTCGCCACCAATAATTCCCTTCCCTGAGCACCCAGCCCACATGCAGTGTGTACAGGCCAGGGCTTATTAGATGGCATTCTGGTTATTGTTTTGACTTTCCCCCCCTTCTTTATTCCATTTATTTGTTTTTATTTTCCCAATACCATGCATCCTAAGCCATAAGTAAACCTCAATCCTCCCAACTTTTCCTGTGCTTCAAGCCCTGGACAATGCTTCCTCCTATAGGCTGTTGTGTTAATTTTCAGTATCAAAGATTCTGTTTTGCTGGCATAGCACAAGCTGCTATGGTCATAGCCTATATGACATCCTCTAGGTCGAAGAAAAGGACAAATCTTGTGCAACTTTGAAAACACAGTCTATCACAGCACAGTAGTGGGGTGGTAAGGAAGAAATAAATAATAATGAATGGAGCTTGGCTAAATAGTCGCTAAGGTGGTCTCAGAAGTGGTTGAGCCCTGCTCTCTACTCCCCAGGCTTTGGACTCAGGCTTAGGAGTGATGATAAGTCCTGGGAAGGAATTCTTACCACACAGCACCCTGCTAGACCTTCAGCTCAAGGCTTTGGAATCTGGGCAGGAGGTGGGCAATGGAAACATTTCATTCATTCACCTCACCCAAGCCCCATCTCTGCTTTATCTCACTCATTTCCCATCCAACCATCACCTTACTGCCATTAGCAAAATGACACTTGTTTTCCAAGTGGATTGAACCCATACCTAAATAAACCACAAAATGATCTGCTGGAAATATGAAAGCTTTTGTTCCCTGACATCTCCTGACTACTTGCCATTGTGTTTCCATAGAGAGCATGTTGACAATAATGCCAAGCTACTCCTAGAGAAGGTGACTCAGACTTTGCCCTCACCTCACCTGCAATGCTCATTTGTCAGCCCTGCCATGCTTCTCACTTAAATTATTATCAGATGCGATACCATGGCAATGCTAGGCAACCTGCATGCTAGGACTGCTGGAAAAAGCCTCTACAAATCATGATGATGTTGAACACTTTCCATCAGAAATATCAAAACATGGGTCAGTGACCTCCTTTGCCCTTGCAGAGAGTAAAACTGTGCTTACAGACAAAGAAACTTCCCAAAGATCGTAGAGTCATAAAATCATTACGTCTGGAAAGACCAATAAGGTCACCCAGTCCAACCACCAACCCATGCCTGTGACTGCTCCATACCACCTCACTTAGAGCCACATTTACCCTTTTCTTGAATGCCTCCAGGGACAGCGACTCCACCACAGCCCTGGGCAGCCCATTCCAATACCTCACCAAGACCTCATGGGCACTCTGCAGGATGGATGAGGGGACTCAGGAGATGAACACCCCGACTTCCACCATCTTTCCTGCATCTGTAACAGGCTCCACAGCTCTGGATAGAAACAGCTTTTTGTCCTTTTCTTATTCTTTCCCTCCATCCTAGCATCAAAAGCGCCTCTGAGGCAGAAATGAGTTCACACTGACGATATGTAAGGGAGGTGGAGGGGATGATGCTTGATTGCCTCCCCCTCCAGAGGAATGCATCAGGACTGGGGCCAAAAGCACAACAGCTGTTAACGTCACAAAACTGTAGCCACGGAAGCATGAAAAAGTGCTGAATGGACATAAAATTGAATGCAGGAATTTAAAGAAGTTTACTGTAATTACCCTGTAGCACATCTGGCTGCAGCATATGGCTCTCCCTTCCATCACCGTTCTGCTAGTGGCCTAACTTCTGATGTACCCTTGGTCTGTGAACCTATCTCCTCTCCCTCAAAGTGATTTTACCTCCTTTGTAATAATTAATCTCTGCTATGGAGTAACTGTAACCTGAATTGACAGGCAAGGTCACTGTCCTCATTCTACACACCAGGGCCCAATCACAGATGTGAGCCATTTCCCCAAGGTCACACTAGGAGAGGCACTGAGTGGGAAGGAAATTTTTTGCAGAGTGATGGAGAATTGAGAAGTGCTGCAGTTTGGCACTGAGCAGAAGCCAAGGTGTGTTGGAGGCTTTCCATGAACAAAATACAAGATCTCCCCAGCCTGAATGTTTCATTCCTTGATGTGAGTCAGGCAAGTAGGGACCCAGACTTGGTTCTGCAGGTGTGTGAGTCTTCTGCTATTGGACCAGCTACGTAAGGGTGGGAGATGCTGCTTTGGAGCAGTTATTCCATTTTGAGCCAAAGACAGCTTCACCAGGGAGATGTCCCTCAAAACTGCTCTTCTGACAATAAGAGATTTGATGCCCATGACTCAGTATTTCCATTTTCTTGGAGAAGTCCCAGACATCGCTCTCAGTGGCACAAGCAGAAAATGGACCACCTGAGCCCCAAGCCTCCCCTCCTCCCCTCCTCCTTTACCCTTCATTACCTTTCCTCTCATAAAGTTCATCCCTTGCTGCCAATAAAGCCTTGGCAATGCCAATGGCAGCAACTGGATTTAGAAACCAAGGACAGAGGAGCCGTCCTGCTGCAGACTGACAGTTTATTGCCCTCTGGCACTGCACGGACCTACTGTCAGCAAGTGGCAAACCGGCTTCTGTCAAAGCTTGATGCTTGGTATCACATGCTGAAGGAAAACGTTCTGGATGAAAGACTGACTAATTATTGTAAATGGTAAATGATAAAACTCTTCCCCCTTAAGGAATGTTAAGTTAGGTGTTATCTTTAATTGCAGCCCCTGGACAGTGAGAGGGGTTGCTTTGCTGGGAAATATGTTTGGTCTGTGGTTCTGATGCCTTCCGTCATGCTGAGAGGGTCCAGAAGGCACATGGAATATTGACCTGTGTGAGTTTGTAATTGAAGGAAAGCACTCAAAGCTGTCACGGACCCTAAAAGCCCAGCAGTGTGATGGAGCAAATGCTGGCCATGTAGACTCCTGGCACAGCATTGGCCCTATCCACCAGACTAAAAGCTCTGGAGAAGATTGGGTGTGTGGTGCCCACAATGACCAGCAATCCAGAACAAGGACTGCATTGTTTGCATTGCCTCTCTGGTGTTGCATTAGAATCTAGAATCAATATCCCAAGTTGGAAGGGATCCATAAGGATCACTGAGTCCAACACCTGGCTGATGTTTCCTGCTGCTGCTTTTTGGATGAGGTGACATACTTGCATCTCCCAAGGTAGAAGCTGTTTGGAGGAAAACTGGGCTTTAAATCCTGCTTGCTGGTAATGGCACTTTGAAAGGGCATTCCAGCCACAGGATCAGTATGGACATTTTACTCTCAGTTGCTGCAGGTTTTGATTATGGGAATTTAGTGCTGATGCAAAGATATTTTGCCTTCAGGAAAAAATGAGAAGTGCTGTGAATCAAGAGGAAAGTAATCCACCACATCTCCTCCTGGGGACTTCCTTTAATGTCTTGCAGGAAATGTTAAGGACCTGGGAGCCTATCCTTTAAGGTGGTTGCAGATGTGTTAATCCCTCTGTGTTTGGTGCTGTTGCAGGTCACTGAGGTGGAGAGAAAAGCTCTCCTGTGAGCTGCACTGCCAGCTCCCATTCTGCAGGATGCAGAGTTGAATGCTCAGCTGCCTTGCAATCTCCATCCCATCTTGCTTTATTGTTCGTGTCTCCTTGAGGGGAAGAAAAAAAAAAAAAGTTGGTCCATAAACTCAAGATATTTGTCCTGCTGCCAGTAGCAACCCATAACAGTGATGCAGTTCTCACTGTGCTGCAAATAAATCAAGAAGCTCAGAGGCCCAGGAACTTTCCCAGCAGAGCTGGGCAGCACCCTCTAGTGGGATCTCGGCCACGACCAGCCTTCTGTAAGTATCCCCTAAAAGTATAGAGAGGATGGGGATGTGCAGCCATTCCTCCTTGATGCTCAAGGACATGCTAAAATCCCCAGGGCTGCTGGCATGGGAAGGGGAAGGTCCTTTTGAATTAGCAGTGGAGATGCTTGTGGAGGGAAGATTTAGGTTGGATGTTAGGGGGAAGTTCTTTACTAGGAGAGTGGTTAGGCCCTGGAACGGGCTGCCCAGGGAGGTTGTGGATGCCCCGTCCTTGGACGTGTTCAAGGCCAGGTTGGACGGGGTCCTGGGCAACCTGATCTGAATGTGTATGTTTGGTGGCCCTGCTAGGCAGGGGGGTTGGAACTACATGATCCTTGGGGTCCCTTCCAACCCGGGTGATTCTGTGATTCTGTGATTCTGTGACATCCCACTGTCCCCAGAGACCATGATACATGCATAGGATTTGTTCACCATTTCCCAAAGTGGAATCTGAACCTTCCTGCCGAGGGCAGGCAGTAGTTAAAGCCAACTCCTGCTGCTCTGCAGTGAATAATCAGTAAGCTGCAGCCATCCCTTCACCCTTGTTTAACTGAATCCCATTTCCTTTCTCTTGGTGAGGTAAAGGGAAGGTTTTCCAGCTCTTGAAACAACTTCACACCTCAAGTGAGATGCAGCTGGAGCTGGAGCAGAGCACCCTGGGATGGCAGGCAAGGATGTAGGAAGGCACTGGGACCCCAAGGAGAGTGGAGCTGCTTAGCAGGAAGCAAAGCAGAAGCTGTGCCAAAGCCCGTGACTCAAGCAGGAAGCCTGGTGGAATTGAAAATTATTCTGTGAGAATTTCAATTAAATGATATGGGGCAGAATACCTCCCTGCTCCTCTCCATAACAGATCACTTCTTCTTTTGACCCGATTTATTTCCTCTATCGGCAACAAATGCTAGGTGCTATCATGATGCCCCGGCTCTGATTTACTACATTAGAGTGGTATGCATGTCAATGTGATCTCCCACATCAGATGCTGCCCATGCCTGTCTGACAGCCACTGATTCCAGCCCTCTCGGGTTATCTTTAGATAAACTCAGATTGATTTTTGTAAACTGTGGAGCCATTTGGTTGACCCAGATCCTAAGGCAGTGACATCCCTAGGGTGATTATATCTGGCCTGAAAAGACATAGCTTTGTGTTTTTTAATGCTTTGCCTCTTGGTTCACACACTGCCCTTTTGTTCCCAAGCTCCTTTCTCAGCATCACTGCTGCATTGACAGAGAAATAACTTCTGGAGATTTTATGGGATACAGAACAGAACAAATGGCCTCTCCTAAAATATTTCCTTTCTTTCATAAATCTTGATTATGCCTCTATATCCTTCCCAGACATACGAAACAGCTCTGAATCCAGCTGAAATTGCTGTTCTTTTTAATTTTTTTTTCCCTTTAACTCCACATTTAGTTTGTCTAGTTCTTTTGGGGTGAAGAGCACAGAGCAAAGCACATGGCACGTTTGCAAGGCTGGGCTTGACCTGATGCTACCATGAATGTGGGTCTCTCTGATGCCCAGGTCTGAATCCAGTGGTTGGTGAGATGAGCAGAAAGACGCAGAGAAACACTGAGTGCATAAATCTGAGAGCATCAGATGGAGTCAGTGGGAGACCCTGCACTGTCCTCAGTTTGGGCCCTTGGAGTAACACTACATCTAACAGCTTTCTGTAGTGTGGAGCTGGGAGAGCCTTTCCTCAGCGTTTCCATTTGTTTTTATCAAGTCAGTGGAGAGAGATCACTCTCAGATCCCAAACACAGCAGTGAATGGAAAAGGGAGAAGGAAGAAACTAGCCCTAGTGTTGGCCAAGCTCCAGTTCGATGCCTAGATTTATCCTCGTGTTCAGGGAGGCAGATAGAGAGCAAAAGACAAATGGGCACCTTGATTTACCAGCGAGATTAAGAGCACGTTGGCAGAGCAAAAACATCTTTATAAAAAATGAAAGAAGAGAAGGCGGGTGGAAAGAGCAATGAAGATGAAGCTCCACGAGTTATCTGGGGCATGTAAGAAAACCATCAGCCCAGCAAAAATGTGAGAGGAGAGCACAAGAGGTGGAAACAGTGGGAAAAAACAAGGCATTATGTTTTATTAATTATACCATTTTACTTTTATGCAGTGTCTCCTTACAAAGATCATGGATAGTGACACGCGTGGCTGTCTGTACAATCTGGCCACTAAATTTACCCTAAATCTCGCAAAGAGTAGGGGCCAGAAGGCAGGAGACAAACTCAGGCCATGGAGAATGCCTTGTGCTAGTTCTTGTCCATACATTCTAAAGACACCCTCAGGTTCTCACCATACCCTGCAGCTGCAACCCCATGGCACAAGGCAGGCAATGAGAAAAGCTTGTCTAAATTCACTTGGGGGGTCCACAGTGTGTTAAGATTCAAAATTCACCCTCCCATGTAGCAAGGCTGGTCGCATCCGGTAGATGATGAGATAGTGACGAAAGTGCATCTTCATTCTCTTGCAAGGGACCCATTTGGCTCATTTGTTCCTCCCATCTTCTCCCTCTCACTTCCAAACATTTAGAGAAGAAGGGCTGCTTAAGGTTTGCAAAGTAGAGCATCACAAAGCTAAGAAAGCCCAGTTCTGCAGCTGGCTCTGCAAAGCAGCAATCTGTCCCTTAGTGTCACAGAGAAAGAAGAGAAACTTCTACCTGTGGCTGCAGAAGACGTGGAAGAAATGAAGGATGTGAATCTTCCCAAATGCTTCAGATTCGGTCCTTGGTAGAGGAAAGCAAAAAGAAGTCATCAAGTAAATTGTCTCTTCAGCTTTCAGCTCTCGTCCTTCATCATACCATCAAGGACCATGTTGTAGCACACTGTGCTTCCAAGTGGGAAGGAGAACAACAAGTCAAAAGAGATGGGATTTGAGCCTGAGGTGTTAAATAGTAAAACTCTCACTATTCGTTTTGGATTCCCAAACTTTTGAGCAAGACTGGTGGAGGACAGAGGGCAAAGCAAACGAGAGAAGGAATGAAGGGCTTGGGAAAGCCAAAGCAGAAGAGCTGATGGGGACTTAATGGTGTTATGAAGCACTGCCACTAGTGCACCTGTGTGTTATGACACTGGTTTGATTTTCTTCTGAGGATCACTCAATGGACCAAAGCAAGTCTTTTTGAGAAGTCATAGAATCATAGAATCACAGAATGGCTTAGTTGGAAGGGACCATAAAGGTCATCGAGGTCCATGGCCAAACCACTGCTCAGGTTGCCCAGGGTCCTAGCTGTCATCTCTACAGGGGCAATGGAAAAGCTGTCCATTAAACACCAAAGCTGTGCTGTGGGAATGGAGGTTGTCTAAGCACCAAAAATAAGATTTGACATCAAATGATGACTACAGATTCCTGCAGCAGAAAATTAAACAGCTTAAATTCTCTGCTGTGCTCTGCAGCAGAAATGGATTTCTATTCCCTCTTTTCGGAAGAAAGAGAAAAGGAAACTTCTGCAGATTGCTTATCTGGTCTGGCAGTCAGACACTCCAAATTGTGTACGTTTTTGAACCCTTGAGCCTGGATGTTAAAATAATCAAATTATTGCTGCATTTGGAATTGGCTGGAAAAATGAATGCAAGGCACACTGTATTTCATTGTATTTCCCCTTTCCTTACTAGCTCACTTGGACATGCAATTTCCTAATTTCTCCTTGCGTGAAAGCTGTTTAAATACACCCTGCATTTTTAGAAGTAATTCATTAGGATTAAGAGTCTGCAGCAATTGAGATTAATTGGCCATTTGCATCACTCTTACAGCTGCTTCATCCTGCTCACAGATGCAAGCAGGGAAGTGCATGCCAGCAAGGCTTGGTGTTTCTGAGGTTTGTTTGCTTTTGCTTCCCCAGCCTTCAGAAAGCTTGCTGTATTCTCTGCTTAAAATACAGACTTTGATTCCTCAGTGTCTACATCAGCCATGACACTCCAGGGAAATAATCCAGGGGAATGCTCTGTCTGGGTGCTGGTGCCAGAGACTGCAGTGCTACAGAGCAGCTTTCTGCCTGGGCAGAGCAGCAAGCCTATGCTAATTCCTTCTTTCCTGCATTATTCCTGGAATTTTACTTTAGCTCCTTAAAACCCTCCCTATTCCTGGTGCAACTGGGGCTTGTATGCCTGTCTGCAGCTGGGTGAGATATTCTCCACTGTTGCATTCACGCATAGAAAGCTCCCTCCCCCCTCCACCCTTGCTGCTTCTGCAACATTCATGAATAATAACAGAGTTGTACACAGCTGGCTGGAGGAGAGACAATCCGCCCTGTGAGCAGCAAGAAGCTGAGAAGTTTTGTCATGGATTTTTTTTTTTTTAATTTTATGGAAATACTATTTGTAGTGACAATGCAAAATCATGAATGGAAGCCCTGGCATAGCATCTTTACTGTCTCGCAGTAAATGATGCTGTGGAAATGCAGTCCTGCTGAGTAGTGTGATCTTATTTTTCTCTTTTCTCTCTTTGCTCCATCTATTTTACCTTCCAAAGTGCACATAATGTCCTCGGAGCTCACAAATTAAGTAAGCTGTTTTAGCAAGGCACAAAACACAGCAGGAGTGTCACTTACTCAGTTGTGCTTGGCACACAGATATTCAGACACCTCAGAGTCTTTCACAACCTCTGTTACCTCAGCAGTGTACAGCCCTGATGCCACTATTACATGCAGGAGAAGGAGAGATGATCACAGGTCACAGTGGGCTGTGACTCGCAGTATCCCTGTCCCCATCAGCTCCTGGTAAATGAATAATTCAATTAAGTCACTGCTTATTCCCAGTGATTTGCTTTTTTATGCTGAGCTTTCCTGCAGGCAGAGAAGTACAGCATGGGTGTATGTCAGTTACAGTGAAACACACACGCTGGTGCAGTGGTTTGGAACAGAGCCTCTCAGTGAATGATCAGGGTTGCTCAATGGGAGCAGGGTATGTTTAGGTCTGCCAAACTTGGGTCTGAAGATAAACCTTAAGACAAAATGCAGGTTATGCACAAGATGGGTTGGTCTGCCCTCCTTCTAGCTCAGGCCTGCAAACTTCAATCATGTGGTTTCCAGGTGTTTCCTGGTACCAGGTGAAGGCCTTCATGTTGCCCATCAACCTGCCAATGGTTCAAACCCCAGGTGCATCCAAAACACAGGGAACGATGCAGTTCCTGAAGTCAAGGATGAAGATCACGTGAGCCAGGTCTAGAGCATTCCTTTCTCAGGCTGTGGCCATGGGATTAGGCAAACACTGAGCTCTCTTTTTTTCTGAAACGCTTCCACCAAAAGAACACACCAGGTTTCCTCCCCACCTGAGCACCACAGAGGATGGATGGAAGAATCAGCCTTTCCAAAGGAACCCTGAAAGTGGTTCTTCAGGTATCATTTGCTGCTCTACAGCTAGACACTGGGACTGCTTCTGCACGTCTCTTTCCAGATCCTTATTCCTGGCTCTGGATGTTCTCTGGATTATTGCTTATGTCTCCTTGAGCATAGACCTTAGTTTTTTCCAGGCTAACATCTGCATCAATGCCTTCTCCAAATGCCTTCCCTCTCTTGGCTTCAACAGGACCTGACTTAGAATGAGAGGCACTGACTTTAAGTTGATCTGGGGGAGGATCAGGTTGGATGTCAGGAAAAATTTATTCTCAGAATGTGATGTACTGGCAGTGGAGTCACCACCACTGGAGTTGTTACAGAAAATGGCAGCTATAGCATTGAGTGACATGGCTAGTGGGCATGGTGGTGATGGGTTGATGCCTGGACTAGATGATCTAATGGCTCTTTTCCAACCTTAATGATTCTATGATTCTGTGCATTACTTCATATTCAAGCACATCCCAAGAATGCAGCATGAAGCTTCCTTTATGCTTAAAGTTAAATCATGAATTTCAGTTGTCTTGACCAATGAAGACACATAATGTGCCATTACTATTGTGGCTGGTTCCTAAATCTTCTTCAAATTTCTGAGACCTTTTGTTGAAGGAGGAAGAATTAGGAGACAAAGAGCTGAACTGCATTTGTTCCTCATCTGGCACTTCGACTTAATAGAGAAGCAAAATGGAAATGGAGGGCCATTTTGTTTTGCTTTGCTTTTAGTCAAAAAGACTTCACCACCAGCTGCTCTGATGCTTTGCTTGCACCTGCTTTCTGCAGATCTTGACATTTGCATGAGTGATTTCCTGCCCTGACCTCAAGCTACCCACTCATGGGCTTCACTCAGGTTTTTCAGGCTTCCTGTTTTTCTCTTCAAGCTTTCATTTTACCAGCAGTTTCCTGTCCTAAGACTCTTTTGCGACTGAAATCCCACAGTTCATCCTCAGCAAGACGTGGCCGGTAAATTCTTTGAACAATTTTCCTTTCACTAACCCTCTCCTCTCTTCTGCCAGCTGCCTGGATGGGCAATGTCAGCCTCAGTGCAAATCTCCAGGTTTCACCAAGATTTTAAGTATTTCTGGTGCTCTGTAGGAAATGGGGGTTAAGTGGCTTGGCCACAGAGTATGTAACTATTCAGTTACATTGGTGGAAAGGACTGTACTTTCTGCATCAGGGTATCAGCCAGCAGCGAGCCCTCCATTGCTTTGGCTTTCAATCAGTTGCCTTCAGCTGCCACTCAAGTGCTATTATAAATGTGTTAGTGAGCTTAAAAGCACCAGGGTTGGGTCTGGAGCTGCCATCCCTGTCTCTGGAGGTCAATGCCATCAGAGAGGTTGGAAAATTGATGGGGATTGAGGAAACAAGAAAACACCCAAGAGGGATTGCATTCAAAGAGATGCTGCGGCAGTAGAATTATTTTAGCAGCAAATTCTCCCTCTCTCTCTCTCCCTCTCTCTCTCTCTAGCTCCTTTTTTTTTTTTTTTTTTTTTTTTTTTTTGGTCACAGCCACAGAAGAAAAGGGTTTTAATAATTGCGGATGTGATTTCAAGCTTGCTGACTCTGTGGCTGAGCTGAAATCCCCATCACTAAGGAAGGGAGTTATTGGAGGTTCCATTTGTTTCAATGTATCACCAAGCAACTCATAAATTTTGGTAGCAGTGAGTTTTCTGAATGTTACTGTTTTCCTGCAGGCTGTCATTTATTCCTAATTCTTACCAAAATATTTGCATTAAGTGTAACTTTTTAGCCATAGCCACTGTGTTTATTTTCTCACCACCAATTCAAGGAACATAATATAACTGCTGCTTATTTCCCCATGTTTATACAGACATGAATTGACACCTCCTCCCTGATAGTGGGGAGGAATACAGCTCCAAGAGTTTTAGGTCTGATAAAAATTACCAGGCCATGAATTGCTTTTAGCTATTATTCTGTTTGTCTGCCCATGGACAAAGTCCTGTGGCTCAAGATGCTATGATGATTTTGAACAAAGGAGTTTTCTTTTTGAAGAATTATCTCTTGTATTTTCTTATGGAAGTGCTTAGCTATCCAATGCACAGTATATCAGAGCAAATAGCTGTTGGCTGCTCTGGAACTTTGCAGTTCTATTTATTTTTAAACTCTGCTTTGACCATCCTTAGTTCTTGGAAATGTTGATATATCCAAGCTCCAATGTGCTATACAGCAACTCTCAGAGCAGATGTAATTTGGATGGCTTCCCACTTCAGCAGGGCCATGTATGGGAGCAGCCTGCCCTGGTACATATCCTGGTTGGAATGGAGTTATTCTTGATAAATACATATATAGCAGATGAGTAATAGGCCTTTGTGTCGTTCACTTTTGTCAGTGAATGAATATGTTGGGCAATGTTCTGGAGCATGGGGAAATGTGAGCTTTATAGTCCTTTTTTCCAGAATGAATTAAACTATACCTTACATTTAATGCGTACCTCCCAAGTGATGGTTTGAACAGGGATACAATTTCACTGTGTGCAGGATGCACAGCAGTGTCCTGCTTGCCCTAGAATGAACTTCTCAAGTTTATAACATTACTTAACACTCATGTTGTCTGCAAAACAGAGGCTCTTATCCAGGAAATTAGTGTAGGGGGAATGTATCTCACCAGTGTGCCAGGAGATGTGGGAATCAGCTCTCTGCCTTTTTTTTTTTTCCTTCCAGGAGGAACCACAAGCACAGTAGAGCCATTGCATGCACATCTCACCATGGCTTCTCTTTGGAGCTCACTGGAAAAAGAGGTGTTCAACCCACAGAACAAGAAGCTGCTGGAAGCCATTAGTGTCTGGAAGACGGGGAAGAAGAAGAAGATGTCCGTTCTCTGTGTAGTGGGTAAGGACCCCGGTGTGATAAGAGACAGGCTGAGCTGCAAGCCCTGGGTGGTTTCATGGAGCTCTCCCTCCATCAACGAAAGATTACTTTTATTGCCATTTGAATAAAATCTGTTATTAGAGCTCAGCAACAAACATTTTCTAACACAACATCTCCTGTTGTCCATGCATGCATTTCTGGTTGCATCATCACTCTACAGCACCTAAGAGTGGTTAGTGTAAGAGTGTAAGAGTGATTTTTTTTACATGCAGGGAAGATACTTTCTTGCCCACAAGCTTCTAGATAGCACAGCCACCTACTATAGGATTACTTTCCAACACCATTAGCTACAGTATTTGGTCTAAATGACATATTTTAATTCCTTCTGTAATCAATGGAGGGCAGGAGGAATATCTTCAAGGTGTGATTCAACTACACTACAAGTATCATCCAAAAACCATGTCTTACCCATGTAGCAGTCCATGTCTCCCTTCTGAAGATATCTGGATCAGATGGGAGACCTAAATCATAGCCAGAATGAGTGAATCCAACCCAGATGAACCAAGATAAGATTGTGAGCTAATTTGTATTGGAACTGAATTTTTATGGGAGCACAGGTTTTCATCTTAGCACAGGTTTTACTCGAATAAGGCAGTGATTTTGGTCCCTGTGGTAGGGACTGCAACATGGCATGTAACCACTATAAATCCTATGGAAATAGGGGAACACATTCCTATCACCTGTGGACCTTGCTGGAATATTACTTATGTGTTACACACAGCACCATGGCCAGATTTACAACTTCTAGAAATTATTGGGAATCTCTCCATTGGATTCAAAGTAATCTGGCTTAGTCCCCAGAGAGAACTTCCAGTTTGTAAAATGTTCAATCAAAAGCCTTGTAGCATATCTCCATACTGCATTCATGGAAGCCAGAATGCACAATCAGTGTCTGTCTGTCCTCTCACATTGTGCAGTTGTGTAGTGGGCTTATAATAACACTGTGAGGGTTTGTTCTTTTTTTTCCTGTCCCTCATTGCCAGTGGATGCCTTTAGGCCAATGCAGCCGTTTCTGGTGAAGGTCAAGGTAGACCGAGCAGAGCAGTACAAGATGGCATACAGGTGGCCTTTAGCAGAGCTGAAGCTCGTGGATGGAAAAAGTCTTGATCAGGTAAGAATGATTTTCCTTTTGTGATGAAGAACAGAACTGATCATAGGGGAGAGAAATGAGTATGAAACTAGAGAGACGCGTGCCAGGATCCATAGGGAGGTTTAGGTCCTTTGTCCATTCATTTGAATGTAGAAAAGAGCAGCGAGAGGGTCTCTTACCTAATCTAGGAGTGATACTAATTTGGGGGAAATAACCTCCATAGAAAGAAATCTCAAAGCCCTCTGCCTTCCCTCTCAGCCATTTCCCAGAGTATGGTGAGCTGAGGCCTCTCTATCTGTGCATGGTTCCTCCATTCTGCCTTGGGATTTCTTGTTCTCCTCTTTCATGGAGATATACGTGCCAAAGAGACTGAGGCTGAAATGATGTCCTCCCTCCTGAGTCATCCTCTCTTTTTGTTGGGAAAAATCAGGCTAGTTAAATCCTCAAGTAAGGTGAGCAATGAATTGTTGACCGTTGCATTGACACAATTTCCAACCAAATCAATGGGAAACTGCCCTGGAACTGTAATCCCAGTTGGGGCATCTCCTGAAGCTCTTTGCAGCAGCACCAAGCCTAAAGAGACAGCTGCAGTGCTTTTGCCAGATCGCCAGCACTTGCAGAAAATGTACTCAGACTTATCTGTTGATTTATGTTGTCAAAGGATCTTGACAAACATTTGCATGGAGTGTTTAAAGATAAAGTGGAGACATCTACAGAGTATTATAGGGAGCTGGAGCATGCATGAGTCTGTGCTTTTAGGGGGACATGAAGATTTTTTGAAAAGGAAGAATGGACAAGATATTCCCTTTCTGCTGCTAGAGCTGGCAGAGTGGTGTTAAAGTTATTAAAATTAGTTCTTTTTATTAATGTGAATGTTCCAGGAGCCTTGCTGCAGTGCCTGGGTCTTCACAAGCATAGAAATAAATAAGAAAAAGAGCAGCTTTCCAGTTCTATATCCAGGGCAAATAAAGTACATCTGCACAGTTTGTCTGAAAGGCAAATAACACATGCAGGTTTGCAGGGCATCTTGATCCTGTGGTTAAAACTGACCTGATATTTTCAATGTCTTATATCTCCCTGCGCATGAAAAAATACATGCTGTCATCCTGTCTAATGTGCTTTGGCTGCTGAGGAGTGAGTTAGAAGATACCTCCTGGATTGCCAGTCCTTTCCCCTTTACAAGATAAATGGATTGTACCCTATTTTACAGCCGTTGTGTATTTTTCAGTCACCTCCTACTGGGAGGCAAATCAAGAACTTGTTTGCCCTGATAGCTAAAGCCTTCCTATGACTTAGATCCCTAGATTCTTGCTCACAGCATCCCATTCCTAGTGCTGCACCTGTCCTTTAGATCACACAGCTCTTTTCCTCTGCAGATGTAATTTTAGATTGCAGTCACCTCTCCTATAAACCTTCCTTTGAAAAGATGAGAGGCAAAGGCCTTAAGTTGTGCCAGGGGAGGCTCAGGTTGGATATTAGGGAAAATTTCTTCTCAGAAAGAGTGGTGGGCAGTGGAACAGGCTGCCCAGGGGGGTTATGAAGTCACTTTCCCTGGAGATGACCAAGAAAAGGGTCGAAGTGGCACCTGGTGTAGTGAAGTCACAGGCATGGATTGATGGTTGGACTACACAGTCTTGGTGTATCTCTCCAGTCTTAATGATTCTATGACTCCTGTGGGCAGGCTAAGCAGAACGACCTCGTATTCTCCTCTTCTGTGTTGACTCCTCTACTCCATCCATCAGGACTGGAGCCCTCTTCTTTACCTCTCGTAGGCTGAATTCAACTTTCTTG
Organism: Lagopus leucura; assembly: GCF_019238085.1. Lineage (NCBI taxonomy): Eukaryota > Metazoa > Chordata > Aves > Galliformes > Phasianidae > Lagopus > Lagopus leucura. The sequence goes on along the minus strand of NW_024962270.1, from coordinate 9,293,516 downwards.
AGCACTGGCAACCAGAATTGACCCTGTTATTACTAGAATAGGAACCACTGCCAAGATGAAGCTGCTGCACAAGTGCCCACGGTCCCACATGGGGATGACAGCAAGATCCCCACTGCAGCCCAGTGCTGAAATCAGCACAGACTTTGCATCAGCGCATGACTTGGCAGGTCCATAAGAATGCAGATGTGGATTTTCTGTCTGGCAGCACTGACCCCAGCCCATGGTTCTGATGCTCAGAGCATACAGCAGAGCTTGGTTATCTGTCTGCTCTGCTGTGCTGGGATCCCTGGCACCAGCAAAATCCTGACATTGCAAGTCCAGAGATGCTGAAATCTACAGCTCCCTTGACCAAAACAGTATTAATATTTATGAAGCGATTAACAGCTGTCTCCCTGCTTTAGTAGCTCCTCATAAGGCACGCTATAAACCATGCATGCTGTAAATCCTCCCCAGACATCACTGCTCTGCATCATTGCAGGGGCTGCTGCAGAGCATTGCAGGGTGTGAAACGTTGCCGCAAGGTGTTTAGAAAGCAACTATTAAACATTGTGGGACTGAGTGAATCCTCACAGATTCTGCACCTGTTATGATGTTTAATATCAGTAATTACAAGCATAGCTTCTGAATTCTCCAGCAGATGGGACCAGGTTGTGCTAAGAGCTAATGAGACAGAGCAGGAAGGAGTTTCTTTCTGTGGGATGGTTTCTAGTTTAGCAATCACCCTCATTCTCTCTACGCACATATATCCTGCAGAGGCAAATAAAACCTCCTGAATGGCTGTAGTTCTTCATCTATAAGACTACATCCACTGGGAATACATACAGAGATATTGACCCTTATGTGGATGAAAACCACATGGAGAAGTGCTAGGGGTGCTCTTCTTCCAGCAAGAAGTAAAAATGCTCCCACGGTCACTATGATGTGGAAGAGTGTTGCTTTCTGACCACACATCTGTCCATTTAGTAAGGAGAACATACAATTCAAAAGCTGGCCTTGAAGGGTTAGTCCTGCCCTTCCTGGAAAGACAGAAGGTCATTAGGAGATACGAGGTGATGTGTGCATGAACCATTAGGAAATCAGGGACAGTAGGTCCTTCAAGGGTTGTTAAACAAAGTGCTGTGGGTACAACCTCAGTGAGTTGCTAGGTCATGGGCTGCTGGAGGCTGCCAGGCAGTCCTGAAGGCAATACAATGCTGGCCTTGGGCTTTGAATGCTTTTCTCCCAAGCATCTGCTGGTGGCCGCTGTCAAAATTCATCAGTGTTAATCCACCAAAACCTGCAGTAAGAGGTGAGAGATTTATGCAATATGAAAATAAATCAGTGTGCTGCAGCAGTATACCAGGGCTGGTTGACTACCTGGTCTGACTATTCTGAGTGTCTCAGTATCCTTTTCCAGGGTCAGAACTACTATGCATGCTGTTATTTCAGTGCTTCTATGATGTCTGTGACTATTTGCAAAGTGCCTCACCATACGGTGGTGTCAGAACATCCAGTGGTAGATTCCATAAGTCTGTGATTCCGTATGCATTTTTCCTCCTAGCGCACAAGGTGTTTTCACAACATTCAGTACTGTCGTTAAAATGGACTATAACCTGTGTTAAGTGTACATCATGAAGTAAATGGTGTCTAATTGATGAAGTAATTAATTATTTACATGTAGGTGAACTTGGATTTTGACCTGCAGTTTGATAAGATTTACAAGTGGACTGCTAGCAGCTTTGATGAGAAGAAAACCTTTATCAGATGCTTGTGGAAGCTGAACCACCGATTTCTCTCCAGTGCTATCACATTTGTGAATGTCCACTCCTATTCAGTGGAAGGTAATTCATTTATTTGTCACGTTTACAGCACTGATTTTTGTTTGTTTGTTTTTTCATCATCATCACTATACACCTCTATCATTGATCCTTGCATGCTTTTGGCTTCTAGTGATTTTGGATGGCCTCTCAAAGATGCTGCCTTGCAGTCTGAGTTGTGTAAAATGAGCAGTAAAGTGCTACTAGCAAAAGCCCAGGGGGAGACTGGCTGCCTACCTGGCAACATTCCCCAGCAGGACATCAAGAAATACAGGCACAAACATCAATTTTAGTATACAATCCACAACTATCTGCACAGTTGACAGAAATAAGTCTATTCACCCCTGAAATTTGTTTTAAATTTGTATAGCATCAACACATTCCTACACAGAGTCCTAGAGAAGTGAGCAAGGAAAAACCACAGCCAGAACTGAACCAAACGTCAGATATCCATTTTTTCCCTTAGGAAGTTGGTTTTCCTTTATCTCACCCGTGGGACTTTCCTTATTCTATGTTGCTATGTTATTCTAGTAGAATGAGACGGCTGGATTCATGTCATTGAGGTCTCACGAGTCCAATCTGGTGTTACAAATGACAACAGGGCTAATGGCATAATGAGACAGCTTTGGCCATATCTACATCTTCTCTTGTCCACGCAGGGAGACAAGGGCTGCAGGAGGACAGGAGGGACACTGTGAAGACTGAGAACCAGGAGGAACTCAGTGTGTACCAGGAGATGACACCGAAGGAAGCTGCTGATGTCTTGAAGCTAATGGAGGAGCATGAGCCCCTTGTAAACAACTCCATAGCCTTTGCAGAGCAGCTAAGCAGGGATCTTCATGTGCTGGATGAGGTGAGGGACAAGGGCTGTCATTCAACAGAAAAAACGGTTCCTAGCCTGCAGGAGCACTGGGTTGGGTCACTGGGTATTGACAACTCCTTCATTTGCTAGAAGCACTCAGCCCAAAAGTCATCTTGATGTCTCACACAGAAGTCAGAAGGATGGCTGTGGTGCACAGTGAACAAGCCACAGAATCACAGAGTGTCTTAGGTTGGAAAGGACCTCAAAGACCATCCAGTTCCACCCCCCTGCCATAGATAGGGTTACCATCCACTGGATCGGGGACCAGGGTCCCATCCAACCTGGCCTTGAGCACCTCCAGGGATGGGGTGCCGCTCAGAGGCCTCACCACCCTCTGAGTGAAGAATTTCCTTCTGGTTGAGGAAATATTCTGAAACATACTAGGAGCCACAAACTCTAAACTCAACCTCCTTCAGCTCCAATAGCTGCTGTATTCCCAATTTGTGTCTCTGTATGACTTATGCTTGGAAAGTTAAGTAGTTAATCTGGAAAATGGAACTCCTGATGTCTGTTCCTGCTTGCTCTCCTACAGGCACTTTGTGCCTCCATTTCCCAGCTGTAAAATACACTGCGAGGGCAGTTAATAAAACTCTGTTAAGCTCTTTGAGATGAAAGGCACTGTTGAATACATTACTTTAATGCCCTCTAATGAATAAACATTGCTGATTTTTAATACAAATTAATTACTGAGATGTTTCTATTTCTAAAGCTTAATCTATGATATTGAGGATAATTAATACCAGCAAGTTAGGCTAGCACATGCATATATTTAAACATTTTTTCCCCCACATCCCAGTGATAGCACCTTGTGTTTTTCTTCCAGCACTAATCAGCCTCTGCTAGCCCAGACCTTCTGGGGACTGTGAAACACTGTACCCACTTTCAGAGAGCTCTTATCAGCTTCGGGGGGAAGGAGAGCACGGCTGGGCATCTGGAAGGCCTGATTCTCACATACAGAGTATCCCTAAATACCCCTGGGATCCCAGCAATGTTGTTTGCTGTCTAGCAGGAGCATGGTACCACTGCTCAAGTGAAGATGCTCCACGGGCCCTTGTGCCAGCAGTGCTACCATGATGCTCTGCCACCCCCTGCAGCTCAATTAAGCTCTAATGAGATAATCCAAAGGCAAAGTGGTGTCAGGATGGTAGGAGGGTTGTGGATGGGATTGAGGAGCATTTAATACTATGTGAACATCCCTGGTGTGCAGCTAGAAGGCAGCAGTCTGGCAGCAGGACTGTTTGCTCCCTTGTAGATCCTGCACACTGTTGTTGCTTTCTGAGCAGTATCAAGAACCAGCAAGCCCCACTTTCAAGATCCAGGTGGAGGCTTCAGAATGGCTTACACGCATTCCAGGAACACTTCTGTGATGCTCCAACTTCTTGCATGTGCCATTTCTATACCTGGAGCTCATCTTTATCCCAGTAGCAATGCAATAGGAGTTTGAAGTAGAAAAACCCCTTGATACAATAAATATAGATGCTCAACTGCATCTGTGCACATTTCCTGTGCAGGAAATCTGTTTTCAGACATATTCCTAAATCAGTGCGAGGGTAGGCAACCTGATTCAGAAGGACAAGACTTTGCTTCTCTCCTTCCTAGCATTTCCACCAGAAAGCTGAGTGTGGGGAGTACTCAAGGTTGCGGATGCTTCTGTTGCTGGTCATCATTTAATAAAAAAAAAAAAAAATCAGATAATTGAAATATTTGAAAAGATATTCTGCTTTAAAAGATATTCTCCTTTAAAGGAGAGAAAAATAGCAGTTTCCCATGCTTGTGTCCTTGATATCCTGCATGGTACTTGGGTCTTGAAAATGATGCAATTAACTTTTGGAAGTGGTTAATAATTAGTGGAGCTTAACAGCAACAATTAACACATGGTTGCATCTCTGCCATCCATTGAGAGACTTCTGGAGGCAAACAGTGCCTTCAGTTTCTATACTCGAGACATACTTGTGCACATGCACATATCCATCAGGGTTTTAGGCTCTGAGCTGATGCTGACACTGAAGCCCTCTGTTTCTCCTTTTCCCAGGCCAACCTGCAAGCCATCATCTCTTCTGAGAAGCAGGTGACACAGCTGATGAGCTTCATTGATGAGGCACTGGCAGAGGTGGCCAGAGTGGAGGAGACCTTGCAGGTCTATGATGAGCTGCTAGGAAGTGTGAAGCAGCAGATGGACCACATCCACCAGGAGAACTCCTTGCTGCATCACATCACATCTAACAAGGCCAAGCTGATGGATGAGATTCTTTTCCTCACAGTATGTGGGTTTGCAATGTCTTCTAGTTGAATCTATTACAGAAACTCTCCAAGAACCCCAAACACTATGAAAACTGTAGCTATAGAACTTCTCTGGCCTAGAAATGAGGGACATTATTCTGATAAAATAGGGACAACCACTCTACTGAGATGGACTGCTCCAGTGTTGGAGGAGTTCAAGGCCAGGCCAGATGGGAGTCCTGGGCAGCCTGATCTGGTGGCTGGCAATCCTGTGCACAGCAGGGGATCAGAGCTGGATGATCTTTAAGGTCTCCTCCCATCCAAGACATTCTATGATTCTATGATCCTACGATTTCAGATAGGCTGCAGCAATCGTGGTGCACAGTGCTCCCATTGTGATCCAGTGCTTTTGAGGCTCCCCCAAAATCCTTTTCATGGGCAAGGTGAACCTAGCCCTGTGTAATGCCATATGAGAAAGCAAATTACTTACAAAAGTAGTGTACCAAAAATGCTGGAACTAGGATGTAATAGTGTAGTTAGTCCTCACTTTCACCTCGATACCACTGACATTTTTAATTCTTAGCTGCTGCAGTTTTCTTAGTGCTTCCTTTCTCCCTCCTTGCACTTTGCTGCCACCAGAGTTTCCAGCCCTTTTGAAACCCATACTGGGACGCTTTTGATGGGAACAGAGCAGCAGGCTTCTTGATGGACAAATTCAGCTAGGGAGCTGGAGGCAGCAGCACTTGGTTCTTTGAAGCCAACAGCTTTCCAGGTGGGCTGGAAGGGATGACAAGCTGGATGTGCTTGCACCTGCTCTCTTCTGGCTTCTTTTCAGACCCACCTCGACCTTGGCAAGGAGCACTGCGAGGCCCTGAGCTGTGCAGATCTTTCCAGCCCCAGTGGAGTGGAAGCCTGTATTGCTGCAGCAGAGGCATTATCTGCCTGCATGAACATCCAGATACAGTCTGGTAGGGCAAGGAGAGATTTATGTCTGCAAAGAGCAGGAACATCAGCTTATCCCTGAGTGCTTTGCTTTTTCACCTGGTGAGAAGTGGGAGGGAGATTGGCTTAATTCCTACAGGAACCCAATCTGTGCTGCCAGTGGCAGAGCTGGTGCACCTATGCTATACCAGCAGGTCTGCAGACATCTATTACTGGGCTCAGGCACTAGTTGGTCCAGTTATTATTAAATTTAAGGCAATCTCAATGGTAAGCTTTAGTATGGCTCTTCTGAATACCTGGATGTAAGACATCATTGTGTTCCATCTGTGTGCAACAGGTCAACTGCTCTGTTTTGTAAAAAAAATTGGTGGAAAGATTTAGAAATTTTAGTATCTTGGGGTAACCCAGTAGTCCATACCTGAGCGTGGAAAAATGATCATTCCTTGTAGCAATATCCACTGGATAAGTGGTGGAAAGCTGTTAGGTACAGGACTTGGTCTGAGCATGAAACTCCATGCCTTTTTTTTTCTGGAGAGGCTGGGTTTTGTCCTTGACCATGCCCAGGCTGATCAACAATTTGTAATTCTGTTCTTAAATTTTAACTCCCTGCTTGTGTCTTTTTGTGTGGTAACACAGCAAACCTTCCCTTTGTTGCTTTTGCGTTGGGGGGTTGCATTCGTCCCAGAACTTGAAGACCACTTATACATGTCAGTGTGTTGAGTGATGTTGGTCTGCAGCTGCAGCTCACACCACTCCATGCAACAACACCTCTTCTGTTGTTCACCTCAAGGTTATCGGAAGCTACAGGCTGTGGCTGAGCAGCTGATCATGTTTGAAACACTCAAGCAGAACTTCGAAAACCGTTTCATCGGTCACGTTACGAACATCTTTGAGCAGCAGGTGGGCTTCACTCTTCACACAGCGGCTTAAAATTGTTGCTTCTCAAACATATTCAGGACTGACAATCCAAGAATTATGAAGCAATTATTTTCCAGAGCTTTTCAAGGCTGTTCTACTCAATACTTTCTGCCATTCCCATTGCTTTAGGGCAGTGCTCAGATTCCTGCTCTCACACAGCCTGTGAACAAGCTGTCTGCACCAAGCCACAGACTCCAGCACGAGGAGCTGGTGCCCTACACCCCACTCATGGCCTGGCTGAGGAATGCCAGCCCCGTGCTATTCTGTGACCTCCCCAAGGTATGGCTGAAATACTGATATAATACAGCAAACCAGTATCAAATCAATCAAATGGCTTCACTCATGGTGGGAGCTTGGTTTCTCCAAACCCATCCTGCCTGTTAGCTCCCAGCAACTGGTACTTCTGGGAAAGAATCCACTCAGTTTGTCCACTTGATTCTAAGTACACGTGTGCTTAACATAAAGTAGTCCCATATGGACTTGGTAATAGATACTGTATTTAAGAAAAATGTTTGAAATTCCAGAATTTAGTCTTTTTTTCTTGTCGTCTGTCGTTCTTCTATCAAATGTGCATGATAACAATGAAATTAGTGTAGCACACCCTGTGTTTCATTCAACCGTGCTGTAGTCGTAGGGTTCTGGGAAGCCCTTCAAGTCCTTGACATCATCTGTTAATATGGACTTTGTTAAGTGAATGAGAGGGTTCTTTGTACATCATTGAGGCTTGGTTTTCATTTTTCATGCTGGTTCATGCTTTTCCAAAGGCCTTACACACTGAGATCAGCAGGCCTGTTTCAGTTTCCATCTGCTGACTTTTGCTTTAGAAAATATCTGAAGAAAAAGCTCTGAAATGGGAGCTGTTCTGAAAATCCATGAATCTATTTTGTCTTTCCAGGTCTATGCCCAGAACCTCAGCAGACTATATGATAAAGAAATCAAAGCCTTTTTTGAACAGGCCAAAATCCTCCTGGTAGGAAGAAGAAAGGGAAGTAAGTGATTTTCAAATATGTTCTTTGTGCTGCTAAGTAGTGATTTATTTGCAGTCATCCCTCATCACGGGTGTTCCTGTGCCATGAATTTACCTTCTCCTCTATGAGTCTGCAGCTGGCAGGATGCGACTAAGCTGGCTCTGGTTTGCACCAGGCAGCCTTTATGTGAACAGTAGCCCTATGTATTATTCAGCATCACTTAGCTGCTTCCCAGGGCTGTAGCTTCTGTGTATCTTCCTTTTTCAGGGCTCATAAATGATGCGTGAGTGGCTAAGATATGCCACGACAGAATCATAGAATGACTTGTGTTGGAAGGGACCTCAAAGACCATCCAGTACCAATCCCCTGCCAAGAATGTCTAACGTCCTAAGTCATTAGCAAGGGGGGTGTAGGGGTGCCCAGCTAATGCCTGGTCTATATTTCATGCAAGTATAACTGCTCAGACACTTTTCGCTGCAAAGGGATGGCACCAAACCTCTCCCTAAAGACACGAGTGTATTCATAGCAATATTACTGAGAACAAAATGATTTCACAGCGAGCCAACTGTGGGGCTGTGTTGTCCCAAGGTGATCATTTCAACAGAAAAGCTTGCATCTGACTCAAAATATTCCAGTCAGGTTTTTCTGAAGATAAAAAGAGAAACTGATCTGTCTCCTCTGGAAGTTTTTGATTACACAGAAATCACATTTTCCTTCAGAAAAACAAAGCACTGTAATGGAAAGTTCCATGCCAGTTTGGCCCAGCTTGAATGTCAAAACCTGCTTCACATGCTATGTTTAGTCCATCAGAGCACTTGCCAGTCTTCTTCCAGCTCTACACCTACTCCATCACTTGTCTCCAGGCCCAGGAGACATACCATGCACGTTGGCTAGAGCTGGAGGTCAAAGCCTGGGGAAGGAAAGAGAGCTGCTGGCTGCAGGAGCCAGCCAAGGGCTCTGTCTCCCTGCAGTGGTATGACCAACTGCAGTCCTCCCAGGGTGACCTCAGCGCATTGAGGTGATGAGGAACTTGTCCCAGGCTTGATACTGCATTCCTGTGCCTTGAAGCACTCGGCATTGCTCTGGTCTGCATCGCTGACAGCAGCTTCCATTTGGCAATAGCAGACCCAGCTGCTAGTTCTGCTCAGTCCCCCTCCTGTGCCTCAATACATCCCTAATGCCTCTCAGTCCAGGCTGCAACATCCAGATGCCGGATAGTGGTAAAAATAGGAGGTTGTGGTAAGGTGGAGGTTGGTCTCTTCTACCAGGAAACTGATAGAAAGAGAGTTAATGGCTTTAAATTGTACAGGAGAGTTTAGGCTGGATATTAGGGAAAATTTCTCCTCAGACAGAGTGGTGAGGAAGTGGCACAGGCTGCCTAGGGAGGTGGTGGAGTCACCTTTCCTGGAGGTGTTCAAGAAAAGGGTCGATGTGGCACTGAGGGACATGATCAGTGGGCACGTGGGAATGGATTGATGGCTGATGGACAAGATGATCTTAGAGGTCCTTTCCAATCTTAATCATTCTATGATTTTCTCACATGCTCAGATACTAATCCTTAAGTAAAGTTTTCCATTTTGACATCTTGCAAGAAACAGAGAAAATGAATACCTAAAGGAAAACTTCTTGCAGTCACCAGAAACCTATTTTTCCGTGCCAATCTATGAAGCCAAGAGAGAAACAATTATCACTAGACTGAAGAAAAACAATCCACACCAACCTGCTCCCAAAAGACCCCGACCAACCAAATGCAAAAAAGATCAAGAACTATCCAGCAGAAAAAGAATAACATGATAAAAAGCATTAAAACACAAGATGTATGGTGAAAGTCAATAGGACATCACTATTCTCCTTGTAATTTAAAAGCAGGATAACAGGCAATAAAATCAGAGGGACAGTCTGCAAACTGCTGGTGGAAAATAATTGGTGTGCAACGCTGTTAACCTGCTGTACTTATTGCTGTGAACTGTCACTGATGCTGGAGGACATAGGAAAGCCTATAGCCAGAAGATAACAGGAAAATAAAATGAGTCTGCAGTAATCATCCCAGGATAGCTCTGAGATATGGATTTTTTGAAAAAGGAGAGCCTTTCATACGAGCTGTAAAGAAAGACAACTTTGCAACAGGTCTCTTGCAACCTACTCTGTCATCCTGATCATTCCTCCAGGAAGCCTGGCAGATGGGCTTTAGAGTCACACAATGGCTAGTGTTGGAGGTGCCTTGAGCCCTTGCCTGGCAGGGTTGCCAACCACTTGATCAGTCTGAAAGAAAATAACTGAAAGAAGATAACTTTCCTATCACACCCTGCACTCCTCAATGCATGGACACAGTGTTTCCTGGGGAAATGTGCTCTTTCTTGCTTAAAAACAGGAATTCCTGATAAGAGATAATTAACATATAGGCAGCAAGCAGCCTGGGGAATTGGTAGTGGGAAAGCAAACTGCTCTGTGGTTTCTAAGATAATGTGGCCAAGCCCTATTTCCTGAAGAAGGGTGATTGCTTTCATTAAAATAGAAGCAAATAACCAAGATTATATACAGGATAGAAAGGCTCTGGTGCCTATCTACAAAGTGATTAAGGGGCTCTGAATGGGACTTCAATCCTGTTGGGAAGAAGGAAAAAATCAACTCCCTTTTGTCTCCTAGGCATTAAAAGGGGAATACTGCAGATGCAAACATGGCCTGGCTATTAAGGAGGCCCTCTATGAAGTCAAATTTGTTGAAAAAAAGATAGCAGAGGGCATGTGTTGCAGCCTGCCTAATAACCTTTTGTGAATGTGAGATCAGTTATCTGCTTTCAATACTTTGACCTACTAGCCCCACAAAGCAGGAGTTATTAAAGTACCAGGAGAAACTCCAGTGTGTGAAACCCACTTAAACAAGGGAAAGCCATGTGGATGTCTACAACCCTGTTACTGCAGTTATATATCTGTGTAACTGTTTTATATATATTTATATATATATATACATATATATTCCAAAGGTGACATTGCTTCTGCCTTCTTAGAGGTATTGCTAATGTCAGGTTTGGGGATTCTCAGTTTTCAATCCAAATTGGCTTGCTCTAGCTTTCACTGTCTCTTTCTTTTGCTTGTCTCTAGGGTGGTTTCCCTGCCTTGTAAGGGAATATTTGTGTTGATCACTTCTAAATATACCACCTGATGATTTGCGGTCTTGTTTTGGTATTTGGAGGGAATTTAGAAGGCAAACCCCAAGCTCTTTATAATTAATTGTGACTCACTAATTAAATCTTCTCATTTCCTCATTCCCTTTTCCACACTAAAACTCATAGACTTGTAAATCTCTTTCCTATTTGCTGAGGGAAGATATTTTTTCCTGGTTTTGCCACTTTCCAGCGAGTGAAATGATCACCTCCCATTGCGTAAGGGTAGGAAAAGGATTATGAGGCAGCTCATTAATTTTCCCCATGATTTTTGCAAGGCTGAGGTGATGAGCAGTCGTATCATCTCTCATTCTTGCCCACCGTGTAGGACATCTGACAAATCCTTTCCAAAGGTAAAAGCCCTGCAGGTATTGGCTCAAATCAGGATATTTCAGATATTACAGAAAATCAAGAGCTGGCCTGAGTTACCCAGGACCTCTGGGGATAGTGGAATGAAACCAACTTTTAGAATTAATTAGAAAATACTCAGGACATTTTGCTATTCATTTCCTCCATTGAATTTAATTACGGTTTTGATGCGCACTTCAAATAAATTTTTCAACTTCTCTTCAACTTAGACCAGGCAGCCAAAGAAAATGCTGTGATAAAAACTGGTAGTGTTTGAAATGTGTATTAATTTCCAGATGAACATTCATGATTGTAAAAAGCAACTTGCTGAAAAAGCCAACTGTCCTCTCCAGGGATATTTTATGACCAGCAATTTACAATCAAAATACGAAACAAACATTTCTCCTGCTACTCCTGCAGGCTTTTCTGCCAATTTATGCTCTTACTTCCCAAGATTTTTCATTCTCCAGACCTCAAGAGTCGGTACTAAGCCCTTCATAGCAAAAGGGAGATGTTCACAGGGAATCAAGAAGAAATTAATGGAAGTGAAACAGATGAGAAGGTAGATTTTAAAAAAGGAAAAAGAAGAACAAAACTGCATATCTTAATGTGACAAAAATCTGATAGGAAAAGACCAAATTACACAAAAAATCGGGATAAAAAAAAACACCATTAGTCCATTAAAGTGATGAGAAGCACTGAGATGTCCTATCAGCCACCAATGTGCTATGCATGTTGCAGGTCTCCAGGAAGGCTTGGAGAAGCCAACAGGGATGGGGAGTAGGCAGAACCCACGGTGGAGCCTCCCAGGGAGCAGAGAAGATCAGGAGGACACACTGAACAAAGGCAACGTCATCAAGGTAAGGAGGTGAACTTTTCTAAACGGCTCACATGTCCCACGGGGACTGTGCCCAGTGCTGCACCCATCCCCAGGGAGCTGATGGAGTCACTGTTCTTGGAGGTGTTAAAGCAATGTGGAGATGTGGCACTGAGGGACATAGGCTAGTGGGCAATACTGCTTGTATGTCTTGAACTGTATGTCATATCTTGAACTAGATGATGTTAGAGATCTTTTCTAACCTTAGTGATTCCAGGATCCCAGGGTTCTTTCTCCAGCACTATGCACCTGGAGCTGAAGCAGAGATATTCTGCTCCACTGACATCTCTCTGTGTGGTGGCATAGATACCACTTCAGGTGGACATGGACATCTGTCTCAGTGTACAGTGTTTTGGAAGGGATTTCTAACATGCCTGATGGTTTCTAAGCAGACCTTGGAGCAAGTGCTGAGAGAGCTGCGACCCCTTTGCATCGCAGAGCAGCTGTTCATTGAAAAATTCTTCCAGCTGAGGCAGAACTCTGCAGAGCTGCAGGTGCTGGAGGTAAGCTATGTCCTCACCGGACCCACAAACCAGTCCTCCCTGCAGGTTAATGCAAGACCCAGCAGGCACAGTGGAATGGCTCTTACCTTGTTAAAGATCAACATACGTGAGCAATCCTGTGCTCCTGCCCTCCAGCAGCAGTCAGTGGCATCAGGATTCAGTAGATCAAGATCTCCTGAGGGACAAGGAGAATTGAATTTAATCAGTGGTTTCAGGAAAATCATAGCATAGCAGCACTTTTGCTGAAATGAAACCCAGATCTCAAGCATTCGTCTGGGAGAAGGGGATAAAATCATTTCTTCTATCTCATTCTTTATTACAGGAAGAAGGAAGCACTGCAGCTCCAGAGGATCCTGCTTGTGCCAAGCCTCCAAGCCAGTATGTGGGTGATAAGATTCATTGCTCTGATGTGGGCATGGGACAGGGACTGCTCAACAATGGATAGATGGATTTTTGTTGTCACTGTTGGCTGCATAAGGGTGGTCAGGAAAGTGAGGATTCATGGGAAAGCACTGCATTTTGACCAGTTTTAGTTCCTTATTAGCAAGGTTGTAAACTGAAAACATACTATGAAACCAATCTTTGAAAAAATGTCAGCATAAAAACACTAAAAATCTTCCTTTGAACATCAAAATGGGACATTTCTATGTCCTCCCCTAGGCAGAGCTGTGGAAGAGCTGAAGGTTGACCAAAGCATAAACATGCTGTGATACAGAAGGCAGCATTTTTTCTTCCTTTAGCTTTGCCCTTTTCTTTCCAGCTGGCCACAGTGCCAATGTCCCTCCCTGTTTAATTGCATACTTTTTCTTCTTAAGACCAGAGGAACAGACAGCCCAGCTGCTGAGTGAGATCTTCAGTTCTCTGGACCCAGAGCTGAGATGTTTTCTAGACGTCTGCAATAAGGCCCACCCATTCAGCTGCCTGCAGATCCTGGTTACCCTGAATGACTGCATCTTTGAGATGTGGGGGAAGTCTTCAGCTCTCCCCTCATCCTTCCTCAACACTGTTCTAGGCAACATGCTGCTCCTGGCCAAGAGCAGCTTCAACAAATGCATTGTGAGTGTTGGTAAAAGTCAGTTAAATAGAAATGAGTGATGTTTGACCTCCTCCATGATCTTTTGAACTTCTGACTTCTGAAGGCAGCGCTGGTTTATAACAAACAGGGTTCTGGCTCTATGGTTTGGGTGAACTTAGCCCCTCATTATTTGTTTGAGAGAAGTGGGGCGCCATAAACTAAAAGGACACAAGTGTCTCCTCTTATCAGGGTGAGGAAACTGCAGGAGTTTTCCCTATGTAGAGTTCTTGGAAGGCTGTCGTAATACAGGCAGCATGTCAAATTGTTCTCTCCTATGGGCACAGCCAGGGACAAGCACTAGGGAGGAGAATGTGGAACGATCAAGAACTGATCAGAATTGGCTGAGAAACCTGGGCCCGAGTATAATGAGGTCAAGGGAAGATGTGTTGATGTCAAGGGAATTTCTGCCAGGAGCTGGAGCAGCAAGTCTGCTCCTAATTTTGAGAAGTGCACAAAATAGCAGCGGGGCTTTGCTCCTGGGGCTGTGCGTGTATGTGAGATGGCAGACTGTGTCCAAGCAAGGAACCACGTAGCCTAAGAGACAGTGTACCACCTCCAGAAAATCAAGGAGTGTCTTCCTATAGACATTCATGAAGACAGACTGTTGCAGCAAGCCCAGATTTGTAAACAGAGAAAGCAGCACACAACTGCCTGCTTTGCTTGTTTTCTGGACTTTGTCTTAACCTGCTGTAGGATGATCATGTCACACCTGAGCATGTGGTGTCCTGTGTATTGCTGCCAGGGGACTTTGTGCAAAGAGATTGAGGAAGCAAAGGTGCCCAGCAAGATGAAGGTTGGGATCCTGCCCTCTGTGAGCCGCTTTGAGGAGTTTGTGAATTTCTCAGAGGCGGTGTTCAGGACGGCTCAGCGCAGAGCAGAGTTGGACAAGGCACACCTCAGATTGGCTGATAGTGTCTTCAACAGCAGTGAGTACCAATATTGGTAGCAACCACACAGCTGCGGCCTTGGGAGTCACCTGCCACCAGCTGAGCCAGCAGAGCAGGGTGCATGCAGACTACCTGCATGGGCCAATGCTTCTGTGTCTATCATCCCTCCTGACCCATCGCATAGGGTCTTCTCTCCGTACCCAATTTGTCCCTTTTTTAAAGTCAATAGCTTGTCCTCAGCAAACCTGAAGGTGAACACAGATATGGTCATGATGGAAAATTTCCACCACGTTCACTGCTTCCTGTGCCAAAAGAAGATCCAGTGCCTGGAGGGCAAGAAGAAAGAAGCCAAGCAAAGGTATAGTGAGCACATGGAGAAATATGTCATCAGGTCCCTGGGCCAGCCACTGGAAAAACTCAATGTGAGTATAGAATAATTTCACCCTTGCCCAAATCTCAAAGGGTCACTGCACTTCCAAAATTTATGCATCCACTGAGAAGGGTCCAAAGGAGAGAAATAAACAAAGAAAATCTAGAAAACAGGATGGAATGGAGGTTTTTTGCAACAAAGATTAGTAAGGGTTTAAAAGATATAGTTTTAAGATATGTGTTATAAGATTAAGGGAGCAACTCATCTATGACCACAATAAACAGTACAGGAAGTCATGAGCTGAAATTCCCACGCCTTCTCTGACCACTTACTGCTGATTCTTGTGGTACAGCTCAGTGTCAGCTTCCCTTGGAAGAACAAGGGACCAGCAGAGGCCAGCTCTGAAGCCCCTCTGCAACTCATGGCCGCAGTGCAAGGCACTGTTCTGCTCCTACTCTGGGTTGCGTGCCTCTGGCTGGCAGATGCTAGTTTCTTTTTTACACGGCTGCCTGGACCAATAAGTCTAGCCCAGCCTCATGCTTCCTGAATGGCTGCTTTGTTAACTGAGCTAAAAGCATACAGCTTTGCTAACTCAGGCATCCCCCTTCCTCTGAGACAGCAGCTGCTCCCAAGACCCATCCTTGCTCTGCTCCTCCTCAACCTGCTCACCGACCTAAAACATCTCTATTTGAATTATTTATTGAGCCTGTTCCTTTCAATTTGTTTCCAGTCTTTGCTGTCAAACACCTTGTAGGTTTGACTGAATGATCTGTTTGGCATCTCGTGCTACCTTCAGCACTGATATGTCGATACCTTCAAATCCTTCCTCTCTGAGGGAAAGTACAATTTCATTGCTCAAAGTAACGTGAGGGTGCTTTGTGCACTGCTCAGACATTCGGCACGGCTATCTCTTACAGCCTACACAGCACATCAGGCTTGAGCTTGATTCACTAATACTGCAAAGACACCTATGTAATCTAGGATCAAATGCCTGTTTGTGAAAAGAATTCATGTTTAGGAATCTCTTTTCTCCTGAAAATCCTTATGACTTAGTGAATTTCTCCACTACAAACTGCAGCAGAGATACTTGAGACAGCATACAGCTTATTGAGTGTATTATAGATTAAAGGAAGAGTTGATAGTGCTCTTTTTAGCTTTTATTTGGCCAGATTTGAAATCTTGCCTCTAGCTGTGGGACCCAAGAATGTAACTAAGAAGACATAACCAGATCCATGAATTGTATAGCAGAATGGTGAGAAAACAAATTTTGGGGGAAAAAAAATGAAAAGTTCCAGCTAGATTGGAAAAAAAAACAACCAGCAACAAACACTGTGAGGATAATAAAACATTGAAAAAACCTGTCCTGAGAGGTTTAACAGCCTATTCTTGAAGATTCTTAAAATCTACCTTGAGAAATGCCCAAGGCATCCTGGTCTGAAGTCAGTGGTGATCCTGCTTTCAGCAGGGTGTTGAACTAGAGATCTCCAGAGGTCCCAATGGGTTCCACGTTGACAAAAGCACAGGTAGAAAAACCTGTATTGCACTGAGCAAGCTGAGATTTTGTGAAGCTCCACTGCTCCTGGAAACTAGCTGAGGTCTGTATTATTTTGGGTTGGCATAGCCCTGATCTCTTAGAAGCAGCAGCCATGCCCCTGGTTGGATATATGATCCTTTTGAAACACCTCCCTGTGCACCAACCTTTCCTGTTTCCACACAGTATAGACTGGAAGAACTGAGAAAACTGGAGCTTGCTTTACACTTTAGCAGATTTTCAGATCCCTTCCCCATTCATCTCAAAACCTTTCTGGTGAGCAAAGCTGTATGAAGTCCCAAGGAGCACAAGTGATTTTTCAGCAATCCCGTTGCTCCACAGTAATGTAACACCTAGGGATCCTACATGCTGAGCAGGGAGGAAAGGTAGAACAGATGAAATTCCCTAAAGCTTTCCCAAGGAGACAAGCAATCTCTTTGTTTCCGCTCAGTCAAAGAGAGGGAACTGAGGAGAGCAGCCAGGCCTCAGCCCTGGCACAGAAGTCCATCTTAGGGCACCTCATCAACTGATGTCTCCTTGCATTTCCAGCACTTCTTTGAAGGGTTGAAAGCTCGTGTTGCTCAGGGGGTGAAAGAAGAGGAGATCAGTTTCCATCTGGCCTACAGCAAGCAAGAGCTGAGGAAAGTCATTGAAAGATACCCTGGCAAGGAAGTAAAAAGAGCCCTTGAGATCCTCTACAGAAAAATCCACAAGTGTCTTTCCCCAGAGGAAAACCTTTTTCCGGTAACTGCAGTGTGATCTGTGTCTGATGCTATGATCTTCTGGGGGGGGAATTCAGGGCTACAACGCAGTGTCTTCTGGTGATGAAATGCCTTAGCACCTTACTACTGCTGTGCCCTACCTTAGTATGGCAGAGCATGCATGGCTTACTCTTCCGCCTTCATATATAGCTATCATAGGTTGATGTTCTGCTTTTCCCTAGGTTGTGTGGCATGCTATGGAGCAGGAGCTGCTACGCCAGTACAGAGAATTTGAAGATCTGATCCAATGCTGCTATGTGGGGTCAGGGATCACCATGGAATTCACTATGGAGGATTTGCTAAGCTACTTCAACTCCATCACTCTGTCCAGCATGTAGAGGAAGATGTTCATGGAGAACAGCTCAGGGATCCTTTGCAGCTGCACCTGTAGGAAGCTAAACTCTAATGTAAAACCCTTCCCAGGCTGGAATTTGATATATTGAGCTCCACCTCAGAAATCATTGTTCATCTAATGAAAAAAAACTCCCAAACCTCAAATTTCCACCAAAGCTAGTGCCCCTGCTGCGCCTCTTCAACAAACTACTGCCCAGTGCCACATATAGCTGAACACTGAGAGTCATCTCTTCAGGAATTCTCTTCTTTTTATTCACCCTCAGATTTTACAGTGAACCCATGCTGAAGCACAAGGGTCTCAATGCACCAAGCTACCCCTGTGTGTGCAGTGTTGTTATATCCACAGGTCAGAACATGCACAGTCGCTCTACGCTGGGAGTGGAGAAAATGCTACTGTTTTAGTTTCCCAGGGAAATCGGTTTGTCAACAAAGGTCTCTTCCTACCCCATTTTATTTTGAAACCTTCCATTAGAATGTTACAGTTTAATGTTATATTTTTGTTTTTAAAAAATATGGCATTTACATAATTCTTGCATCCTATCTTGATGATCTGGAGGCCAACAAATTATCCATACTTATCTGTAAAATACTAAAGACCTTGAACTGCTTGGTTCAGTGCAAAGTGTCAGTCAAAGCAAATAAAAGCACTGATCACACTGTTCGGATGGTCTGATTTCAAAGAACCCTCTAAAACATCATAACAGGTAGGGACCATTTTCTAGCCCAGATGTCAGTCTCCTTTTCCATGCAGTCTTCTGCAGTGAAACCAACCCCACTCCCTCCCCTGACCAGGATGACCTTGTCCATTCTTACAGATGGCACTTGTCCTGTAAATCAGACCTTCTGATGTAGTTCTAATGAATCTGGATGCATACCCTTATCATGCAGGTCTGTAGTAGCACAGAGTCGAGATCCAGGACAAGGTGCATTGCCATGCAGAGGCTCATCAGGGCCTGTGCTAGAGACCGACAACATGTTATCACTCAGAAAGTTTTAAGGCCCAGAGCTGAGCTTCCATTGGCTCCTGGACCCGTAGGTGTGGGTTGAGGTCCCGGAACTGTTAAAGACTATTAGTGCCCTCAAAGACTGTCTGGCCTCAAAGTCAGTATTACAGCACCTGTAAGAATTGCTTTAATAAAATAAGAAAAAAAGGATTTTTCACTTGCTAGTGAAGGTTGGTAAGTCCATCTACCTATGTTTGTCTCTCTGTCTGCCAGCCAGTCCCACTATTGGACTGCTGAACCTCTCGATCATGCCATCTGGAGTAGAAAGCAGAGCAGAAATTGCAGAGATAGTTAGGTCTTACAAGCTTCAGACTTTTCAAAACTCCATTCTATTTTTGGCTGATTCATTTTTTGTAGATTTCTAACTCTGCCTCTGGCCATAGAGGTCCCCTTTGGACAAGTCTGCTTGCACAGAGATGTATCCAAAAATGTGTCCAAAGCTGTGCGCTTCACCCTCAGGCTCCTTTGCTATTGCTTGTTGCTCTACGCTGGCTGGTAGCATGACTCCTTTAGCTCAGAGATTCATTTACCAGCTGGGAGCACCTGGGAGCTTGCAGTGTTCCCTGAGAAAGCGAATGTCTCACAGGGTGTAAGACCTTAGCACATTGAATGACATAAAATAATCCTGGAGGCAAAGAGGCAGGGAAAGGAGCCTGCTGCAACTGCTTGCCATGACTTCTCTAGGAACATTCTTACTTTATTCTTAGCAGTATGTCACCCCAGTCAGCTCCAAGCTCAACAATGTGCTTGAATTTAGCAGATGAACACAGCTTTCCCTACCAAAGGGAAAGGTAAGTTGTTGTATACTCCAGATATTTCAAGCAAGTCTGTGTGGTTTGTGTTTCCCAACCTTCAGGTCAAAGTACACCTCTGTAGGGAGCAGTGCTCAGAGTTCCTGTTTCCAAGCACTTTTTTTTTTTAATTGTCTTCCCCTTTCTCCTGTGACGTGTCTCCTCGCACTGCTCAGCTCCAGGCAGCAGGAAAAGGACAGTCATAAATCCAGCACCAGCTCACCCAGCTCTGCTTCTCCTTCAGGTACGCATCCTCTTTTTGCAGCCTGGTTCCCTTGTGTTTGCTGAGGGGCCAATAAGCTTGTAGCTCACAAGGGACAGGAAGGTCTTGGGGAAGTTTGCTGCAGCTGGGACAAAAGAGCTCGCGCAGCTGAGGAGCACCCAGGAGAACCTGCTGAGAGGAAAGGGCTTTGTGGAGGCTCAGAGTCCAGGCAGATTGGAGGTGAAGTTGTCAACGACTAAACGCCATCTGTGACAAGAAGTAGAATGAGTTCCTATGACTGCAGGGGTGAGATGTCCTGGTAAAGCTGTGACTGGTTTCACACTGTCAGCCAGGCTTTGTCAGCCATTTCCCATGTACAGACAGGCAATGCCAGATGATATGAACTCAGCATACAAGAAAAAGCCAAGTCCCATTGCCAATCAAGGCTGCTAAACTCCCTGTGTCTGGATGCTGCATCTCCATGAACCTCTGGTATCAGATTCACACACTGCTTGCTGCTGGAAGGAGTTTGAAGGCAAAAAACAAGGCAAAAAGGGGTCAGTGTCGTGGCTTATTTTCCCAATTTGTGCTTCTTTGTGCTGCCTTCATGTTAACAGGTTTATTTGCCATCAATTTATTTCCCTGAGAGGCAGCAGGAGATTTGGGATTCCCTTGCACAGTGGTGTAGATGGGGAATGTAGGGAGGGTCTCAGAAATGTGAACTGTCATTTGTGTCAGGATTTGGGGCTTTTTGAGAGAGAGAAATAAATGTAGGTAAGTTGTTAGTGATTTAAAGGCAACTTGACTCCATTTGCTATTGTCACAACTCTCCTAGTTTCCACAGCTTGGTTTTCTACACATAAAATCAATCAAAACTGAAAGAAAATGAAAATTTCTCATCCCTCAAATACCTAATCAAGCTGTCAGAGCTAAATCTATTTATTTTCCATGGTGGCAAAGATATTTCCAGTCTTTGGGATTTAGGTTTCATACACATGGTCCATCCCTAGTGCACACAGGGTTCTTGGGGAGTTCAGCCATAAATGAAGTGATCAAGTTAGTTCTCCAGATGTGATGCCAGCCAGGGGATCTGACATATCCAACCAGAGCTATGGAGGGGTCTGAGCCCCTTCTAGAGTGGAGAATTTATTGCTTCTGTACTTGTGCCACCTGCAGGCCAGAACAAAACCCATTTGTGCTCCATTCATGGTTCAGTTCACAGCTGCCTGGATCATTTCCCTAAGCAGCTGGATGTTCCTAACCTTCATTTTCTGTGGTTTTGCACTCTGTTCCCAGTTCTAAGATGACGTCTTGGAAGGAGAGGAGTATGAATCCACCCCCGTGTTTCATCCAGCGCCTGGACCACCTTGTGTTGACTGTTAAGAGTATTGAGGACACTGTTGCCTTTTATTCCAAAGTCCTGGGCATGGAGGTGGTGACTTTCAAGGTAACAGGGGCCAAACAAGTCTTGAGTCTCTAGGACTTGGAGTTGCAGTCCTGGACTGGTGCCTGGTTCCTGTGGTTCTAACGGGGGATCTGGGTCACTTCAATAGTGTGGGGATGGTAGAACCAGCACAAGATGCAGGCCATTAAATCCTGAGTTTCAGTAGGGTCAAGCTGAGTCAAAGAAAGATTCAAACTGCAGAAGGAGCCAAAGTGACCCCCCCCTCCCCAAAGAAAAGGAGAAATTGTTATTGAAAAACAATATCTGAGACTGAAGAAGACCACTCAAACTCACAAAGCTTCTTTGGACTCATAGAATGTTTGGGTTGGAAGGGAAATTTAAGCCCACCCAGTTCCAACCTTCTGCCATGGGCTGGCTTCCCCCAACCAGCTCAGGCTGCCCCTGGCCTTGAGCACCTCCAGGGATGGGGTATCCACAATTTCTTTGGGCACCCTGTCTCAGTGCCTCACCACCCTCTAAGTATAGAATTTCTTCCTAACATCTAACCTAAATTTCCCCTCTTTCAATTTAAAGCCATTTCCCATTGTCTTATCATTATTATACCGTTCAAAAAGTTAGTCACCTCTTGCTTCTAAGCTCCCTTTAAGTACTGGAAGGCTGCAGTGAGGTCTCCCTGGAGCCTTCTCCAGGCTAAACAAGTGCAGCTCCCTCAGCCTGTCTTCATAGGAGAAGTGCTCTAGAACTTTGATCATCTTCATGAGCCTTCTCCTTAACCTCTCCAACAGCTCTGAATCCTTCATGTGCTGGGGATCCACTGGCAAACTTAAGACAGGATAGCTAACATTTTCAGAACAACACCAGTGCATCTCTTGCCTAATCATAGGGCAACTTGACATGTTTTGACCATATCCATTGCACCTAATTAACTCCAAAACCTATTTCATTGTCTCCTACTCCATCAGGCCTCTTAAAATCAGTTCCATTTACATTCCAGGACTGCAGTGAGCAATGATTTATTTTTCAGGCGGCATAAATAGCAACTCACTGCCTTGCATTTCCATACAGCTTGGCACTCAGTTGCTATGTAAGCTTGCAGAAATCTTGACCATCTGCAAAGAAAAGAGGTGCTCAAACCTCAGTGTCTTCTGCCTGCCTCAATTTTGTTCACTCTGCTGTTCTCAAAATGTGCATTATTATTATTATTATTATTATTATTATTATTATTATTATTATTTATTACTATCCTGCCTGTCCCACAGGCAGGATTCCCAAAACTGAGCACTTGTACCATCAGATCTTGGAAGTAGTTACATGTGGCCGGGGGACTTTATCGGGTCACTGCATCTGGAGGGATGTTTTGGAGCCTTGCAGCAGCCACTTCTTGCCTTGAGTAGCCACAGCAAGGGCCCAAAGTTATCAGCGTTACAACCAAGTTCCCAGGACTTTCAAGACTACACAGCTGAGGGGATGCTAAAAGCTTCCAATCCAGGAAGTCTCATTGGAGATTGATTCTTTTACTTGGGGACAGGGAAATCGCAAAGCTTTACGTTTTGGCAACCAGAAGTTTAACCTGCATGAAGTTGGGAAGGAGTTTGAACCCAAAGCTCGATGCCCAGTCCCTGGCTCTGCAGATATCTGCCTTATCACAGAGGCATCCCTGGACAATCTCCTGGGTCATCTGAAGGTAAGGAAGGCTCAGAGTAACACAAATCCTTGTAAACCTGGGAGGCACTAAGCTGGAGCCTCACAAGTGACACTTTTAAGGTCTGTGCTTTGGAGAATGTCAGAATTTTCTCATACAACAATTTGTATTTGCAAGACTGGAATCTTTAAAGATTCCCTTGAGCATTAAAACCCTGCTCTTATTTTTCCTCCCAGGCTTGTGGAGTGATAATTGAAGAAGGTCCCGTGGCCAGGACAGGTGCTGTGGGTCCAATAACATCTGTATACTTCCGAGACCCTGATGAGAATCTGATTGAAGTTTCTAGGTACATCACAGATAAGAGTGAAGCCAGTGGAGGGGAGCCCTAACCATGACCCATTCTCTGCCTGTGTTGCAGTAGGAAGCCTGATGCAAGTGTCAGCATTAATTTTGTAAACTTAGAATGAGGCTCAAATCCCAGCTAGAGACATGGAACTGCATCAGAACTCTCCCAAGACAAGATTAGCTCTGGCTTGCTGAGATCTTACCTCTGGATATGAATCATAGAATCACAGAATCATAGAATACTTGGAGTTGGAAGGGACCTCTGAAGGCCATCTAGTCCAACTCCACAGCAACGAACAGGTACACCACAGCTAGATTACATTGCCCAGGGCCTTACCCAGCTCAATCTGAAAGTTTCTAGGCATGGGGCATCAACTACATCACTAGGCAACCTGTTCTAATGCCTCACCACCCTCACTGAAAAATCTTTTTTTCTTATATTTAACCTAAATATACCCTCCTACTTTTATAAATCAACATCAATTGAGATTTCCTGTCTTTGTTAGAAGATGTGTCCTGCTGAAACCTACTGCCTATCTAGGAACTGGGAACTGGGCTCCAGTGTCTGACATACAAATTGCTCACAAGACTGAAGATCTGTGTGTCATACTCAACTCTGCATTAATACTTGAAAAGTGACAGAGTTTGTTAATCTGGGATGGGAGAAATCAGCAGTGAGGTGGCTGCATGGAGAGGAGGATGTGTAACGCTAGACATCTCATTGCTGACTTCTCCCATCCCACATGAACAGAATCCTATCACTTTTCAAGTCCCTGCAAAATTCTAGCTGAGTGAGAAAGAGGGTGCTAAGGGGACAGTGGTAAGAAATTCTAAATTGGCTCCACTTTCAGCCCAGCCTAGTTGTCTAAGACTGTCACTATGTAAGTTTCCTTCTTTCTTTAATTCCTTCAATTATTGAAAAGCATAAAAGAACAAAGAGGGGTTACTTGGGGTTTTTCAAGGAGAGCAGTTCCTCAGATGGCCACACTGCGGTAGTAACGTTATCATCAAGGAAAATAGTGCTGGAAGACAGAGTGAGTTTTTCTGATCTCTACAGTCAAAATCACCTCTAAAATAGAAATAATCCGCGAATTGAGCTTTAAAAAGAAAAAACAAAAAACTTTCTGATGGTATATCCTGTGAAGTCCATGGTGGAAAACAACCCAAATCTTAATAAATGCAGTGCTTCCCATTACCCAAAACTTGTGTCAGTGGCAGTGGCAGGAGAGAAGGCAGCTTGCAGTTCGGATCAAACCACCTGTGGGAATGAACGATAAGCTTTCCCATGGGATATGGAAACTCACCCTTTGCTTTGCTCGTGGAGAGCAAAAGGGGGCCCTGGGGGTGGGGACAGCTGGGAACGGGGACCTCGGTCTGGGAGCCTCGGGGCCGCGGCCGCTCTCCAGGGTGCTGACGACTGCCAGGAAGCGTCGCTCCTACCGGCCCTGGCTTCCCAGCTTCTCCCTGCCCTGGCTCGTGTTCCAGCCCAGCCCCATTCATTTTGGGCCTGAGATTGAGCACTGAGTCCTCAGTGACTGCTTGCTAGCAGATGACCTTCCTGGCTATGTGCTGGAAGCGATTATTTCACTGAGCTTGCAACTGTGGATATGTTTGTGTAGAAAGGTCTCCTTAATTTTATTTAAGTGTACTTTTTCTTGGAACAGCAATAGAAGGAAGGGCAAAGGATATTTTCTTACTCAATTGAAAGAAGAAATGTTGTGTCATATTAATAACTGAATTATCCTCGGTGTCAAACAAACCTGCCCATAGTATCTACAGACCAATTCCTCTCAGATGGAAGACTGATGACAATCAGTGATCTCTGCTTCAACTTCAGCTCATCCCCTCCTAGCCTCTGCTAGCCTCTGTTGCTTTCCCCTTTTATTTGAAAGCCATTCTATTGTATATGTTTGAATTAAAACTGAAAGACTACATAATGCGGCATTAGATTTTTGTGCAATAATAATAATAAAAAGAATTCACTTCATTTCTTTATTTAGAAAGATTCAGAGTAACTATGCTAGACAGTATGAGAGGATTACATTATGAGTGGATTACATCAGTTGGGCAAATATTTTCTTCTGACTTGGAAGTTCTTTGCGGAGTCCACTACTAGCAAGCTAAAAATGAACCAGCCCACATTGCTTCTTGCCTGTCTAGTCCCATCTCAGTCCTCTCAGCAGAAAACAACCCTGAATTTCCCAGCAGGTTCTGTATCTACATCATGATCATACTGGAAGCAAGTCCTTTGGATCAGCAGTCAGTATTTGTTTGATGAGCATAGGAATATTGCATAGTTCTCCATCTTGCTGCTCAAAAAGAACTAAATGTAAGAATTCTTTCAGTGAATGGTTACTCAGGAGTACAAGTCATAGATTTTACCACAGCTAGAAAGATGATTTAGGGGTTTCCTCTTTATGTTTTCTCCCCTGTCAGGGAAGAGAAGTAGGAAATTCCCAATGTGAGTCACCATGCTTGTACCCAAGTGACAATCCAGAGTGGTCCATCTCTTCACTGACTACAAAGATGACCTCTGGAAAGCTAGCTCTGATAGCTGCCTGGGTGATCTGTCCAAACCCAGGAGGGATGATATGCCACAGCACTATGATCACCTTGCAGAAGGTGTAGGATGTAAATGTAGGACTGATGTAGGATTCCTCAATTGGCTGCCTTTCATTCACATAAGACATAGAGGCTTTAAGAGTCACTTAACCATTCCTTCTACATACAGAAGTGACAACAACTTCCTAAATATTGGACATATTGGAAGGTTTTGCTGGAAAAAAAAAATCCTTCTCTGCTTGAGAGTTTTGCAGGCAGGGCTGTTTACAGTAACTCTGATAGATTTTTCATTTATCCAGTACAACTATCTAATCATGATCCAAAAAGTGCTCAGAGGAGCATTAAGGAAAGCACACATTTTGCAGCTGAGTGTCCTCCTCTTCTCCTCTTCCCAGACTCAGCAGTTAGGCATTCTATACAGAAATAACCTTGAACACAACTGTAAAAATATCTGGACTCTCCTTTGTAGGGAACCAGCTTCAAGATAATACCCCAGGATTTTCATAGATCCATGGGAGGTTTTGGCATCTGTAGTCAGCTTTCAGCTACTCAGAAACAACTGAGTCAAATTTAATCTGTGTACTAATTACACAGACACAGTTTTTGCCTCATGGACTTCTGTGATACTAACGCATCTACTTTGACTTTAAGGGATAAGAACTTTCCTATCACTGGAAAAGAATAGTAAAGCACCAACAAAGAAAGGAATCAGTTTCTTTGAGATAAATCCCTTGTCAAAAACACATTCTTTCACAGGCTATAGGCCAGATGGGAGCTATCTGACAGGTTCTCCAGATTGTCCACCATAGTAATGATGGTTTCTACCTTTTCTTCTGGAAGCACGTGAGAGGCATTGGATCGAAACTTCTTCAGGAGTGATTCCCTGCTGAGAGGCTTCCTCCAGTGCCCATAAAAAGTGTCACATTTGCCTGTCAGGACATCTCCACTCTTCAGGAGCACTGCCACCTCTCCATACATTTTGTCAAAATTAGCCACATTATCTTCAGGGTGTTCCACTACCACTTTGTGGAGCAGTTCCCTCAGCTCTTGCCGGTGGATGCTGCTCTCTGTGAAGGAGCTGAGGCCCACTTCTCCGTCCAGCAGGGCTGTACAGGCATTGAACTGGAAGGAGTGTCTGGCCTCGTGTTCTGAGTTGGGGAAAGGCCTATTGATGTACTTTGACACTGGGATCTTCAGCACAATGGTACGGATCAAAGAGGGAGAGAAGGACCCTGCATAGTTGATGAAGAGGTTCCGAACGGACAAGGCAGCATCCACCACCCAGTGCATCCCCAGGTGGGCTGGGAATCGCTTGAAAGCAATATCCTGTTTCTCCAAAAGGAACTCATGATGCTCGCTTGGTGTGGACAGTGGTGTGGGTTGATAGATGCTGTAAAAAGCACTGAATCCAGAGCAACCAGAGATATCATCCAGAATGAAAGGGTTAGCTTCCATTCCTCGGGCAGCCAGCAGTGCTGCTTCAAAGCCCAGGCGGGTGGCATTCCCAATATGCAATGGCTTGGCTTGTGTGGCAGCATTTGCCATGGGTGCTCCTGCGAGTGAAGCAGCGATGCCCAAGGCATGGGTACACTGGGTCATGCTGAGAGACAGCAGCTTTGCAGTGGCTGCAGCACTGCCCATAGTACCAACTACTGAAGGAGGGTGGAACCTAAAGGGGAAATTGCAGGTATAAGCATGGAAGTGTCAATGGAAATCAACCAGTGGAAATCTCTCATGGATCTGTGGTGGACGGGGTTCTCATGACTCAATATTTACCATATGCAGACTAAGCATCTGCTTGAAACTTCACTGGAGAAAGAAGAGTAAGATTACCATCTCCAGAAAGCTTTTTTTTTTGTTCTCTCTAAGAGGTGGCATGACTTGTGCCCATATTGCTAAATTTTCACCCAAAATTTCACCCTTCCACACAAATAAAGTGTCCTTATGCCACACGCCCGATGGCACCATGTCCTGGTTGATGTTCTCCCTGGGACCACACCAGAATCTCCCTGGGACCACACCAGAATCTCAGTTGTCTTGGTGGTTATTGTGGGGCAAAGATCATTGAAGGTCACCAAATAAACGTGAGATAAGTGGTGCCTTGTTAGCCCTGTCAGAATTGGCCTCTGTCTCTCAGCAGAACTTCATCCTCATCTTGAGTTCAGACGGTCTTAGAGTGGCATTTAAAACCCTGAGCAAGCCCATGAACAGACACACCAACCCTCTTCTCATGCTCACTCTTTGTAGCCATGTTGAGTCTGTGGGGAAATATGGTTGACCTCTGCTTTTGTTTGTGACCTGGACATTTCCCCAGAGGGCTTGGTACAGTGGCACTGAGCCCATAAAGCTGCATGAGCTACCACAGGGAGATAAGTCGCATGCTTATGCTTGTTTCTGTTCCTGAAATTACTACACCATGCTCTAGCTCTTCTAGCTCTCCATTCACACCAGTCTACTAGGTGAACAAAAAGATTTACCTTTTGGGAATATTGTGAGCCTCGGTGGAGAAATGCATGAGCCTTCCTTGCACTTCCAGGCCCACATTAAATGCCAGCAGGAAATCCAGGCCATTGGGTTTGGAGTTTGGAGGTAGCATCTGAGAAGCTGCCAGCAGAGCTGGAAGAACAGCCCCTGATGGGTGAGTAGCAGGGTGCCAGGTATCATCAAAGTCCATGGAGTGAGTCTGTCAGGCAAACGTAGATAAGAACATGATAGTGGGATGGGTGAGAGCTGAAGGGATCCTTGCTAATATCTCTGAGGCTACAGCAACTTCCACCTCTAATGCAGAGATCCCTATGGTTGCTGGTTATTCCCCTCTAAAAACAGTTCGCAAGACTACAGAGCCAACCATGACTTCTTGGCTTCCATTGTCCCTCCAAAGCACCTAGACGTATTCCTGTAATACTAATTACTGCAAAGCAGCATTTCTCCTGGAAAAGCCTGCCTTACCGCAACGCCATTAGTGAACGCAGCCAGAGTCGGGGACAGCTTCACACCAGGCTTGCCATAGACATTGCTCACGGCAACTGAAGAGTACAGCTCCTGTGAAAAGGAGATTCAGATTAGATCTTGAGTGAAGAAAGGATTGTATGATGCCCTCCTGCAAGGCAAAGTCCTACAGTATCCATGAGATAAGGTCATGGTTGTGCTGATGGGGTCACAGTGGGGGCCACACAAATACACAGTAATATGAAGCTGCTCCTACCAGGCAGTACTTCAGAGCAATATCAAACACATGGGTTGTGCTGCCCACAAGGCCAACACCAATGCTGTCAAGGATCATTCTCTTGCTTCTGTGACGGACGATCTTGGACAGGTGCTCAGGTCGGACTGCATGGATGAAGGAGGCAAAGCTGCTGGTCACGGTCTCCTCTGGAGCACTCCTGGCCACCACTGCAGCACCAAAAGAGAGGAGGGGGTTAAAAGTCTATGGAACATGTAATGACAGCTCACAGCTCTTCACCCTTTGGTCTGACTGAAATTAATGAAGAGGAAAGACAGGTGGAGAGTGCAGGATGTGGCCAGAATATCCAGTGGGTCACATAGCTGGAACTTCATCCCAATTATGTGCTATAGCTTCCATTATTTTTGCCAAGCAGCATTAGACCCCAAGCCTGGATTTTTCAATAAGCTTGGTCCTGTGAGGAGTGAGGAGTCTGGACTCAGCCAGCAAGCAAAGTTCTTGAGCCCTATGGACTGAAAAGGATGCTAGTGCTTAAGAAGAAAAATTCCTTTGTATATCCTTTCGTTATTTGGCTCAAAATATCAGAGGATTTATAGCCTCTGTTTCAGAAGGGCATTAAACCAGAAGATCACCTGAGATTGGTATTCAAGGGGAAGTTTATCTCCATCTTATACCTTTGCTGTTAGGTAGGAAGGAACACATTCAGCTTCCCACAGAAAAGTTAGTGTCTGTATTTATGACCTGTAAGGTAGATATGGGCAGATAGCACTGACTATTGGCACCTTTATACTTGGAAGTCACCATTTCCAGATCTTTGAAGGTGTTACAATTCTATGGAAAATATCCAATTTGGAACCATTTTTATTTCAGTGACAAATTGCTTTGTTTTGATGAATTTATAGAGTTACAGTTATTATGATCCACTATAATTTATAATATAAATCATATATTAATAATAATTAAATATTAATAATATTAATAATATTTATAATTATGAGAGGCTTACATGAGAGTAGGAAAACTATAAAATTCACTATAGCTAGTATTTGCATGATTTCAACTCCGTATATGTATTTATAAATGTGCGTGCTGGTACGGTAGATGCATGTATACAAATAAAAGACAAATGAAACCAAATGAAACCAATACATGAAAAAGTCAAGATGAGTAAATCAAGAAAATAAAAACACTTTCTTTCAACACCTTAGAGGAAACATCATCAAAATCAACAAGTACACATGACACCATATTTTTTAAACAGAAATTTTCCCAATTAGACAAAATGACCATTCCCTAATTTCACTAGGATGCATTCATTCTTAAATGTCATGACTACTGACTCACAGTTTGCTTGCAATGGTGTTTGGACTCACCTAGAGCCGGGGAGTCTGAAATCCACTTGTAAACACAGCTGAGAATGTCATCATTGCTGTGACTCACAAAAAAAAAATCACCCCTTGCAGCAGCTCTGCAGAATGGATCACTATAGGAATCTGTACCACTCAGCAGTTTGAAAACCCTTCTGCAGACCAAATCAGTGCCCTCCCTGTGGGCATCTCCCTTACACTGCAAATGGGAGCACCAACGCCCTTGAGGAGGGGGAAACTGTGAACTCCAATTGGATTGGAGAGGCTGGAGGAAAATATGCCGGAATTGCGCTGCACCCATGAAATGTTGTTTTACTGTAATCAATTACTCTTTGTCACTGTGGCGGTGATATTTTTTAACCCTTCAATTAAAGACACTTAATGACAGCAGTGTTTTCATCCTGCTATGACAGCCCTACTACAGAACTGAATTAAAAAAATGAGACTGTTCTAACAAAACTCGCTAAGAGCAAATGGATTTGCATGGATTATTATTTCTGTTGTTTCAAGTGTTTGAAGTGCCACAAATTGCATTTATTTCATTAAGAACTCATTCAAATTGAAGTTAATAAGCAACATTTATAACAGACCAAGGGCTGCACCGCCCAGCCATGCTCGATTTGTCTGAAGAGGGAAGCTGTATGCAGCTGTGAGACAGGGAAAGTAATCAGAGAATCTCTTCAAGTAACGCTAAGAGCAAGGTCAGATGTGAGAAAGATGTAAGGGAAAACACAGGAGTTAGGAATCTATGCAATGACAGCTGCAATTCAAATTTCTTCAATTTATGGCCAAAGTGTAAGAATTTGGAAAGTCTGGTTCTCAGCCAGTTAAAGTCTCCATTTAAGCACAGGGCTGGTAATCAACATTTTTATCATTTGTTCCACTCAGGGCGATAATCAGTGTAACAGGACCCCCAACCCCCGAGCACACTTTATCTTCCAAGAATTTGAGAGGATTATCTCAGTATACTTAGCAAGTACACAACTATCTTGAGATGCTCTTTAAGAAAGGATAGGGTTCGGCAGACGGATACAAACCGTGAGCAGCAGTTTTATGCACTTGCCGGGAGCTTGCCAGGAACTTCTGAGATTTCTAGAGTAAAGACAGAGAAAGATCATTTGTCACCCAAGCTGCCTGAACTTTTTCGGAGCCGTTTTACTGGTTGTGCCTCTAACATGGCAGTGGAAGGCACGGATCAAACGAGTGGATAAAGCTCACTTTCAGAGCAGACATATTTAAAGGAGAAAAAAAAAAAAATATTTTCCAAAGCTCAGCCCAGCAGGGGTGCCAAGAACAGCCAGGGAAATCGAGCAGTGCAGTGGAAGGGGCACACAGACAAGCAGATTTGCCACGGGATCCTCCTGCAGCTGCGAGCAGGACCAGCTCCGAGCGGGCAGGAGGAGACAGAACCACACAGCACATCCCAAAAACAGCAATCCCACCACGGCACCGTGCAGAACACATTTGGGATGTATAAAAGAAGCAGCCATGGAAGGAAGGGGTTAGTAAATGTGAATAAAGTGTCTGCGAAAACCGTCTGGTTTTGTCAATATTGGGGCAGGTTCCCATTTAATGCCATGACAATTTTGACCACTCTGGGAACCGCCTGGAAAGCGACAAGACCTCCTTAAAGTGAGAAAGGAAAGATCGGAGATGGATAAGTTCTGTACACAAAATAGTATTTACCTGCAAAGTTAAGAAGACCATTCTGGTGGCTGCTCCCACTGCTTAATGCCCAGCTCTGCGCTGCTCTATTCGAGGGCTAGGAGAGGTGTTTGTCTGAAAGGTGCTTTGGTGTCAGGGTTTATATATGCTTCTGAAAGGCAATTTGCTTTTTGTTGGTGTGTGTGTTTTTTTTTTTGTTGGTTTTTTTTTTTTTTTTTGAACTGAATTTCAAGTGAGATGACATCAGCCTCTGGGGACTAAGAGGGTGGGGGGAATTGATGAGGAGGGGTGGTTTTTCTGTGCTAAACAGAAGGGAAACCCCTTTGGTTTCAGGAAATAATAAAAGATTTAGGACAATAACTGACAAAGTTCAAGGAAATTCCTGTCTCCAAAATGCTACAAGTGCCAATATGTGAAGCAACTGGCTGCAGGCTCCTCCTCCAGAGGAGGACTATAAAACTGGTACCTACCAGGAAATGAGAGGGACAAGACCATCCTCCCATTGAGCCGAAGTGTCACCAAACCAGGTAATCCAAGCTGCACAGGGAGAAGTGTGGCATTGGTGTTTCTCTTTCATGCTTTTTTTTTTTTTCTTTTTTTTAATAATACATTTGTTGTATTATCATTTGGCTGAATCGTTTCCTAATTCTCCTCCTAGCAAATAGCCAGCTGTGTGATATTGCCAGCCATGTGCTGCCAGTTCATTGAGATCTCACTGCAGATCTGAAATGTGGGCTGGGGCTTTCAGGGAACATCGGGGACTTTCATCCCCAAGTGAACCTTTGGACCATGTGTAAATGCCACAGCTTTGTTCTTTTGGCCAATAGTGCTTCTTGGGGACATTTAACTTTCTGCATATTCTGTATGGGATATCAGTTTGGTGTGGTACATCTTGTGTTGAAAGCCAGGTTGAATTTTTTACTAAATACTTACGAGACCTTGGTCACTGCAAACACAGCAATGTCTCTCAGGCAACTTTGTGCTGTTTTCCACCAGACAAAAGGCAGGGCTGTAATATTTGTTGCAGCTGTGTAGCCTCATAGTGCACTGTTAATCTTGCTATGTGCTTATCCAAAAGGCATTGAATTTCATTTTTTTAACATGCTTATCTTGAAAGACAGTATTTTCTCGGAGCTACGTAAACGTTGGTTATCATTAATAAGGTGGGATGGAAAACCAATTGTGAAGTGCCACTGGGGAATAAGTGTCTGAAAATTTAATGTTGTACTTATATATATACACCCAATGGCATGCTAAGCCTTGCTCCAGCCTTCCATGGAGAAGATGTCCTGACACCAGCATATTCCCATTAACTCTAGGCAAGGAAAACAAGCACGAGTAGCAGAAGTCAGTGTGAAGCAGTTGAACACAGTGATATCTGCAAAGCACAGGTGTAAAGGCAAGGTGGGGTGGGGAATCAGAGCAGAATGGCCTTTTCTGGAGGGCATGATGGAGATTTACTGTAGGGGACAGGGTGCTCTGAGGCTACAGCTGTGTGGCATGGCTGTACACAAAAGAGCAGAAGAGCAGTGGTTGAGGCAGGACCTCGCCAGCTACTGCAAGACTAAGGCTGGAGCATGCCTGGGGCAAGAGGGAAAAGGAGAGAAGGTGGAGGAGATTGGTGGCTGCGGCTTTGCTCTTGCTGCCCAAGGATCATCCCAGGCTGGGCATCCATTCAGTAAGCCAACAACTGGAAAGGCCTGGCAGTGCCCCCACTGATCCTCATGGTTCCCTGGGCAGTGGCTGTGCTGGCTGCCACCCTGTACACAGAGCCCTCAGACAGCAAAACGAGATTTCCCACGTCCTCCTCTGCCGCCACACCACCCTGCATTGCCTACACCACTGTCACCTCAAGAGCTACACTGTGTGAATCTCAAGGAAGGACTTGATCTCTCCTTTCTCTGCTGCACCAAGCAGGGAGCAAAGGTGCTATCCATTTTCTGTGCTGAACTGGAGAAGCTGGTCCTTACAAAGTGCTGGAGGAAGCAGCTGTACAGCAACAGCACTGATGAGTGACTTCATTGTAGGCACAAGCAAGGCTTGGGCATATTTCAAAAAGAAAACACCACTGTTTCCTTGTTTCTCCAAGTCTTGGTGCAGCCCATTATTGATGCTGTGAGATTAATTTGGTGTGTCCTTATGTTGCCCGAAATGAAGGGAGGAGGTTATGGACTTTGCCTCCCAGCTGCTGAAATGTTCATAAGGCAGGGAGCACATGTCTGTGTCCCCAATGCAAGCAGAGCAGGTCTGTAGCTGTTTCCAGCCCCAAAACTATTTCACCCAAAGGAAGTTCCTTCATCATCCTCTTTTGGTATCTTGACCTAAATCCTCTTCTTTCCTTTCCCTTTACGCCTGGTGCCCTGATACAGCACATTTGGGTACTTCTCAAATGTCCTACAAAGGAGAGCACTGCAAGCAGAGGGAAACAGCCCTATGGGTTGTCTTCTCTTCCAAAACCAAACTATTGCAGGCTCTAAAACTGCTACCACGGTTAATTACACAAACCAAGTGAGTGCAAATAGGAAATCACTCCTTTGAGCCAGGCAGCCACCCAGCCAGCCCATCTTCCTCCATAAAATCCTTCTCACCCTCCTCCAGAGTCCAATTCAAAACAGAGTGCCTAGAAAGTTGCTGTCTGAGCTTCTTCAGAGTGAAACATCTGGAGGAACTTAGTATCGTATCCCTATTCCAAATATAACCACTGAAATCAAGCTGCCTTATAAAGTGTAAGAGTGCCTTATAAAATGTAAGAACCTCATGGAGTGCACAGGTGGCTGTTGATCTGATGCTTCTGAGCACACATCATTTCTGAGGGACTCCTTCAGGTCAGTAATTCATACCAGTGTTTGATGTTACAAGAGAGAGCTCCTTCTGCAGCACTGTGACACGGCACAGCCTTCTGAACTGAAAAGCCCAACCTTTAGTGCAAGCAAACAATCAAACGAATTAATTGTTCCCCAGAGATGGGACATGTTTCCTCTCCAAATTTCATGAGAGTTTAATTTGTCAAATCTGTTCAGAGCTGTTACGAGTCAATACGGATTGTATACCTTTCTTTCTTCTTGTGAAAATTGCATCCTTTAAGATAAATAGAAGAAAAATGTTCGTTTTTCAATGAAACAAAAGAATTTGGAAGCCTGATATTTGCAAAATAGTACCTATCTGCCCAGGAATACTGTGTGTTTAAGAGCAGACACTGGGATTCAGGTTCATTAATATTCACACAATTGTTCTTTGGGTGGTGCAGAATCTGCTCCCTTCACTCCTCCTCACTTCCCGTATCAACAGGAGCCCTGCTTTCTTTTCTTTCCAAAAGGTTTTTTGGAATGGCTGAGAATGAAATACATCACCTTCTCCCTTTCCAGCTCATTTAGGTCACAAAATATTCTAAAAATACAGAAAAAAGCAAGAACATTACTGTTTTATTTTCATCCTTGTTTCCTAACAAAAACCTCCAGAGAGCAAACTCCAGCTCATGGTACCCAGGAGTGCAGAGGAATGGAAATGTGGGGGCTGCTTACAAATAGACGAGTTAATGGCAGAAGTATGAAGGGTTTGAAAATAGACTATTTAGTCACTGGGGTTTTAAGAAAGGGATGGAGTTGGAAAATTCCATCTGGAAGGGAGACTGTGTATGTGTGTGCAGTGCCTGCCTGTTTGTCTGTAACAGTGGATAAGAAATGTCCTGAATTGGCTCAAAAATACTTTGTGGGTTTAATCTGAATGTTTGTTCATTTGTGTTAGGCTATTCATTCCTCTCCATCTCCAGCAGCTCAGAGAAGAGAAGACTGGAACCATCACCACCACCTGCAATGCTTTGGGGCACCTAAACATGTTTTTGCCAGAAATCTTTGTCGCCTAAATAGGTTGTGTGTGTTTTTTCTGGATAGGCCTCTGGAAAGTAGGCACCTAAAGTTGTTCTTTGAATGGAGCCTTTGTCCGAAATGATGAGGAGGGAGGCATGTTGGAAACACCTGAGCCTGTCACCAGCTTCTCCCTTTTGGAGCAGGGGCAAGGCTCTGGACTCTGGCTGAGCGCCCGAGGCCGAAGAACTCTGGTCTAGACGCAGACACATGTGGAGAGACGGTGAGGCTGTGGGGGTGACCACTGACATTGTTGTTTTGTCTGAAAGGGCCATGGTGAGCACGGCGGGCTTTGCAGCTGTCTTCTACAGTGAGCCGGCTGTGCTGGGGCTCCTGGCAAACGTCGTCAGCGCCTTCCTCCTCTGCCTGCAGAACTTTGCCACAGCACACACAGGCCTTGGGCCGCAGGGAGCAGAGGATGTCCTCGCAGGTGGGTGACAAGGCTCATTTGGGACACCTCTCCCAGCAGTCTGGTCTGAACCCTTCACGTGCCATTCCCCAGACTCCATAGATCCAAACCAGACTGGCCCCACTCCTCCTGCTGAGCATACCGGGGGGCTCCATAGCTGCACAACAAGGCTCGGCACGGAAATTTGTCGTCAGGATGAGAGCTGAGGAAAAGATAGAGGCCACAGGGCTTGGCACAAATGTCACTTGTGGGATCTGTGGCGGGATGTCCCTAGGTGTTTGGTCTTCCTGTGGCTTGCTTCCCTCCTGATGTCTTGCTGTGTCTCTCAGGTGTCCACCTCATCCTGATTGGAGGCTTTGTCCAGCTCCTGGCAGGATTTCTTGCCTTCCGGAAGTACGACCACCTTGGAGGCGCAGCCTTTCTCACCTTCTCTGCTCTGTGGAGTAGCTACGGAGCCACACGCATCATTTCAGCTGCTTATCCCCCCTTGCAGAACATAACACTGTCCTCGGGGAATGCCAGTCAACTCCTGTCCTCCACCACGACACAACTCTCTGCCAGCCAAAGTGCAGTGGCAGGGCTTGTGGCCTACATCTCCATTTCCTTTATTCTCTCCTTCTGCTCAGCTACAGTGAACTACATCATGCCTTTCATATTTGGGGCCATTGCTCTTGCCCTGGTGTTTGAAGCTGTTGCACTGTTTGGCCAGTGGGCCCTGATAGTGTCAGGTGTCATTGAGCTTGTCATTGTCCTGTGTGGGTTGTATGGTGCGATGGCTCTTCTGTTGAAGGGGATCACGCAGCGGTACATCCTTCCAGGCTTTGGGCATCCACTCTTCAATGTCTTGCTACTGGGGTCAGCACAGAAGAGCTCTTCCAAGGCCATTGGGGAAGAGAAGAAAAAGAATACAAAGTATGCTGAGCCAATGGCCCTAGGCAACATCTGTGACACTGTCTCTCCATTTATATTTGCTTTTTACTTCTTTGGGTACATGAAGACCTTCTGTGTTGGAGCAGCGTGGATATCCATAATCTCCAGCTGCCAGCTTCTCTCCAGCTTCTACAGCTATCTCAGAGGAGACGTCTACTACACTACGAAGTTTGGTGCCCACAGCCTCCTCTGGCTGGTAATGTCTTGGGAAGAGTTTGTACTCACCGCCTTCCTCGAGCCAGGCAAAGCTCAGGAGAGCAGGCTGGGAATGTTTGGAGGGTGGTTCTTCTTGGTTGTTGCCTGCATGCTGTTTTTGATGTCAACCCACAAAGACACGCTGGAGATGTTGCAAAATGCTTCTTTCATCATCCTCACGTCTGCCTTCATCCATCAGATCCCAGTGTCGGGTGCTTACCCATTCCTTGGAGCTGCCTGTAGCCTCTGCACCGCTCTCTCAATGTATGCCACTTTTGCCAGCCTTATCAATTCCATTGGGGAGAAGGCTTTGATTCCAGTTGGCAAACAAGCTATGTCCAGTTCAGCTCTTCAAACCACACTGATGGCTGCCAAAATCTGCTTCACTAGGTCCAAGAACCTCCCAAGTGGCACCAAAGCTGAAGTGCCAGATGCCTTGTTCTACATCTGCAATGGCCTGGCAGCAGTCTCTGCCATTCAGGGTACTCTCAGTGACCCCAACAGGCAGCAACTGTCCATACCCTCCGTGCTCATCCCAGGAGCCATAATCCAGCTGTACATCTGCAGGATCCAGGTTCAAGGAGGCAGAAGGTTTGGTTGTGTTCTCCCACTCTGCTATGCTGCTTTCTGGGGAGCATGGACCTGGCTTCGGTTTGCAGGTAACAAAATGCCAGGCTTTCTATTTGGCTGTCCCAAAACTAAGAGATGCTTTTAGGAAAACTCTGTTTGATTTCTTTTGTATAATTCCTTCTCCCAGAAGATTTACTCAAAATTACCAATATTTCTTCTTGTAAAAAAAAAGAAAAAAAAAAGAAAAAAAAAAAACAGGGAATGGCCAAACAACCTGGCTTATACTCACACAATTAATTGCCCTTGATGCAGTTACTTGGTGCTCTGACAACTACAGGAGTCTGAATTATGTCTTTCTTTGATCCCAACTGAGGTAAAGATTTCCCTGCTAAACTGTTGTGAGACAACATTCAGACTGCCCCAGGACGGTTATTTCAGAATAACAGTTCATTACACACTTCTTAGGCGGCAGAATATTCCAGGTTCTGCATTTATGCTTCAAAAGCCTGGAGCAATTCATCTTAGCTGCTTGTAGACATGGAACAAGATCTCAAAATGCCTGAGCTTTATGACCCTTATTCAGCACCATGTTCAGAAGCATTTCATATGGCCTCCCTGCGAGGTCCTATTGAAATGAGTACCTCTGGGAAAACTTATAGCTATTGCCTAAGAGGCAGGAAGCTATTAGTCTCTGCAGCCAGATTTTCTTGTCTTTTACAAGCTGGAAATAAAATCATCAGGGTTTATGATAATCATCACCAGTTCTTTGGTTAATACCTGAACTAGTTTGCACTACAGATACAATAGGTTTCAATCCACTGGGATACTTCTCAGCAATCACTGTCAATTAACTTGAACTGCAGATATGCCATTCTGTTAATGGCTTGCTCTCAACTAAACATTCTGGTCCTATTTCAGGCCACCTGATGAATATTGGTGCGGGGAACAGTGAAGGATTTACTGCTGGTGCTATTGCCTTTTTGGTGCTCAATGCTTTTTTAATGATTTTAGGTAAGTCTCAGTACCACAGATGATTGACTGTTGTGGAGTGTTTGGGGCCAGATCACTTTTCTCACCTGTGGGCACTCTGTGGAGGAAGTGCACAAGAAAGGGAGCCTCAGCTCTCTCTGTGACACCAATTAGGCAAGAACTGAAATGTTTTGCCCACAGCCAGTAACAGAAGCTGAGCTGGGCTTAGAAGAAACAGTCATAAGGGAAAGGAAGAATATTTCAAAGAAAATAAACGGTTCAAATGAGGTGAAAGTGTTAGACGGACTGGACCACTGGCATATAACCACAGTCAAACTCCAGCCCAGCTGCTGTAAATCAGCTTCTTCTTGGCTCTCCGATAACTGTTTTCCATGTGAGCACAGAGTACTGGCAGATGAACAGCTTGGCAGTTTGTCTCCTGAAAGCCAAGGGCTAACTAAACCACATCCATATCTCTGTGAACAGGGAAGTCGGATCGGATACAATTAAGTTCATTTATGAACACTTCTGATGTTTCACGCACATTTTTACAGGCATTTCTCTGATGTGGGTCAGTCCTGTTTATATTTCTTTCCACAGCTTCCTCTTTTAACATGGTGCTTCTCTGCATGACCCTGGCAGTGGAGCTCCTGACCATTTGTTTTCTGCTCTTCACATTGGAGATCCTCCCTTTGCCATTTGAAAGTGAGTTGTAGGTGAACTTGTCCTCAAACCTTCACCCAGCAGGTGCAGTGAGTGGGTCTGTCTTTGGGGAGCAATATTCTGCATCAGTTCAGTATGGAGAAAAGCAAGCAAGCAAAAGATTGTGTGATCTCCCCTAGAAGACTGAGTACGTGCAAGCTGCAGATGCTGAGCCTTCTGGCTCCATGGCTGCAGGAGGAAATGTTCCTTCATACCATCTGCAGCTCCTTGGGCACCCTAATAAACATCTAGTATGGCAGATACTGTTGAATCAAGATGAACTCCTGAAGTTCTGTACAATTCTACTTTCTAGTAGTTGTTTGGTGAGCCAAGACTTGGAGTGAACTAAATATGCCATTGACGTGAATGGATGTAGTTCTATTCAAATTCTGGCTTTGTAGCAAGTGAGACTGACTTGAAATTATACATAGGGCTTTAGAAAGATGTTTTTTAAAAGGTTTTCCACCAGCAAATTAAAAAAAAAAAAAGTCAGGTAGACCAGCCTGGAAATGCCTTGAATTTTTAGACTCACAGATGTGCTGGACTGTAAATGTAGTGTGACAGGAAAAGCTGAAGTAAGTTTGCAATTCTGGGAAGACCAGACACAAAAGAAAATAAAACTTTGCCAGCACTCTTCCTCCCTTTGACCTTCTGTGGTTTGATTTTCAGTTGTAATGTTATGCATCTTCAGCATCATCTGCTTCTACGGAGCAACAGCATCACTTGCTAACAGCATGTTTGGGAAGGACCTGATGATGATGGGACCCTCTCTGTTCACAGTAAGAGATGTTTTGCATAACGGTGTAGCTTCCTTGCTTAGGAGAATATTCCAAGGTATTCAGTCTTGCCTAGAGGAGTGCAAGTTTCTATCTCCCTTTCTTTGACTGCCATTTGAAATCCCTGTCACAGTACTGCTGTAGGAAGATTTGAGCTAAAAACAAGGTACTTTCCATTAGGAATAATGTGTATGGAAATTTGGGACACTTACAAGATTAATGTCACCTGCTTTAGGTGAAGCACACCTTAAAGTGCTGCCTCTGCCCTTTGAGGCCAAGAGAGAATGGCACAGTGAGATGTCTGTGTTCAAGGAGACCACATCATAGAATCATCTGTGCTGGAAGGGACCACTAAGGGTCACCTAGTCCAATTCCCCTGCAACAAACAGGGACAGATCATCCCCTGTATTTGACATACTGGCTTATTCCCATGCTAATGGCTTTGATTACTGCCAGGCTGAGAACTCTAAGAAGAACACCGAAGATCCCCCACCCTGCATCTGCCCCAAGTCCCACTGTACCAGTGGCCTGAGGACCATCGCTGACTTGCTGAACACAGGGGCAGTGTGTGGGGTCCCAACAGACACCGTGTATGCTTTGGCAGCCTCCTGCAGACACCCTCAAGCCATTGAGAAAGTCTACAGAATCAAGGTGCGGATACAAAACTGACTTGTTGTACTGCTGGCATCCCATAGATCAGTAATGTATGCAAAGAGAAATGGGAACCCCTTCTTCCAAGTTGTTCTGATTCAGAACTGAGCAGATAGAGTCTAGCAAGAGCTTCACAAAAGACCATGGATCATTTTTTTTAAGCTGAGCAACTGGCAGGAAGAGCATTCACTGATTTGGGTGTATAGCACTGGGAATTAGCAACTTTCTGCTTCACTGAAGGGGACAAAACAAAAACCCAATCTCAAATAGCCTTGACATGTTCCTAAGTGGGTCCAAACCTGTATTTGTCCTCTCTGCTTTATGAAGTGCTGAATCAAAATCCCAGATTTAAACTTGCCCAGACTTTGGGAGACATTCAGTGCTGGAAGAAGACCCAAAGTTTGCACCTTAAATACATCTTTTGCAGCCTGGCCCCTTCTGTTCTCCATGAGGCAATTTCCTGGCTAGCCTGGAGAAATAAGCATAACAGACTATCTCAGCTGGCACTTAGTGTGAACATCAGCAACAAAGGCAGTCTTTTCTGTCCTGCTTTGGTGCCAATGCTAACCTTCCTTGTCAATGAGAGAATATAAACAGAATGTAAATACATGCCCAGTTCCTTAGTCATTTGGCCCTGCTGAAAGTGATGTCAGCTGAGGACTGAAATGACACTGCTTTGTGAGCTCTTTTATTTTCCTTCCATATCATCGCTCACTTTACAACAAGTTTATGTCAAAGCATCAAAGAACTAAAGAAGTGGTCATGTAGATACCAGTTTCAGGGGGTTAGATTCCCCTTCCACCATCCTGTTGGGTTTTCTCTTGATTTATACCAGCATAAGTTAGAAGAAAATCAGGACTCTGGTATATTAAAAATACTGATAATGAGAAGAATGTTGCCCTGCCTGCATTGGTTGTGTCTGAAGCAGGGGAATTGGGTGCATCCTGCCAAGATCCCAAGAGCAGCCTACTGTGCTCTCTCTTCTTCAGTTTGCACATGCAGATTGAGCTGTGGCACAAATCACAGCATGCAGTCCCCTCCTCTGCTCAGCTTTTTCAGCAGAGAGAGTGCCTTACTTGCTTGGAGCCTGTGGTCCCTAGGCAGTATACAGACTAGGACTCCAGTGGGCTTAGATCTTCTCGATGCAGACTTTTTTTGTTTCTGTTTTTTGTTTTTGTAGGACAGGCCTCAAGAGAAGCCCATCTGCATCTTCATTTCAAACCTGGATCAGCTGCGAGCAGCTGCTCCCCCCATCAGCCCACTGCTCTGGGAATTCATGGAAAATGTTTACCCAGGTGGTGTTGGCTGCATTATCAAGAAGGGAGAGTGGCTGAAGAAGTTAGGTGAGTTGAACAGGACAACACCTTTCATGATTTCAGCAATCCATACACTCTCTGAGATGTCAAGGGAGAAAACATCTCTTACACATCTTAGTACTACGTGAAGCGTAGGATGTTAAAGTGCTGGAATGACTCATAGGCAATGAGAACCAGCATGATGGTCTCTTTAATCCAGTCAGACTCAAAGAAAGGGAGGCTCATCAGCCTGGGAGGGTCACATCTTGCAAGCTCATTGCTGTTAACTAGGAATGAGCAAGCCCTGGGTGGAGGATCAAAAAGAGATGAGCAGTCCAGAACAGAAGGATGTACTTGGGCCCTTTTCCTTCCTGACATATGGACTAAGAGAAAACACGGTGAGAAACAGCATGATTCGCACTTAGACTTGGTTTCTGGGAATCAATGGGTAGGTTAGAAAACAGAGAAGCAATTATGCATTAGGAGTTATGCATGCTAACCTGGTGGAGGTGTGTGGCAAAGGGTAGGGAAGGTGGGAAACAATCGCAAAGAATTTGATTCTTGGATGTAGGTAAATCCATTATCTATGAAAAGAGCTACGCTGATCTGCAGCCACTGAGGTTGTGAGATTTTCCCTTCTGATTCTTACTATTCTCTTACTCCCAAAATCTTAGAGCTGCACTCATTGATTTCTGATCAAATGTGCTGCTTTTCTGAAACTGTGCAAGGAGTCTTGCCATTTTATTTGGTGTATGGAGCAGAGTCACTTGCAAGGAGAGTAGGCAGTATTCCAACAATGTCTTGCCAAGTAAACCTCTTTCAGCATCCTCTGCTTGTCTTTC
Source organism: Lagopus leucura (assembly GCF_019238085.1). Lineage (NCBI taxonomy): Eukaryota > Metazoa > Chordata > Aves > Galliformes > Phasianidae > Lagopus > Lagopus leucura. The sequence continues at coordinate 9,250,572 of NW_024962270.1, read as the reverse complement.
AAGGAGTTGGAGAAGGCTACAGCAGAGTGGGAACTCAAGATAGTATAATGATCAGAGTGCCTGACCTGACTGTCCTGGTGCACCTCATTGACATGACGGGGCCTTTGGCAATCACATCTGCTAACCCTAGTGGAGAGGTTGACAGCACGCATCACAACATGGTCATCTCGTGAGTACCCTGTTCACTGCATTTCTACTGCTCTGCAAACCACCCAACAGGCGGGCAGCCATCATGATTTGATGCTGTGTGTTGAGAGGAACTTCAGCATAAGGCAGTATGAAGTACCATGCCACTTTCTTTCTTTTTTCCCTACAGGCGTCTTGGCCATAAGCTGGAGGGTGTTCTCTGCGATGGAGAATCTGATGAAGTGGTAGCATCAACTGTGGTCAACTGCACAAGGATTGATGAAAGTGAGTGTCAGAAGCATCTTTCCAGTAGCATATTCCAGGGTTGCTCCCATTCCTTTCAGTAATATCAAACTGGCAGCACAGTGTTCTCAAAGAGTAACAGGTCTTGTGTGCTCAGACTTTTGCAAACGTGTTGACAAAAGATGTCTTTGGAGGGCCTCTGTTTTGGCAGAATGAGGCAGTCAGAAGCAAAGCTATGCCTCAAAATTTGCCTTAGAAGAGAGAAAATGCTTCAAGTGTGAGGGTGAATGCTTCTGAAAGGAAGGGCATACGTTCCTTGTAGACCCCAGCATTAAGGTAAAGTAATCCACAGCAGTGTAGAAACACCAACTGTAGTCTTGTTTGCTGGCTCTGGGTCATCATTTGGGTGGGATTCTTTAGTAAAAAACTGAACTCTTGAACTCAGCGCTGTGTTGGTGGGCGTCTTTATTTCTGACAAAGTTTATTATTTGGAGGCACTAAGCATCTAGATGGCTTTACTGGTTCAGTGTGTTTATGGTGGAACATAATCCCTTTTCCTTTCTTTCCCCCTCTGGGAATTATCCTAATTTTCTCATTCTTGTTCTGGGAAGGTGGCATCACCATCTTGAGAGAAGGCTGCATACCAGCAGGCAAGGTGATGCAGATATTTGAAAGAGTAAAGAGCAGAGCAGTCTGACACCAAAGAAAACCTCACCTGAGCAAAGGAACAGCATCTACTCTCACAAAAAGACATGATGAATCCCAAACCTCGCTGGAGCACTTGGCCTTGTGAAAGCCATACCTTCTGTAATCAAGAACTTAACTAAACATGCACCTTGGGAAGCAGCAGCACTTTCCCATCCAGTGTCTCTGCTGGGAGCATTCTGTGGCTATTAATTGTTTATCTACAGTAAGTGCCTGAAACCGCTGGGAAATCTGCCCACAGAGTGCCAGCAGGATCAGGAGCTGATGCTGCACTGCAGGAATTCCCAGAGTGCCAGTGTTTCCTGAGTGCCTTGGACTGCGGACTTCATGCTGCTTGTATACTCCCTTCTACAACATTCAGATCTGTGTATTTTAAACAGCTAAATTCAACTAAATAAATCCTCTTTTTGGAACATAAGGAAAAGACTTTGGCTTTCAGTTGCTTTCCACCAAACTGTTCATCCTCCAAAAACTGCAAAGCTCTACCACTAAGCGCTAGGGGAAGAAATAAATATTGGAAGGCACACTCCTGACAGAGGGTGTACAGTGAGTTATTCACCCCTGCCCTGCCCTGGCATCCTCACAGCCACTCCCTGCTTGGACCAGCACACCTCCCAGCTGGTCTTGGGGTACTTAATGCAGAAAGCAACAGCTGATGTGGGCCCACGGTAAATGGAGGCTGAGGGGAAATCAGGGAATTCACTTTTAAAGAAGACAATCCTTATTAAAAAAACAATGAGCTAGGGCTTAAAGGCTGGCTTCAAAACACAGATATGAAATTCAGATTTGGAGGGTTTCTGTAATGTTTTTCCCTGTACCAGAAGCAGTGTCCAAGCAGCAGATCTCTGCCAGTTCCCTACAGTTGTTCCTTCTCCTCCCTCCTACTCTGGGCAGGCAGATTGTTCCCTTGGCATGCATGCAACACCACCTCCTACCACCCAAGGGACAAGCCCCTTTCCAGCTCCCCTTTATCATAGCTTTGGAGTATCCTTTTCTGCTTCTCGTGGGCTTCTCCCCAGGGTCACATCAGAGCAGGAGTTCCCTCCCTCCCAGATCACCAGATGCTTCTCCAAGACCTGAGCAGCCAAACCTGGTGGGGCTTTTGGGGCTGCATTCCTCCCACACCTCATTATGAACACGTAAACAAACACTGACTCTGGTTCTGAGCGTGCTCAGCTTGCTTTGGCACGGGGGTTGTTGTCCCTCTGCTTCTCCTCAAGGTGCAGCCTGCCATTTAGCCTGTGCTCAGAAGTCCCCATAAATAGCAGCTTTGACTCTGGCTCCAGGTGATGGATGTTATTTCACTACCCACAGTCCCAGTTGAAAGCCTTTGGCATCTGTTCCTCAGGTCTGAGCACAGACTACCCTTGACGCTGCAACCTGGAGCCTTCTGACCCTAAAACCCACCTGTACCCTCTGCCGAGGGCACTCACTGTAGGCTGTGCTGGGCACTGCAGGGCATTCCCAGCCTTCTCTGGTTTTTCAGCCCCTGCCAATTTCTCTAAGAGGAGTGAAGTCATGCTCCCCTCCCTGCACATACCCTCAGACAGCTAAACAAGCCTCTGCACACACAGTAGCCTTCTTCCACACACAAGCACATATTATGCCCTGGTGAGCCATCAGCTAGCATAGCAGCTATATGACCAGTCCATGTGTCACCTTCTCCCCAGGGCAAGATCGTCCTGGAGTGGGAATCTCCCTTCTCTGTCCCTCAAGCACTTCACAGCACAGGTCAGAGGGTTCAGCTGCATTTGGCATCAGGAACCCAGATGCTGGGAAAGCCAGAGCAAGGCTGGGCCAGCTGGGAGGAAAGCAGGAAACCATGGGAGACAGAGAGGGCTGAGACGAAACAGTAGGGATTTCTGGGGATATTGCAAAATGCTATAATTCTCTCTGGTTCCGACCCAAAGCGGCATGCAACAAAGCCATCAAGAAGTCAGTGCAATAAAACCCTGCTTCTTCACGGGGACAGAGTTACATGTAGTTCTTGTGCATCCCAGCTGCGGATGCTGCCACTGAATGTTTAGTTGAAATGTGCAGATAAATGATTTGTGTATCCATATTAGAAAAACAGGGAGAGAAAGCCACTATTAACAACTGGTCATTGGAGTAGTGCAAAGAGATGTTGATCTTGCAAGCCCCAGTACTCTGAAGGACTTAGTAAATGTCTTTAAGGCCAGCTGAGGTCCATTGCCCAGCATACTGGACTATTTGAATGGTTGGACTGGATGATATTAGATATCTTTTCCAATCTTTATGATTCTGTGATTCTATATGCTTGACTTCAAGCATGTGGTGAAGTCCCACAGCATGGGATTTCTCCCACGTTTCAATATTTGAGAAACTCCTTGACCTTTCCAAACAAATGTGGTTGTCAACAGTGGCCATAAATTGTTATAGCAATAACAATAAAAAAGGCAGGAAGTCTCATCCTGTGTTGTCCCCTCCACAATGTCTACATTAGACAGTCCCCATACTGGTGGCACAGGACTGAGAGAGTGTCCATAGTATTTTGGCTCAAGGCAAGGATGTGTGTTTCACCACAAGCTGTGATTAGTGCAACAAACAGCCCAGGATTTGGTAAACCAAGACAAAGTATTGCCTGTGATCTCCTGAGCCTTTCTATGCAAACAATTTTCCAGCGGCAAGAGCAGCTCTCACCTTGCACTGCTGCTATCTGGCAGGTAAATCACAGCTGGAATGTCTCAGCCCTCGAGGAAAGCACCTGACACACTGTGATGATGAGAAAGTCAGGTTTGAAATTAAGAACCGTTTTGCAACTTCAGAGCTATAGACAAATCTACAACTTAGGTTATAAGTGGGGCAAGATAAGAAAGCATAGGAGCATGCTTTCTACTGATGGCAGACAAAGATGGCGAAAGTGTTGTCAAGATCCAAGATGAAAGGCTCTTTAAAAATTCCTTGTTTGGGTTGCTTTTCCCTCAAAACAAAACTCAGCCCTTTGGAGTCCACTGGGCAGGGCTTCATTTCTCTCCTCTGGGACAAACTCATTGAAGGACTTAAGGCAGGACTAAATTTCAGACTGTTTTAGATCCATGAAGAAGTAATCTAGCCCTGAAATCCACAAGCCTAACTCTATGGCTTTATGAAATGAGTTTATCTCAAACCAACCAGACACTTCTTTCCATCTCAGAGGACATAAACCCACTGAAGGCTTGATTCTTTCTTCTCAGTCATAATTTGGAGATGCCTGAAGTGCCAGCAGTAGCTATAGAGGGATCCCGAACTGTCTATTTTCACAAATAATGCTTCATGTATGTGTATATGCTGGTGAAATTTTCCCTCTTGGCTTCAGATGATGGCTTATTTTCAGGGAGAACCATGATTTTTCAGAGATATTTCCTTGAGAACAAGGAAATATTCTTGAAAATCAAAAGGTTACCTATCAGCAGAACACTATTTAATCAATAAGCAATCTTTGTGTACAGGTAGAGTGAAAGCCATAAATATAAGACAGTGAAGTTTCTATGCGCTGAGTTTCTATTGCGTATTAAAAAGCAAACAAATGAGGCTATAGAAAAAAAAGTCATTCATTACTACCTGGATTTACACTCAACCTTGTGAGTATTCTATTGATAGATGAGAGGTTATGGCAAAGAGATCTTTGCACTGTACCGATTTTCCAGTATCAGGTGAGAGACATCAAGGGAAAAACAGATGTTGTATTCAACATAATAAATTGCACGATTTCTTCCGCCTCCCCAATCTGTGCCAGGAATAAGCATGGTTTTCTCTTCAGCAAACAAGGAAATAAATTTTATTTCCTGTTGCTGTTCTGGTGCTGCTGAATAGAGCAACATTTCCTTATCAGAACCGATTTGGGTAAATCCCCATTCTATTATCTCATTATTTCCATTACATTATCATCACGGCGAAGTCCTGTGATTAAAAGCTGTGACCTGTTATTTGTAACCTGCAGTGATTTTTGTCAGAAATGCCCAGTTGGATGTGGAAGACCACAGTAATACAGGAACCATAAAAGTAAAGCTGACTGAGGACATGCCCAGGAAATAACTTCAAGAAAAGCCAAAGAAAAGTCCAGATGCCAATTGATGAAGTTCTCTGCCTTCAGGAGGGTTTTGTTCAAGTGTTTTCCCAGTACGAACAACTCTAAATCCAGCAGCTATTGGGTGTCCAGAGATCTTTCATGACTTGTGTTAGCACATCAGGTTGTCCACTCTGCCACCTTACCCAAGTGTTAAATTCGCCAGCACGCTCTGAGCTGTTACCATGACAAATGAACCTGGAATATGATCAGTAAGCAACCCACGGTGGGCGAGTAGCACTGCGTCCCGACTCCACACATGTACCACGTCTTTGTTTCACAGAAATCTGGCTCAAGAACTTGGTGAGCATTAACAACTGTTGTGTAGTTGTGTCCTCACAATTCTTCACAGGGACTCAAAACAAACTCCCCAAGCCCGGACCACTCCTGCTAGCATTTTTGCAAGGTTAGAGGGAAACAAACACACCTCCCTTAGATCAACAACATGAGCCCTCAATCCCTTTATTCATTCTCTTTAAACACAGGGTCCTTTCATTAGGGCTATTAGCAATAGCCTTAATGCCTCTTGCTGTGTTTTCCATTGTGAGATGCTATGTACTGCTGAAGGCTCATTTCCAAATGGAAGCTGGCAATGAGCAATGATGCCTTTAGATCCCAACCAAAGGGGAACTAGGGATACTGGATTTCAACCATGTCACATTTGTCCCTAAGTCTCTCCTGTGGATGGTCTCTTCATTCTGCCCCACTTCTCAACCTTAGTGCTTGCTCAGAAGTTAGCTGAGCTTTAGTGAGATGGTTTTCAAGGACAGAACATCAGTTCTGCTAGGGAAGAGCAGCACATTTGTGTGTGAATTCAGACAGGGGAAGGAAAGAGATGGAGAGGCACAGACAGGAGCAGAATGTTTAGACAAAAGGGCAGAAAGTTTCTGTTCTATTAAAAGAAACAGTGCAAAATACTGTTGCAAAACAGAATGTTGACTCACATCATCACAAAAGCAAATTGCACGGAATGTCACTGATGGTGAAGGGCATCACTTCTCTGTTCCAAGAGAGATACTGAAGTGTGATAGATGGAACAACACCCCAAGAGGGACATGGCCATGACAGTATGTTTCAGGAGTTGGTTCCTCCACACCTGGAGCTGACTCACGTACAAAGAGTTGTGCTATGTGCTTTCAGTTCTGCTCAGCTCTAACTCTCCTTACTTTCCTTCTTCCTCATTCTTGTTTTGCTTTTGGGGTTTGGGGCTGGTATTTTTGTTGTTTGTTTGTTCATTTGTTTTTCACTCTTTGATTATTTCATGTAATCTCTCAATTTTATGAGACATTTTCCTGGAGACAGTGAGATCATAGCTCCGTGACTAGGCATTCTGTCAGTGAAAATTTTGAATATAATTTCATGCAGAGGAGGGGGGAAAAAATCAATGTATTAGCATTTACTGTGCACACACAAACATGACTATTTCTTATCCTTCCCCTACAGATGTGGTAGGACTCACTTCCTCCATATACAGGAGTACCTGTAGCACCACAGCCAAGACAAGCTCAAAGGACCATCAGACGTATGACAACAGCATTCAGCTACAAGGCCCTGAGAGCTACCTTGCTTCATAGCAGACATTTATCTGAGGAGAGATGGACAAAAGGGCTTTAGCTTGATCAATTCTTCATTGTGTCTTCGGAGAGCTAGGGCCTGGAAGTGCAGTGGAGGATGTAACACTAATACTGGTTCTGGAAGCCTATAGGAAACACATCTCAGCTCCCGTCATGGACAAGGGGAATCATCACACCTGCATCCTGTGTGCCACTGCTCATTGCTGCTCGCTTGGATCTGATCTAAGCAAAGCTACTTTGTCTGCTCCTTCTCTATTTCTCCTCCTGTATCAACAGTTCTGCTTCCCACTAAAGGGAAGTTTTAGTAATTTAGACTTGGTTTATTTTGCAAGCAAACGCAGCTGCTGGCAGCCACAGGCAAGAAGGGTCTGGAGACCTGCAGGGAGATAGGAAGGAGGACAGAGGTTGTGGAAAGCCTTAGGCCACAAGATCTGATAACCCGGAGTGGTGACCTGACCCTTTGCAAGGTTGCAGGTGGAAAGATGCCACAGGCAGTCAGCAGGCTCATGGGAATTTTGAGGACATAAGGTGAGCCTGGTCAGGGGCTGCAGATACTGACTCATCCTATGGCACAGCGCACAGAATGGAAACGTGGGCACATCCTGCCAGCTTAGGGTGGCTGCTCAAGGTCACAGCAGAACCTGTAAGAGTTACAAGATGGTTCTGTGCATGTGTCATGATTTCAGCAGATTTTTAACAGGGCTTCAGAGCCACAACCAGGTGCAGGGGCAGCGCTGTACTGGATGCACAGGACGGATTTCCCCATCCTGATTCAAGAGCCTCGATTTCCAGACTGTTGGTATTTTCCCAAAAGATTTTTACACAGTCAATTTCTTCTGTCATGCAGCTATTTCTGTTTTGCCTTATTCTGAGCCTCAGCACAGAGCTGCTCTATAAATTCCTTATTGTTACAGCTGACACAAAAGCTGGGGACACCCAGCTGGCTCAAGACCATTACAGGTTGCTCGGCTCTTGGCAACACAGCCGTCACAGACAGAAATCCAATACAAGTATAAATGGATTTTGCAGAACAGTTGAAGATCTGGCCCAAGCTTTGAGATATGCTGTTTTTTTGTTGTTCTTAATATTCCTTCAAAATGTGACAAACCAGATTGTCTAGTCATGCTGTAGTAATAACCCTAAACGCTTGATGTTACAGGGAGAAGTAACAGGAAGAATGCAGCAAGGTGAGTATGACAAAAAATCACTGCAGGTTGTGTTTTCACACGCCCTCTGTAGTACCGAGGAGATGTAAAGGTTTTGTTTTGACTCATTTCCACACCATAAGGAGGACTTGCCTTCTGCCTTTTCTTCCAGTTGATGTCCCACCCTGAGCCATAGGTGGATGCTGGCTTTCATATTTCAGCAGAAGGAGCCAAACAGATGAGGTCTGTGTCCCTACAGCTCCCAATTCTTGGTGTTTTCTTAAATCAGAGGCAGTCATGGGGCATTTCTGACTCTGTCCATGTCTCAAGCACTTTCTCAGCTGGTTCACCCAGGAGGTAGTGGTGATGCCACCCTTCCTCTCTGAACCACTCTACCCACTGGAGCATCAGATCCACCCACTATACCAACATGCACCCTTACGAAGATGCCATTGAGTCAGTTCCTGTTCCTATGGCACAGTTCTATTCTCAGAAAGGTGAGTTGGCTTTTCCTGTGACTAGAAAATGCCCTTCTTTGTTTTCCATTCTTTTTTCCATTGACACAGATGTCTGGACTGTACAAAGGGCAAAATCAAGGAGGAACAGGCCTGCTTCCTGGGTTGTTTCCGACCCCAGTGGGACTAAAGTGTTGTTATTTTCACAAACAGGCCCATTCATGAGATGATTTTGTGTCCCAGAGCGATCTTTCAGGCCTGAAGACCTCAGAGTCACTGACAATAACATTGGCCCTTCTTGGAAATCTCTTGATTTTCTTCAGTGACTTCAAACTCCTCCTTGGATGGATATTTGAGGGTCCCAAATCCCTTTACATCCCTCTTGATTGCCACACTGCAATGCAGCGACTCCTTCCCACTGCGCATGATGTGAGAGGAACAGCACCAGAAGGGCACACTGAGAGCCTCCTCTGAGGAGGGCTGGGCAACACTTTTTGACAGAACCCCATATTCTTAGAGGTGAAAGTATTTTACAGACTCTTGTCAACATCTCAGCACAGATTTGATCTATGATTTTTTCAGCAAATTGTGCTGAAAAAGGCCAAGAGTTTATAATGGGAGTATTTGGGGTTTGACACTTGTAACAGTGGCTCTTTCTCTACTTCTTTTTAAAAATGTTCTGCTTCACCTTGAATACTGGGAAAACTCAGGAAATATTGGAAATTATTTTGCCCCTACTTAACAAAGTATCCCATTTATGTCTCCTCCTTCATCCCAATTTGCTTTTATCCCAATTTATTTGGTCCTGGTTTGCTCATACATAAGAGAGGTGTGGAGGGGTACAGCAAGGACTGAATTAAGTTGAAGTTGCTCCCTGTCTTGCACCTGTCATGTGAAATGGTTCCTGGCGAGCTCTCCCAGCATCCTGCTCCTGGCAGCAACAGTTCCTGTAAGAAACATGCACCAGGGAGAGAGGAAAAGATGGATCGAGGCAAGGCACCTTGTGAAGAATCCAGCTTTCCAAACTGTGGCACACTAAAACATACTATTATATGAAGCATGGGGAAGCAGCACCCACACTTAATTTAAGCCAAGGCTGTTTTACATAGCAAAAGGCTTTGTAATGCTTCTTTCCAGATTCATATTTCTTACTGTGCTTCCTCAGGTTTCAGTGTTTATTATTTTTGTAAAACTTGGTTAAGAAAAGGAGCCAAATTCAGCCTTGTTGTTTATGAATTCATTAGCAGTACCCAGCAAGGAAGCTGGCACCGGGGGGCTGATGTTAGTTATTATGCTTTCCTCTCCCCTTGTCTCACATCCTGGAAAGGGATGCAATTTGATCCACTTGTAAGATCATTTGTGCACTGCTGGCAACCCCAAAATGCCACAATCATATTGCTTGCAAAGTTTTTTTCTGGCGCTTGCTGCAGATGATAGCACAGCCCTGTGCGACTTACGACTGTTTATTGAAAATATTTTATTGCATTCTGTAAATCAGTTCTAAGAGACACCAAAGAGATACAGTAAGTAGACCAGTGAAACAATTTCACAAACTCAGTTATCTGACAGTTTCTTTCTCTGCAGGAAGAGAACCAGTTCTGTAAAGAACAAGCTGAGAAGACATGGTTCACAGAGGTTTAGCTACTCTGACTGCACAGCATTTATGCTTAAGTTCCCATAGTGCTCCAAGTGAAATCAATGAGATTGTTCATTGGTTTCAGCTGGAGTTTGATCAGCACCTTGCACCTGAGTCAGGTAAAAGTAATGTCAACAGTTTTCAGAGGCCAAACAAGCCACTAACTGTATGGCCGTGCAGATTTCACCAAGGAAAACTCCTTGAGTTTCTTTGAAATTTGTTACTTCCTCCAGTTCAGGTACCACTCTGTACAAGATGTGCACCCTGAAGGAAACGTACCATGAAGTATGTACAGTTATGCCAAAAGGCAACAGACAGCTTCTAGCATTTTCAAATGCAGTGCATATGATTCCTTTGAAATTCATACTCTGCAGAAGATAAAATGAGAAGTGAGGGTCTCCCATACTGCTCCAGCACTCCTAAGGCGGTATTGTTGGAGACATCAAAATGACAACTCTACCCTCAGACTGACTGTGAAAATCCAAAAATGGCACCTCAGACAACAGCACTTGTTTTAGTGTTGGCTTTTGTGACTTCTATTCAGAGAAGATCATATATTAAAGATAGCCCCAGTTCCCAAGACTACATTTTGCTTCACCTTTTTAAGAAGTTCACTGTATTCAGTAAGATAGTAGCTGAATACACCTTCCCTTCTTCCTGTTCCATTTCCAGCCTCATGCAGTGTTTGTTCCTTAACATATAATTATATAATGTTTCAAGTTAATTATTCTCCACCCCAAACCAAAGGCATTAACTTCTAGTGAAAAGAAAAAAGCTCTGATGCCCTGGGCTCAGCCAGTCGCTGATGTAACACTTTCCTTTCAGTGAGAGCTGGCAATCTCTGTAAGTGAAAATACTGCTTCTACAAACTGGGTGAATGTGATTGCAAATCAGGGATATTTTAGCAGTATCTATAGAAAGGTGAATAAGTCACCCCTGTAGCTGAGAAGTCTCTCCCATTCCCCAGTTTGACCTACACGTCATTTTCCAGCAAACACCTCCTTAGTGAGCTCATAACTGCACATAACAGAAGTCAGAGGCGAGTGTGGTTCTCACGGCCTCCATCAGCAGACCTCAGTGCAAATCTCTGTGCTGAGGCGGCCGTGCCCACCCCGTTGTGCACAGCATGCACATGATTCAGATGCTCCTCCCGGCCTTTTGTGGTGTAGCCGTCACTGTTAGGGACCACTGAGTGTTTCTTCTGCACCTGCTCCAGTATCTGCAGCACCTGGATTTAACAAACACAGCGATAAGTGTGTTACTAGTTAGGGGGAAAGTACTAATTGCTTCTCCTGCTGTTTACATAAACTCTTTTCTTTTTTAAAACTACCCGTCTGGGCCCATTCTTGGAATTGCATTAAGCATTTCTATCTACTCAAAGGTCTCTGGGACAGGTGTGAATACAGAGTCTGCCCCACTGAGATCAGAGATATTGGACCTCAGAGCCCTTTCTCTGAGGAGTCAGTCTTGTGTCGCACGTTCCTCACAAATTTGCCCAGCACAGAGAAGTGCAATGATGGTTGCAGGATCAGGACACAGGCAACATGGAGATCTTTCATTCTGCACTGTGATAACTCCTCATGCTATCACACATTTTTTCATCTTTTTATAGAACAGGAAATTTCCAGTCTGATGCTTACTTCACAGAAATGGGCAAAGCAGAGAAAGAAAGGGAGAATAAATAAGATCAAGATTAATTTTACCTGAGACTTGGGAATTATACCAACTCTGAAGAATCCTATGTTTCCACTGTCAATTTTGGTGCAGTCCACAACAGTAGAGGCAATATTCTCTGGAGAAGGACCATCACAAAGAACTGCATCCACCTGAAGAGCAGCAAATTTCCACACCAAGTTCAGCACATGGGCAGTGAGATGGCAGTTTCCCTTTCTCAACAGAAGGCAGCTGTCAAGAGCAGCTCAGCTCCTTCCTACACCATAGTATTGCCACTAACTACCTGTTGAATTTGGAATGAACTCAGAAAAAGCAAAGAGAGTTCTATGGGATGTGAATCAGTAGTAGAAGCAAAACAGGTTTGCATCAGCTGAGGAGCTTTGAAGGATTCCCATTTGAAAAGCAAAGGTATAGAAGAAGAGTTTTTTGAGGAGTTAGTGGTGAGAGATTTACATAAGCTGCCAAAAATATATTGTCCTAAGGATTTAGGATCTCAGGATATGTTAAAGCTCCAGTGCCTGTTTCAGATAAGCTTCAGGTTTAGATGGGAATCCCCAGTGCTCTGATAACTCAGTGGCAGCTAGAGCCCTGCCACAATTAAGCATCAGTGTTTCTGCTGCTCGTACAAAGTGAAGCATTTTTTTGTTGCTCGTATCATCCTTTGTTTGAAGACAAACTAATTCATGTTGCCAAGCCATAACTATACCATATAAAACAGAAGTGTTTTGGATTCCCACCAAGTTTTTCATTTTACGTTGTTCTCTCACTCTGTCACCAACACAAGGCGTGTCAATGACATATTTAATTAGATGTTCTCCCATATTCTTGATATCATCTATTGACTTGCCTACTGGGAACAGAGTAATTGTGTTCTTCCATCCTTTTGGGTCCTGCTGGACTGAAAAGACACAAAGCCACAATTACCTTATCTCCTAGCTTGGCATACACTTGGTTGTGGTGTGTTGTGTCTGCCTCTCCTGTTGGATTAGCTGATGTGACCACAATGGGGCCAACCTGGTGACAAAAAAAAACAAACGGTAACAAGAGCTCTCAGCAAGTTCTGTGGTACAAAACAGGTTGTTACCCCAGCAGCTGCTGCACAGGTAAAGACACTGAGTTACAGGTTGTAGCTGCTGTCATTCCACAACTTCAAACAAACCTGTGCTTACAACAAAAGTGTTCAAGGTGGGACCACTCACCAAGTCAATGAGATGCGTGGTGACTGAGCAGTCAGGGATGCGGATGGCAACGCTCTGAGGGGTACCAACGTATTTAGCAGAGTCCTTCATTCCCAGGAAGTCCACCCATTTACCTGCATAAGGAAGAGTCACACAGCACTTACTGATGTGCATCAGTCCAAACACAGTGATCTTTCTAGAGATACTGCTGTGGAACACATGGCATTGCAGGGAAACGAAACATGACTTAAAATTGGAATTTCAAACCCAAATCTCTCCAGAGAGTTTGGAAGTAGCAGATTTCCTCACCTCTGGGAATCACCAAGCTAATAGGAGATGGCCAGGCAGCATCCATGAAGTCCCAGAGGAGGGGGCTGAACAAATGTTTTGCAGGTTCTAGTTGCTTCAGGCTAGAAATCCAGAGTGACATGGGGCGCTCCTGAGCCTGGCGCTTGGAGCTGGAAAGGAGGCAAGGAAAATGAGTTTAGAAGTAAGCCAGAATTTAATTTCAAGCTGAAAAAGAAATGGCGTTGGACAGGTCTGGAGTTAGATGTAGTACTACAGGCCAAGAGTCTGTAATGGAAGTAGGACCGTTTCAACAGACAATCTGAGAGGAAGGGACTTGTCCCAGTTACAAATTCCAAATGAAGGCTTTAGCTTCCTGTGTAGTGACAGGTACTAGACCCACTTTCCCAAGTTCTGAGGGGTCTCAGCTGCTTACAGTAGAGCTAGAGGCATTTGTTAAACACAAGAGGGATTTTAGTTGTGCCAATATTTATCTAGAGATATGTACAATAAACCCCTGCTCTATTTTGACATTTCTTGATTGTTACATTTCCTTGTGATACCCAAGCTACCTGGCTCCATCACCTGTCGGGAGCCTTCAATATACTGTAGGACAATTCTGCTCAGCTCTCTCCTTTTTCATTTGGATCTTCTCCCCTGGATTTGTAACGTTATTGTCCTGGTAAAATTAAGGTACACGTCTCATTGCTCTGAATGGCTGCTGTAGCCAGAACTCAGTAGCAGATGTATCTCTGACAGGCTTCCTTAGCCTGGGAAGCCTACACCAGGGCAACGAGGCAAATACTCACCGGTGAGCTTTCTCCACAGCATCAGGCCGATTACAGGCTGCTACAAGCACATACACAGTGTCAGTGGGGATGCCGCAAGTCCCTCCATTCTTCAGGATATCTGTTGACATGTGAACAGGGCAGAATCCCTTGAGTGACTAGAAGTGAGGGTCTGTAATTCACGGGAGAGCTGTCACAGACAAAACAGCCAATTCAGTGCTCTCATCTCCTTTTTCCAACTGGCAAAGTATTTCCTCTGACAGTGCATTTTCTAGCATTCACCCAAGAAGAGATCTGGCATTTAGGGAAATTCTGGGACATATTCATCTGGGCTAGAAGTCATTCAGCCCTGTGGAGAAAGCAAGCACCATGCACTCTCTGTAGAAAGCTGTCAGTGAGAGCCCTAGCCTTGGAGGATACACTTTTCAGACTGCATGTGCTGACAGTGACATGATATAGGAGAGACAGCAGTGAGTTCACTGCTAAACCCAAGTCCTACCAAGGAATTGATCCTATTTTCCCCCATAGTGATTTTAGTTTCTAAAACTTGGCCCACTTGGTCAAAATACAATCAGATTATCATGGTTTCCACGTCTAGATTGAAAAAACGTCCTTTTAATACCGTTCTGCTACAAAATCTCCCAGAATTACCCCTCCACCCTGCATAATCCCCTATATATTTCCCTTACCTGCAATTCTCTTGACTGAGGAAGCTTTCCTGGCAGGCAGGTGAAGGCACTTGGTCATTCCTCCCCCCACACCGCTAAGCTGCACAAGGGGCCTACCCATTGGTAAGCAGGAACCCTGAAAGGTGCTGTTGAAAAGGGCAGATAGGAAGCAGTAAAAGCTGACCAGACCAAAGATGAGAGTGGCAGCAATGTCATAGCCAGCTGGAAGAGCACTGATGGCATCCAACAAGAAGCTGACAGCAATGAGCAAAAAAGTGAGGGAGTAAAAGAACCAGCCGATACTTAAGAAGAGCGTGCAGAAGACAATGAAGCTATTGAAGAGCATGAAAGCAATAATCCCTACTGCTGTGTGGAAGCTTCTGCTAGTGCCATAGAGGCCCCCATATCTTGTCAAGCCCCAGATGATCCACATGACAGCATAAAGAATGAAGGCACTGCTCTCCAGGGTTTTACCCCGGGCAAAGGCCACTGAGCCACTTAGAAGCTTAAGGATCCCACCAGCTACCACTACCCATGGAATTACAACAGTAGCAAGTGGAGCTTGTGGGTCCCCAGTCACTGTAATTGAAAACGAAGCGAGGACACTACATGCGTAGCCAAGTACTTCAGCATCTGCATACTTGGAATACCCTAGGTAGGGTGTGTGAAGGTTTGCCCCTTCACGAAGCTTCAGAAAACTGCTGCTAGCAAGCAGGGCCTTCACAACACCCTCCCCTGTTGGGATTTTGGCACCTGCTTTCACATTGTACAGGTGAATCAGAGTCATCAAGGCTGAGGCCACAAAGATGGCCACATCCATTCCTTGGGGTCCGCCTTCGAAAAATCCCTTGGGACAACAAGCTAATGCAATGCAGTAGGCCACGTAAAACAGCAAATACAGGCCATCCGCCAGGCTCTTAAGAGTGAGAAAAAGAGCCAAGACTGCAAAAAGAACTGAAAAAACCACAAGGAATGGGATAGGAAAAGTTGGCTCCTCTGTTTGCCAGATTGGGTATAGAAGGCAATAGCCCCCAGCAAATTTCAGGATGGAAGTGAAACCAAAGAATGTAGCCATTAGAGCGTCCATTGCACGGTATGATAAAATGCAGACTCCAATCTGGTAGATCCCGGCAGCCCACAGCCAGGGCACTTGACCAATAAATAGTTTGCTAGTGACACCCAGGAGCCTACAGCCGAAGACACTGGCAGACAGCATGTTCAGGATAAGACCAGTGACTGCAAAATGATTCATGCTGACACTGGTGGACTGGATCTGCTCACGGGCCTTATTTTTGGCAAGATCTGTGCCAGGAATGGCTATTTTCTCTTTGGAGAGGAAATAAAGAATCCTTCCCAGAGCAAAGTAACCACCAGCTAAGCAGACAACCATATAGTTGCAAGCCACAGCAGAGGAACCAAAAGCTGTGTTGTAATGCATGGCAACTTCATGAGCACTGGCAAGTGAGACAGCAGAAGCAATCACAGCTAGAATGACCTCTCTGTTAAGGAAGCCCACCACTGCAATAATGAGTAGTGCCAAAATGAACGTGACCAGGCCAGGCACCAAGGCATTGCGGAAGTCACCGGTGTCGTTCAAAACTCCTTGCCCTTGCAGGATGAAGACCACTCCATAGCCACACCAGAACACTGAGACGGTCAGGAAAAGAGACGAGAATAGAGTGGCATTTCTTAGGCTTCTCCAAATTCCTATGAAACAAATGGCAGTAGAGACAGAAATGTGATTTCGACACAGTAGGTTACGGAAAATAGCACTTAGGACAAGCAGCTGTGCTACAGGCACATTGTGTGTTGGAACCATGATCACTACACGAGCATGGAGCTGCATGATGGTCAACAGAGCTGCTGAGAGCTTGGGTTGGTCTGCACAAAAGGAACAACATGCCATTTTAACCCACAGATGCCTGAACTAGTCCCAGTGAGCTTGGAAACAGTTTTTAGAGAGCTCATATATTCACTCTTTTAAAATTGTCATGATCACGATAAAGCATTTGTTCGAAACTAACATTTATCTCTTTGGCTGCTTAGATAGGAAAAAAGTGGTGTGCTGATACATTCCTCAAGCTGGAGACGTCAGTGGTCTGGCAAGGCTGCCACAGTTTGTACTAACATGTTGGCAAAGCAGACCAAATACATGTAAAGCTATAGAAGGGGAGGCCTACAAGCTGGCTGCCTTCCGAGTCTTACCTGCATATGCCAAAAGAGATGATAAAATCAACAGAAGAATCCCTAGAGCTGTGCTGGGGATCACAGGGGCTGCTCTGAGTGAACTGTAGAAATGCACTGCCAGCAAGAGTGATCCTGTGTGTGACAAAGGAGGTGGAAAAAGAGAAAGAGCTTGTAAACTTTGCCCCACTAAAAAAACACAAGAAGAGAGCCGGAGTGACAGGAGCAAGGAACAGAGAAAAAATAACAGTAAAAGATCTGTAAATAATAAAATCAACAGGGAGTGTTGTAACTTGGTTTGTGTCCAAGGTCTCACGACTTTCTGGGTGCCCACTTTTGAGAAACTTGAACCTAATTATATTTGAGGTGCTCCCTCGTTGCTGGAAAAAAATAAAAAACAGCTCTCCGATTCCAACAAACACACAGACACGCTCTGAAGATGATCACATAAGCCTCGTGACTACAGAAAACTCGCCTAAAAATGGAAAGGAGCAGCACTCAGAAAGATGAAATGCGAAGGACAAAAGAAAGGGAGTGGGCACAGAAAACAGAGCAGCAGGAGAGACAGAGAAGAGAGGAAAGTGCGTTAAAAAAAAAAAATCACTTATGAAAATGACTATCAAAAAGCTTTGATTTGCTTCCCACCTAGGTTGAAAGAAGTACAAAAATTCAGGCCAGCATTTTAAAGCCAAGACAAATATGTTGTTGGCTGCTGAACCAGGCAGAGGGATCTCCCGTCTCTAAAAATTTTACCCAAGCAGAGAAGATTTTGAGTAAACAGACTTTTTAACCCCTTCAAAAAGGGGGTTGTCCATGAAAGCTAGTCCCAACCCCATCCTCCCGTGCCAAGAAGACTCGATCCCTACCTGCGGAAATGCCCAAGAGCCCTATGGAGTAATGCAGTGACTCAGCTTTTCTGATTGCCATCGCAGAGTTCGCTGAAGACCCAGATGCGGGCTGAAATGCTGCCTCTCTTTCTTCCCTAGCTCTTTATAACCAAACCAACTCCACTGGCCTGTGTTCCTCCCTGCTCTCCACCCCTTTTCCCTACAAACATCTTCTATTAGTGTTTCTTTCTGCATGCGGGAGGAAATGCAAACGAGTTTCTTGCTGCAATAAATTTCAGTCTGAGTCAGAATGGACTGCTGGTAGCTCCCTCCAGGGGCCTGTTAATTTTACTGTTGATTAACCCTTGTTAAAAAAGACACTTGAAAAATAACACTTAGGTTTATTACTATTACTGCCTTTTTGCTATTGCCAGTGAGGAAATTACACTGGTTAAAATCAAGGGTTTTTAAAGACTCCATCTTGCTGGAGCAAACAAGTATTTTGTAAGCCCAGGAGATCCCCGGGGACCAGTTATTTGTCCCAACACCTGCCACAGTCCTTCTGTTTGCCCCCATCACAGCTATGAATGCCTGGCACCAATGTTCTGTGCTGGGCAAGCCCAGGGCATGTTCAGTGCCATTCCCATAAAGGTGACTTTTGTCCATGTGCCACTCCACATCCATCTCATCCAGCCTCTCTGCACACACTCCCAGGGAACTCCTCCTAATTCCTCAGGGGCTTTCATGAGTGAGTTATCAGTGCAGTCTGGAGACCAACAGTGCGAGGATAAAATCTGGAAGTGTCTTACTGGCTTTCCAGGAGAACTGTGCATGCAGCAAAGTGATACCAGTCATTGCTATGATCACTGCTGTATCCCAAAGGTGACATGAAGGACCTATTCACAGCTTCCTCCTGCTTGCTATGAGAATATGTGAGAATATGTGATCAGGGTGATGCAGGAGGCCATGGAAAGCACTGGTCAGTGGCCCATGGTCATAAAGGGATCGTGTTGGTTACACATCAACTGGGAATCCAGAACAATCCCAGGCTGGCAGGATCCACAGATAATGCCAAAGGATGCTGCTCCTCCTGCTTGCTGAGCCGCATGAACTGGGATGGCATGCTTCCACTGAGAAGTTGGATCCTTATACAGGCCCCAAAGCATTTGTGGTTTCTTCAGTGCTTTGGAGGATACACTTGGAGAATAGCTACAGTGCAGAAGAGTTCCTTCACACTTATCTTCACTAGAATATTAATGCAGATTTAAGCAAGGTATTGATGTGTGCAGACACTCTCATTTAGAATGGAAAAACTTAGCCAAAAAGCATTAATTATCAAGAATATATCTGTAAAGATCTGTAGATCTTTAAGTTTAATTTGCCTATTGAGATACACCCTGTCACACAAGGAAGCAAGCTCTAGAACAAGCTTATTTTGTTCAGTTACACGTAGACAATTATTTCAGTAAGGGGAAACAATGCCATCAGTTTTCAATATGCAGAGCTACATGATGTGGTTTACAGCAAGTCCAAAGTTCACTTCAGTCATTAGCCATGATCTATCTTACAATCACAGAATGGCTTGGGTTGGAAGGGACCTCAAAGATCATATAGTTCCAACTTCCCTGCTATGGACAGGGTTGCCAAACTCCAGATTAAGCACTAGATTCAGCCAGCCTGGCCTTGAACAATCCTTTTTCTATCATTAATTGATTGCTCTCCTATCAGTATAAGTAGGAAGAAACTGTCTTTTCAAGTTGCAGCATGATTCAGCTGTTTTTGTTTTCCTGTAAGAGGAAATAATACAGTTCTAAATTATGCTTACAATAACTTAGATATGAAACCAAACAGAAGAGAAAAGGCTTTGGGAATTTCCCCCACTTATCTCACATTTTAATTTTTTCACGGATAATAAAAGCTGTTTCTCTACCCATCAAACAGGTGCTTTATTCCCGTTTGTATAGTTGAGTATAGAGTGCCTGACATCACTGTTTTTAAGATGCATGCAGAAATGAAGTCACATGTATCAGAAAAGAACATCTTTCTTATGCCTGTATGACTAAGGAACTTGCCAAGAAACTATTTCACTAAAAAAAAAACACACTTCACATCTCTTCTGAGAGAGAGACAAGGGCATTTTCTTACAAATAAGCCTAGCAAAATGTTCTTTAGTCAAACTGCACAAATTTTGTTGTTCACTGAAAAATGGCAAGATAAGCTTAAGAGGTTATTTCAACACTGAAAAGCTAAATCAGAAATGCTCATTATCTTTTCAGGTATAAGCATATCAAGGACAAGAGAGAACAGGTCTCCACATGAGCCAGGAAGCATCCCTGCCACATGCTGTGAACCTTGCAACCATGTACATCTGTATCGGTCAGGGTTCTGCCAGTTCCTACTACCATTTTCCTTGCAAATGTTGTTGTTACCTCCTTGGACAGATGGTGCTGTTGATGGGGAATTGTGTTATTCTTTCCTAACTCAGGACCTGAAGGCCAGGAAACAACTGCAAATCTGCTCTTCAGAGAGGGTGAGGACACTTAAGGTCAGAAAAGGATACCTTGGTGTTAAAAGGAGAGAAGGTGCTGGTGCAGTGTAGGGTCTTCAAAATGGGGCACATAGAGCAACTGCGCTGGCTGGAATACTTGCTGTGGGGTAGCTCCCTGTGATACCATCTTATGCACAAAGATTTTACTGCTTTAGTCTGAGGTAGAATGGAAAACCGACATCTCAAAAGGAAAAACAGCTGCTCTGTTGAACAGCTCACGTCAGTTGGGGATGCTCTGGAGACAACGTGCTGGTAAGAATGTCTGCATGGGAGCAGTCAGTTGAGGAAACAAATAATATTTACACGCCCTGCCTGTGGCGCTGGAAATAAAACCATCTTGCCAGTAAGAAATTCAGCCCAACCCTTCTGGCCCCACCTGCTCCTGGGGGAGGGATCAAGCTATAAAAGGCTCCAGGCAGTTCACAGAGATGCACAGCAATTTGGGGCTCTCCGGGGAATCCTCCTGCTCTTTCTGTGACCATGGGAAAGAGAGTGGCTGTTGTGCTGTCTGGCTGTGGGGTGTATGATGGCAGTGAGATCCACGAGTCTTCGGCTGTGTTGGTGCATCTCAGCAGGGAGGGGGCACAGGTAAGAGGCTCCTGCCCCATTTCTGTCTCCTTTTGCCCAGGCTCTGCTTTTCACTTTGTCCTCTTGCACAAAGCACTGCTCTTAGCAGCTTTGCATCTTGCTAGACCAATCAAGTTTCTCACTTTCGCTGGGGCCGTTGTAAAGCATTAAGTGAGAGGAGTCAAGGCAGACAGCAGTGTCAGGGCTGCTACAGCAAACATGAAGAATGCTTTGCTCTCTGCTTTGCGCTCACAGCTGTGCTCTACGAGAGGACTGGCTGTGTGCTTTGTGCTCAGCAACTCTGTGTGCTACTCAAACTCTGAAGCCAACTTTCTTAAGTGAACCTCTCTGTTTCTGACTTACACTTCCTCTCTTCTGCTTTGGTACTTCTATTTCAAAGACTGCCAATGACTTTGGCTGTTTGAAACTCATCCTTTCAAAACACTGAGGATTGAAACAGGAAATAGATGAAACCTTGTGAGTTGAACTGGAGAAAGGGCAAAAAAGGGTGATCCTGCAGCAACTGCTGTTATACCACTAGTCACAACAGCTGCTCTTTGAGAGAGGAAGAGAAGAGAGAGGAGCCCTGTGCAATTCCTTTCAGCTCTGAGCCACCCACAGATCTGGGTTGGAGCTGCTTTCTTGGAAATCGGAACTGCTCCACTAAACATGAAGGTACAGTACTGCAGGGCCTGCCCACCCAATTCCAAAGCCTTCAGACTGTGTTCGCAGTGTGGGTTAAAGCTGAGACCTTGTCTAAACTGTCTGTCTGCTGCCTGTGGTCTCGCCTCTTTTCCTTTGCTCCTGCAGCTGCTGCAGTTCTCCCGCCTTACCTTAAACTGTCGAGCTTAAAGCATCGCCCTGAGCTTATCCCTTGATTGGCAGGGACCTCTAGTGGAGAAAATTCAGCGACTGTGTGGGATAACTGGCTTTATGAGCACAGACGGGGCCCACCACAGCAAAAGTGGTTGCCTGGGACATGAATGGAAAACTCTAGGAAATGAGCTTTGTGCATGGCTCTTGGAACAACTTGTTTTCTTGGGAAGGAAAGGAGTGGCTGCTCCTTGTCCACCATTTCAGCTCCCAAAATATAACACTACATATAAAAATAACCTTCCTGATCCCACTATTGCATACAGGTGAGCCTGAGGCTCATTGCAACCACCAACAAAGGTCTTTCCTAACAAAGCAACTCAAGTGTTTTAATTTGCTACCTATGGTATTGAACGTGTTTAGAATACGTGCCTGAGGGATAACAGACCTTTTCTTCCCTTCTCAGGCAGAGGTTTTTGCTCCTAATGTTGACCAGATGCATGTGGTAGACCACGTGAAAGGACAGCCAACTCAGGAGAAGCGCAATGTACTGGTTGAAAGTGCCAGAATAGCCAGAGGCAACATCAAGGATCTAACTAAGCTGGATGTCAAGGGGCTGGATGCCTTAATCATACCAGGTAGGTTGGTATGTGGGGTCTGCATGCCCATGGTCTTGGAACAGCTTAGGTATATGTGTACGCCTTGAAAAATATGGGCTGAGAGAGATTGGGCAAAGCCACTGGGGGAGAAGATAATTTGGGAGACAGGACTGGAATGATGGACATCCTCCATCTGTGCTTGCATAAACTTATATTACAAGAGCACATGGCAGAAATTGGTCCCAAGCAGAGAGAGCAGATAACCACCAGTTGACTTACCCTCTGTACCATCTACTTAGCTTCTTTCTACTGGATGTAAGACTATCCCCTCCCTCACCAACATGCCTGCCTTATTATCAAGAGAAGCAAAAGCTGGGACACAGAGAGGGTGACTCAGAAGTGAAAAGTGCAATCTCTTCTGAAATCAGTCTTCGGTGAAAGTATTTCAGTGGGGTTGGATGAGACCCGGAACAAGGATTAAAAGACAAGTGAAAGCTTGTCAGTGTGCTGAAAGAGAAGAGCTCATAAGTGGAACAGGGTAACCAGCAGTGCACTGATACCTCTCCGGTTTTCTTTAGAAACAGAGGTGGTGCTTTAGAATCTTATCTTGTGGTGGTCAGGAGCTGAGAATATTCAGGGGCTTGCAAAGGTTCTGCTTTGTTTCATCAATATTGCCTAAAGGCTTCTATCCACCAAATCCATTTTAACATTCTAACAAACCATACCTGACAGAAGTCCTGCCCCGCAGCACTAATCTTCCTGTCTAACCTGTTTCCCTCTTCTCAGGTGGCTTTGGAGTGGCTAAAAACCTGAGTACTTGGGCCACCCAAGGAAAGAACTGCACAGTCTCCAAAGAAGTGGAGGATGTCCTGAAGGCTTTCCATGCTGCCAAAAAGCCCATTGGCCTGTGCTGCATTTCCCCTGTGCTGGCAGCCAAAATCTTCCCAGGCTGTGAGCTGACTGTGGGTCATGACACAGAGTGTGAGAAGTAAGTAACCTTGGGATGCTAATACACAACTGTACCATGAAAGTCACAGAATCAGCAATCTCTCCCCAGTGTATCTAGTACTGTGCGTCGTGCCCCTTTCAGTCCCAGGGCAGGAAAGATGGGGAAGGTGCCGCACCACTGACTGAAAGTTAAGCAGATCCTGGCTAGGAACAAGATGGCTGCATCACACATAAAAGGCAGGGATTAAGACTGACATTATCCATCCATGAAAGCTGTGACTGAATTCTCCCAGTGGCAGGAAATGGCTCTTGTTAATGGTATAGAAAGCTGGTGAAGAAACCAAACCCCAAAATAAGTCTAGAGTGCATAGGATTAAGCAGCAGAACAACTATGCTGGAACATCAAGGTTTTATGTCAGCTTTACTTCAGCACTGTAATCTGGAGATTTTCCTGATGCTACAGCCTTAGAAAAATTCTTTTGACAGGAAAAGATTTAGAACCTATAAAGCAGGCTTTTTATAGGGACCATCCTCTCTGTAACGGCCGAGAAGATGCTGTTGTGAGGTGCAAACAGGCTTTTTATTGTAGGCTTTTCTCACATCCTCTACATTGGTCTTTTTTCTTATAGATGGCCTTATGCAAAGACTGCTGAGACTGTGAAGGAACTTGGCTGCAAGCACATAAACAAACACGTCACTGAAGTTCACGTGGATGTGAAGAACAAGCTGGTGACAACCAGTGCCTTCATGTGCAATGCCCCCATTCATGAGATCTATGATGGTATTGGAAAAATGGTCAAAGAAGTGATCAGGCTTGCCTAAATGCCACAAAGCCAAATGTCAACAGGCAAACTGCTACTCAGAGTTCTTCCCCACATTGCAACACCAGTGGCTGCTGGGGTGAGAGAACTGGAGCAATGTAAGATTGGCATATTTTATCGTGGACATACCATTTGCTGTACTGACCCCAAATCAGCAGCAGTTCTGTGATTCTGTAATGAGTGTCAGTGCACCATAAGCTGGCACACAGATGCCAGATGTCCACAGATTGCCACCATTATCTGTGGTTCTGAGTAGCTGGGCAGTTGCCTGGGTCTTTTCAGTTATGATTTGGCTGACCTGACAAGCACATCATGTGTGAATGGGAATTGTTCAGAAATTTGTTATAAATCTATCTCTCCCTACTTTTCACCATATCACAGAATAGATGAATTAGTGGCAAAAGAAAGGAGCACAATTTTGGTACTGAATAAAACAGGCATATTTTACAAAGGCTGAATGCTGCTTTTATTTTTGTCTTTTACTCTGCGTTAGGATATGTTCTTAGTGCTGGTGGCTGGACAGTAAATGGGTAAAATAGCACAGAAGGAAGTCACCAGTAACAACCCCCCCCTAGTTTTCCTAGGTTTTCTCAGAACTCAGACATGGTAAAAGCAGAAGCAAACCAACATTAGCAGGAAGGTTTAACAAGAAGTTGTTAAATTCTTCTCTTGTATTAACGCGAGACCAGTTACAATAGCATGGGGGTATTTTGGAAGTAGTCTAGGTGGAAAGTGTCAAGGGTGAAATCTGGGCATCCCAAAGAAAATGCTGCAATTTCCAACTGCTTTCAATCTCTAGGAAAATTCCTAGAAATTATGTGGAAGCAACAATTCTGCATTGCTACAGGGACAGACAAGATACCCATCTAGCTGAAACTGGAACGCCAGGCTGGAAACTGGTTGGGTGACAGTGAATTTTGGCAAAGACAAGACACTAAAAATAACTGAGTACTACATACAGTTGTTCAGATAACAGGCCAGGCACTGATTTGTAAGGCCAGAAGGATCTATTCATCTGCGTAATCTGACTGCTCTACAGGAGCACAGTAACTCACATTTTACTGAAGCAAACCTGCTGAGCAGATTCGTTCTTTGCTTAGAGACACTGCTATGCCATTTGATGGCTCATTCCTACAGTTAATCACTGTTATTTAAGATAAGCCATGCCTTATTTCTTTTTGTAGTTGAACAGCTTACTTCCAGCTTCAGGATTTTGACAGGTTTGTCTCCATTAGATTGAAAAGTATTTTAGATGGTAGCTTGTATGTTCGTATGTAGGCTCTTATTCTATATGCAGCATCACATAATAATTGCAGGCTGAACTGTTAAATTCTCACAGTATTCAGACATTTTTTCTAAGCCAGTAATTATTTTCTGAGACTCTCGTCAGGCTCTTTACATCCTTTCCAAAACACATGCACGTTTTTGCATGCTCAGCAACATGGCAAGATCCTTCAAGACTATACCAGTGATCAAAATAGGAAGGAATGTACCCCCATGCTGCAGTGGAGCTGCAAAGAGGAACTCGAGCACTTCTGGCAGGGTCACAACGGCCCAGAATGACAATTGTACCACATTGTTGGTTTTGTTTTTAAATCAAAATGGCCCTTAGCTTTTCTATATTTTTTCCACTGCTTCTCCTACCAATCATTTTTAAGCAATTGCCCACCTTCCATAACATTTACTAAAAATTGAAAAGCCTGCAAGACATGAAGGATCAGCCAGTTTGGGGGCAGTAGCTGCCAGGAAAAAGATGGAAATGTATGCTTAGCATGGAAAGTCCACGGATCCCCTGGTCGACAATACCCAGAGAAAACTGTGCTGAGCACTCCAATCATGAAGAAAATTCAGTCTGAATTTGCATTTCATTAGGAAGGAAGCACAAATCCATGGGAGACCTGACCTCATTACATCTTCTAGTCTCATAGCTGTACAGTTGTTCTCCTGTACTGCGACTTTGGAAGGGAAATTCAAAGTCTAAGATATTCGCTACCTTATGGAAAATAACTGCTCCCAAGCCCTCAAACTCTTGTCTTTTACATAATACCAGAGAATCAGGAAAGGTACAGAAGTTTTTATCATAAATACTAATGTTTGAAATTTATATTTTCTGAGATTAAGAGTGTTTTGACTAACTTTATCAGGCTGAAAAGCCATGGGATGTAGTTACAATAGAGAGAACTCTAGGGGAAGGCTAATGAATTTGAATTAATCTCAACCTTTAGAATTAACCCACACAGACACAGAGCTAGCAACAGAACTGTTTACTGGGATATAGAAAACTGCCTGCAGTGATGGAGCAGAATCAACACCAAAAATGAAACATCTCAGTGTGTTTTCACACCCAAGAAAGGCAACACACAAAAAAATTCAAAAGTTGGAAAGAAGTGATACTGCAAACAGTTGTTTACAATTGAATGGGAGAAAAAAAGAAAATCATGTAGTTACAGGTCGGACAATGTCAGAATCCGCAAAAACTCTTCTGGATCCACTTCCCCATCTCCATCCACGTCTGCTTCATCAATCATCTCCTGTCAGACAACGAAGATTTGGGAGACCAGATTAGGTGGGATCTGAGAGGATGGAGGTCATAAAGCCTAAACACCAATAAAGATCTCAGGCAAGGCTTCTTGTTAACATAACAGATTGTGTCTGTTGCAAAGAAACAAAGCACAATTTCCCAATCAGTAAGCCTTTACATTCCCTCCCTGAGCAAGAGAAATACGCTTGTGCTTCACAAACCTGCAGCTCATCGTCTGTGATGTCTTCTTTAACCTCACTAGCCACCAGCTTGAGTTTCTCAAAAGAGATCTTGCCGGTGCCATCATAATCAAACAGCTTGAAACCTTTCAGGATCTCCTCTTTTGAAAATGGCTCCGCCTTAGCAAGGAAATGAAAAATGTCTTCATGCAGGCATGACATCACACCACTCTACAATCCCTACTCAGACACTTTACCCAGCAAACATTTGGAATAAAATCCAAGGCATCATTTTGAGTCACAGAGGAGGGCTATTTGCCATTGCTGTTCCTCTTTCACTTTTCTTTCACTTTTTTCCTCTTCTTTTCTCAGTGTTACCGTGTATTAAAGGAAAAGCTAAAACAGAAGTTTTTTGAACAGTATGGGGACTTGGCCTGGAATATCCTGGCCAAGCTTTGTCAGGAAGAGAGAGATTAGCAACACTACTGAAGTGGAAGCCACTGCCAAGAGCGATCCAATGGCTACAGCTGTATTTTATTTCAAAAGTGAGCCAGGCTTGCGCTGGCCATTGCTGCCTTTATTTACCTCACACACAAGCAATGTGTACACAGGCCTTCAATTAGGTGTGGGCTTTGACTGAACGCCAAAGCATTACTATGGGGAAAATATGGATCTTCACTTTGCTCTTAGCATAGGTCCAAAAACACACACCCTGGCAACTCTGATGGCATGTACACAGGAATGGCAATGCCAGCTCTGACCCAGTCATCTCACCAAGCCTTGCAATGAAATTACAAGGATGTGAGGGGAAAAACCAGTCATGCTGGCACTGTTTGAGAACAGCTTATGTCTGCACGCAGCCAGGTACTAGAGAATACAGAGGTGTATGAGCAAAGGAATCCCAGAAGGGCAATGCAGACTAGGACATGTGAAACAAAGGGCTGGTATCAAACAGCAGATCTGAGGACACTCCACAGGCTCGAGTGGCTATTGCCCACAGGAGGGGATTTTTCATTTTCATCTGATGTGTGACATTTGCTCCCTGCTGTTTTGGTTTTGACAAGATCTAGAACTCTGAGATTATAAATACGGAGCTGAAATTCCACATGTAAAGATTTAAAGGGGGAGAGGGGAGACTGCACTCATTCCTATTAGGTCTATTTCTGATACGGTCTGAGGGCTGACAGTGGGACTCCTTCCTGGAGATTTCCAAGTCCTTCAGTTTCCAAGGAAAGATCCCAGGCACTGCGCTCAGTGCACTCAATGATAGGGAGGAATTGTCTGCTGAAATGCAAAACTACCTGAGCTAGCCATCCTAGATCCTCGTGGAAAAGGCAGGAGTGGTAAAGACAACTCACCCAAGGGCAGATATCTAAAATACCTCAGATGAAAGTCCTGTTTCTCTCCTGCAGGGAACCAGTAACCCAATCTACTGCAAGTGCCTGCATTGTAAAGTTAGGCAAGAGGAATTTCAGACTTTGCGACCAGCTGTGCTCACACACCATTTTCTGGGTCATCACCCGCAGAAATGACTCAAAGTTTATCTTCCCTGACCCATTCTCATCAACTTCAGAGATAATTCTCTTCATCTCCGCTTTTCTGAGTTCACAGCCCAGAGCTCTCATCGTTAGCTGCCAAATGAGAAAGCAGACCAACGTCACTGTACAAGTCAAAAAGAAACAAAGCAGAAAAGACGTTTGAAGCAAGTAGGTGCACGTAAAGGGGGGTGGGGGTGGGAAGGGGGAGGAACAACTTTTTGGCTCCGTGGAAAGATAACAGGACAAACAGCCTGTCTACAGGGCAGACAACAGAGCAGCCTTCTGACTCTGCAGTGAAACTGGGCCTGTGCCAGAAGGCTGCACACGTTCATGAAGCCAACTTGGTGACAAACCTGATTAAGAAATTTCAAATCCCACAGCCCCATTCCAGGTGCTCATTTTTGCCCATATATTGCAGCTTATCAACACAAGCACTTATTTATCAGGCAAACAGAAAAAGGAGTTGCTGAAATCAGATGACTGAAAACAACCATCCTTGGAATGTGAAGGTCTTTTAGAGAAGACCTTTTAGAGATCCAGGATGTGATTTTTCAAGGCACAGTCTCTGACACACTACTTGCTTGCTGCTCTTCACCATTCCCATCAGCTCCTTATTGCTCCCCTGCCAATTAGCACTGCATTCTTCCATCTCAACAGTGCCAGGAAATGACTGTATATTTGCATATGTGTACATATTTTTGTAATATTAAATTTATTTTTAACCCAGATCACTTTTCTCATGCAATTTCCTCCATGCTTCTGCAATTAGCTAGGACAATTGCACATACAGTTGAGACAGCAACAAATGGAAGGGCAAGAACTGTGCTAACCACCTTGTCTCCCAGCATCTCCATGCAGACAAGCTGGCTCAACCCTCCTCTATAAGTGAATGGGAAGGAATTGTGTGCAAAATATCTGAGCAGCAGGAGAGGAAAGGGCTGTACAAAACACAGAACAAGCTGTTCATCCTCCATTTTGTCCCTAAAGAACAGTGTTCTGTAGCTGTCTGATGTCAGCAGTACGAGTGGAAAACTGGGAGGGAAGATCTGCGGGCAAGTGCCAAGGAGAAGGAAGGCTTCAGTCCTTCCTAAGGAAACCTGGCTAAAACACTGACACTATTCTTGCATGATTGCTGGCTGTAAAACAAGCCAGAGTTCTAGCAGCAACGCCTGACAGCTCAGCAAGTGATCCAAAAGCAATAAGTAGCAAACACTAATTGCTCTGTAACAGCTCCACAACAGGTGGAGCTTGTAAATTATTAGGCTTATTTGTGCTTGTGAATGATTAACCTCACTTGCAACATTTCTGTTTACTGTCACCTTTGTTTGACTACAAGTAATTTTGGTTCCGAGAGCACTTGCGATCACAAAGCATCCCTGTCAGCTCTCCGGGCCGGGGATCCGAGCCCAAACATCCCCTGGGAGCTGCAGCCCTTCAGCTACACAAGGCACGTGCCGTCCCTTGTAAAAGCCGCTGATGCGGGGCTGCTAGAAAGCTTCGCTTGCACATCTACAGAAAGTGATTGCTGTGCAAAGGAAGAAAGCAGAGGAGACTCCTGAGCAGCAGAGGGGAACGGGCAGCTTCAGCCGCCCCGGCGTGCCTCCTTGCAGGGAGGGGCTGCTAAACCGCTCAGCCTTCGCTCCGCTCCCCGTGCTTCCATTTCACCAGTGAACACGCTGCATTTTCGCGGCTTCCTGCCTTCAGGTCCTTGACATCTATCAGGCCGGAGCCGTCGGGATCGAACGTGTCAAAGGCCTCTCGCAGCTGCTGCCTCTGCTCAGTGCTGATCGGGAACGTGGGAGCCGGCTCCTTCCCCGGAGCCTTCGGGCCGCCAGCAGCCTGCAGAGGAGAGACCCGAGATCCTCGGACCAGCAGCAGCCCCTCCTGGGGACCGCACACAGGACCGGCGGATCCCACCAGCTCACCATCCCGCCGCCGGCAGCGCCCAGCCTCCCGGCGCTATGGCAACCGCGCTGCCGTTGGCCACCACACCTGCCTGTCAGCTAAAGCGTGCGAGCTGATTGGGCGAGGCGCAGAGCGGGCGGGGGCTGGTGCCGCGGCTCCGTCACGCCGCCTTCTACCCGCCCGCCGGTGTCCGCGCTGCGGGGTCGCCAGGCTTCCAGGAGGAAGGGTGCGGCGCTTCCAGAACAGCACCAGGGCTGGGGCACGGCACCAGGCTCGTCCCGAGGGAGGGAGCGAGTCGCTGTTGTGAAGGATGCACCTTTGCGCTGGAGAAAATGAGCGTTGCGTGGTTTCGTGTGGTTTGTTTTCAACCGTGGCTCTATCCTGGAGGTTTGCTCCCAGAGAAAAGCGCACAGAATCCTTTCTAATTGGCAGCAAATAATTCGAAATAAGCCCACCCTGTCCTGTATTTGAAATTTGGACGGGTGGCTCCTCTGCCTGGACAGTGTAAGTCTGAAGTGCATCATTTCTGACAAAGAATGACCCGCGTTGTGCATCTCTGCAGGAGGACCATCAGCAAGGAACTGTGTATTGCACTGCGGTTTTTAGGTTAAAAAAATGAAGTTTAAGGCTAAAAGTCAGATTTCCGCACGGCAGGATTAAACAAAACCGTGAATCACTGCAGCAGCAATAGAAGGTCACCCGAGAATGGAGTGGAGTAGATAAAAGACTGGAAGCTGTACAGAAACCGACAAACTTGCTAATAAATTGAGCTCGTTTGATGAATAAGCCGAGCTTTTGACGTTTTTGCCGTTTTCCTGTGCATCTTCTCCTTCGCCACACGGGGGCACAAGAGACTGCAACAATCTGCTCCCTTCTGACACATTGCTGCTATCAATCAGTTTTCAAAGGCAGAAAAAGGTCTGAAAGGAATTCTACGTAATACAGGCCGAGTTCAATTATTGTTATCTTTCATGTCTAGTTTAGTTTTCGATTTTTCCCCATGTTTATGAATTGTTCGAGTAAATTGAGTGGTCAGCAAAGGGAAAAAGGCAGATACTGTCAAAAGCAAAGGAATTGTTTGAATTGAGGAGCCTGGAAGATATTAAAATTTCTGCAGAGGAAGAATTCATTCTTCTCTTATCTGAGTGAGGAGGAAGGATGCCAGAGGAACTGCTGGAACAAACAGAAGTAGCGGAAGGACTGGGGTGCTTGTTTCCTTCCAACACAAAGCAGAAGCCATCCTTCCCTTCTGCTCTCACCTCAGACAGATGCACTTCAAAGACAGAATACAGCGTAGTTTTGTGTCTCCAGCCAAGCATTTCGTACCTAGAGCCCTTCTGGAGATTTCAAGTCTCCACTTTGAAGTACCCATAGGAATCCTTTTTATTATTTGCCCAAAGATCAGACAATGCTGTCCCAGTGGAGATGTGTTTTTGTATACTTCTTTCCACAACTCTGATGGTTTAAAATAAGACATTTTATTTGAAGTACAATCTTATATTTTAACAAACGTATATATCACCAGCACTGCTAATTTTCTCTTTCTGCAACGAGATTCCTTTAAATGTGTGAACTGAATAGCAGGAGGTTAAGTTGCAGTAGTCCATTTACTTACTTTTTCAGTTTTAAGAACATAATAAAAAAGGGGGAGGGAATAATCACCATAAGACAGCGTAAAAAAAGCTGATCCCCACAGATATGTCATATAAAGAATTCACTGTAACTGAGCCCAAGTCAAGGCATTAAACTAGAAGCTTCAACTGCTGGGAAATACAACTTTACACTTTAAAATTTTAGTTCTTTCTTTTCCAAATCATAATGATCTGACATGTGTCTTACAGTCAGATAAGGATCTGAATACTGTTACTGAAAAATGTAATGTCTGTCTTGAAAACGAACAGTACAAACATCTTACAAGTACAAACAAGCAACCACGTTGCTACATGTAAGCAGGTTAAGTTGGTAACTGTTCACAAACACAAGTTTGAGATCATTTGCTTAAAAGAAAGCATTGACCTAACTGTTCTGGTCTCTTTATAGAAATAAAAAGCTGGAAAAAAGTGAGGCACCTACCAGACATACACACACGTGTGCAAACAAATACAACAAAATTCAGTTTCAGTAAAGGCTGGTCTTCTTCATGATCCGCAAGAATTCCTGCTCGTTCACTTCCCCATCCCCATCTCTATCTGCTTCATCAATCATTTCCTGAAAGATATTTGTGTTCAGAAATGAGATGCAGATTAGAGTAGAATCAGAATGATTAGATTAATTCAGAATTAGAATCACTCTTTAGTAAATAGCATTGGACAGGACAGTGTTGGCTCAAAGTCAGACCTAACATGCTTCGAAGTATTTTTTAAACCAGGCAACGTGTTTAAATATGTTTTACAAAACTATGTGTAGGGTATGTCCTTTTAAAGGAGCTATCCTGGAAGAAATGGAGTGCTTGGAGCAGTTGTTCCTTTCCCATCACTGTAATTCCACAGAGAGTGACAGTTACTGTGACACAATTTAACCACGTATGCTTAACCCATCTTTGGCCTTAGAACCTATTTCCGAATTGACAGCACTTTTCCGTTTCTTTAGGGAAAGAGCTTAAATTAAGCATTACAGCTTAATAGCAAAGATCCCATGGGATGCTACAGGACAGCACCTGAAACTGAAAATCATAGTGACCCCTGAAGTGGCTTCCTTCCCCAGTGAGAAACAGATTCTCACGCTTTATTCTCAATAGTTAGAGAGAGACTTCAGCTCCCCAAGCAGGAGGAGAATGAGACTGTGGCTATTTACATGGATTTAAAACTAAACATGAAACCAACTAATACACAAACATTCTACTGTCTTTCAATTCAGTGAAGAAAGCATAACCTGGACCTTTAAACACCCACAATCCACAAAGGCTGATAATGAGTGTTTGTGCATCACATGATGTAGGGGAACTGCTGGGTCACAGCTTGCACTGGTAATTGAGCATCTGGTGAAGGGGTGAAGGAGTGTGTCTGGCCCAGGGAACACAGGCAAATTGTTTACACCTGTGCTCTACACATGGCCAGAAGGGGTGGACCCACGGTGGAGCCTCCCTGGGCTCATATAAGAGCCAGCCACAGAAGGGAGAAATCTCTTAGGTGTGGGCTGCTTGCTGAGAAGAAGTGCTGCATAGCTAGAGAGCCCCTTCACCAGCTGGGTAAGCTTGCCCTTTTCTTTCTTCTGTATACAGTCATTGTGTACCTGCTAATACTTTGCTTAGTATCACTCAGAACTGGTTAGAAGTGATGTTGTCCCTTTGTGAGGGGAACGCATGGTTGCTTACACCAGGTACAAACCTGCAGCTCTTCATCTGTAAGATTTTCACCCAGTTCTTTGGCTACACGTTTGAGGTTTTTGAAAGAGATTTTGCCAGTTTCATCATCATCAAAAAGCTTAAAAGCTTTGAGAATCTCCTCTTTGGAATCTTTATCAGCCTTAAGTTTAAGGAGAAAAGCATTAGTTATACTACATATAATACTCAGAAATTGCAATTATAGCATACAAGAATTAGAAAGACTAAGAAAGTCTCATAACTTTAAACATACACCCACTGCCACAAACATACACACAAAAGCTGAAGGTAGAAAGACACAGTAATGCTGCTTGAACCTCAGGGCTTCAAGTTCTTTTCTTTCATATCTTGTTAGACAACTTCAGGATTTCAGTGTCAGGATCCTTCACTGTTAAATACTTGCTTTTACCCAATATTTTCTAGGACTTTTAAAAGCAGAAATCTCATCTGTAAATATCTTTTATCCATGTAATGCATCAATGCTCCTGACAGAGTTCTGCATGCTAGAGTTGTCTTTCATCTGTGATAAAAGTTCTGGTTCCCTTGTCATACGTGCATAAAACTGATTGTTAAAGAAGCTTATTAATGACATTTCAACCATAATATTCAAGTAAATGAGTGAACTGGCCTATGACCAGGTAAGATTTAACTTACTTGTTTAGCATTAAGAGTGAACTATAAATGAACACTTAAAAAAGCCATAATATGACAGAACTTAATGTTAGTAACTAAATTTGATGAAGCTTTAAGATAGGGAGAAGGGGGAGGTGTGTGGTCTGTCTGTGCTTTTTCCCCGTCTAAAACCAAGAGGAGGTGAAAGTGACTCATCCATTTTCAGAATTTCTTCTTCTTTGCCTTCTAAAGCTTACATACCATTTTCTGGGTCATCACTGCCAAGAAGTCATTGAAACTGATTTTTCCTGTTCCTTCTTTATCGATATCTGATATCATTTTCTTGATTTCTTCTTTCTTAGGTTCAAACCCTAGTGCTCTCATGGCCACCTGTAAGGCCAAAAGAAATTAGTCATACAAAACTATAGCAGGAAAAATATCTCTTAATGACAAACACAGTTAAACTTTGTGCCATACCACAGTAGATCATGTTCTCAAGGAGAGCAGCAAGGTCAAGGAGCTCTCTTAAAGCAATGTTTTTCATTGCACAAGGGCATGTTGGGATGCAGAAAACAGGCAGCCAGTTGTATTCTTCTAGACATCCTTCCTTCCTTTTCTTTAATTTCAGAGTTTCCTAAACACATTGAACCATTGTGGCAACACCCTCTTGTGAGAACTGGCAGGGAGATGGAAATAAGCTTGGGAGAAAAGATTTCTCAAAAGAAATCTGGATTAAGTCCTAGCATACCTGTTTTGGTACATAACAGTTTAATTTCTATGGTGGGGATTCAGAATAAAAGTATCCTTTTTTTTTTTTTTTTAAACAAAAAAAAAACAACCAGAAACGATATTATCATGTAGTGCTGTAGTGATTTTCAGTGCTGCTAGAAGACAATACAGCTGCTTTCCTGTGAGAATTGCTACTAACCCTCTCTTACACATGACAAATGTGACACTGAGTAACAATTCAAAAAAGCTCACTTCATGCTCTTGTGTAAGCAAAGTGGCAACTGCAAGACTTAAAAATGTCTTTGAAGGAAGGTTTTAAAAAAAAAAAAAAAAATTAACCATGCTTTAATACAAGTGACTCCATGCAAGAAGCTTCTGTCATACTTGCTACTCAATTGAACTCCTTGCAGACTTTAATCTGACAGCACAAAGATGGAAGCTCTTAAGCTTGCAGACCACACGGAACTTCAGGTTTTTTCATTTTTGTGAGAAAGCCTTAATGAATGTACAGGAACACTGCATGGTTTCAAATGCTCCGAGCACCTGAAAGTAGTAAAAGTTACAGCTAGAGGGCGATGTGCTTACTGACAGCAAGGGTTTCACTCCAGAAAACACATCTGCAGGTCCGTTCCTGTGTCAGGTCGTGCTTTCAGCAATAGAAAGCCTCACCTTCAGTTCCTTAACATCAATGTTCCCGGTGCCATCTGTGTCAAACAGGTCGAAGGCCTCCCGGATCTCCTGCTTCTGCTCTTCAGTCAGCTCTGGCTTGGGACTCGATTTCTTCCTCTGGGACGCTGCTCCCAGCGAGGGCTTCTTGAAGCTGGAGGCCTTGGCATAGCAACACAAGAGCAAACGGGCATCAGACCGCCCCGGGAAGAGCGGGAAAGTCCTGCGGAACGGCGGCCCCCTCAGCTCGCCCCGTGGCCGCTGCAGGCTGACAGGGGCGGCCCCGCGACCCCGTTGCCGGGAGGGCGGAGCCGCCGGACCGCACTCACCATCCCGGCGGCTGCTGCCTCGGGGCGGTTCCAGTTCAGTCAGGCCGGTGCTCAATACTACCTTCCCCCATTGGCTGATGCCGCCACGCCGCTGCCATGGTAACCGTCTCTCTGATTGGTGGAGAGACGAAGGCGGGAGGAGCTGAAAAGGTGGCTATTGGTCAGCAAGTGGTTGGGGCGGATCCAAGAGGCAATGGGACCTTTCTGCCTTTCGTCAACGCGGTTGGCCGAAGTGAGAAGGGCGAGCGGCCAATCAGCGAGCGGTAACTGCCTGGCGCGATGCTCGGCCCAGGGCTCGAGGGAGGGGATGAGGGGAGCTGTTGTGCGGTGGGCGGGGCTTTGCGAAAGAACGCGCGCTGATTGGTGGAAGGGGAGAAGGGGCGGAGTCGGACGATTGCTGTGAGGGGAGCTGAGGAGGGGGTGAGGGCGGCGCGGTGAGGTGAGGAGGAATCGTGGTGCGAGAAGAGCCGCAGAAGGGGCAGCTGAGGGGTGTGAGGGAGGGTGGGGTCGTATGGAGGCGAGATTGAGGGGAATCTTTGGGATGGGGGTGGAGGAACTGAAGGGAAATCGGAGGTAAAGCGGCTCCTCAGCGGCGGTGAGCGGCGGGACCTGCCTTGAGGAAGGGGCGGGGAGGGGCAGCTGGGGGTCAGAGCTCGTGCCTGTTTTTCCCAGCCCGCGTGGTGTTCCTGGCTGGGTGAGCACCAGTCCTGCTTTCTTGTTTTCCTCATCACCTCGGAGATACCTTTTCAGATAACAAAAAGAAAAAAAAAACCAGCCGCGTGGATTCTTAAGTGAGCTAATTCAACAGAGCTGTTCTCATAGAGCTGTAGGACGGCTTGGGTTGGAGGGAACCTTAATCATCGACTTCCAAACCCTTCCCACGGACAGGGATGCCAGCAGTTCAGGCTGCCCAGGGCCCATCCGACTTGGCTGTGTGCCCCTCTGGGGATGGGGCACCCACAGCTTCTTGTTTTCCCGCTGGCTCTGTGCTCACAGGTGTGGTACTGTGACGGCAGCACTGCTGTGGCTCTTCCTGAGTCGGTCAGGTGAGGTGGGTCAGGGCATGCTGAGCAGCCCGGGTGGGAAATGATTAACCCAACATCCACGTCAGTGTGCAGGCAGTAGGAGGCAGTGTGAGCCACCGGCTGAGTCAGGAGCACGGAGTCAGCCTCTATAGCAGCGGTTACCATGCTGATTTTTCTTTAAAAGTGATTGTAAAACCGTCAGAAATCTTTGTGTAGCTCACTTCTGTGATGGAAGCAGATCTGGATAAGTATGTTATCTTTTTCTGCTTTTCTATGACCTCAGCCAATATTGGAGTTTAGTTTGCTATCACAGGGGTAAGGATGTGTTTCAATGAAACTGGTGCCATCAGCAGTCTGTAAGGCAAGAATTTGGCAAATCTCAGCTCTCTTTGCAGGCATTTGTTCCTTGGTGTGTTAGCATGATGCTTCACTTCCGTTTTGCTATTCCAAACACCCTCCAGCAATTCTATTTTTGAAGAGGGAACTGCCAAAAAAGAGAGTCGTTTGTGGTTTTGTAGTATAAATGTTTGGGTTTAAAGGAAGTGCATGAAGTTAATGCTAGCCAAATAAAAGGATGCCTTTGATATCAGGTGTATTTGATTTTAGTGGAGTTATGCCTTTGAGAAAGCTGTTTGACGTCAGTGTTAGCCATGTGTTACTTGTCTAGTTCAACAGGGCCTGGAGATTTAATTCACTTATTAATATTTTTGCTTTAGTGTAATGGCTTTGCCTCAATTCTGTTAACTAGAAATTTGTTTTTAAAAAGTTATGCTTGCGTTAATGACATGCTCAAGATGGCTGTTGCATTGTGAATAAAATATTCTCCCTTTTTTTAAAGGAATTAGGTTAATACTAAAACAGCTGAGAAATGGCCACACGCTTCAGATCGGTGAGTTGAGGACTTCCACCTTGCTGTGTGAAGATTTGCCTGATAGGAAGGTGTTTTCATAGATAAGTCTTCTGTAACCAGGTAAAACCAATGCTGCTTCTGCATTAAGGCCTGCTCCAAAGCTATTGCTGGTGGAAAAGTGATTTACCAAGGAATGCATTTGCTGCCATTACATTCCAGAGAGACCCAAGTGATACTTAACTCCCTAAAAACCTCAGGGACTTTGGCAGGGCTGCCAAATGAATTGCAGATCTTGCATGTCAGAATCATTCTGATGTATCTTAACTGTCCTGTGTTCTCGTGCAGGTGAGGGCCTGGATGAGGTCCCTGAGGTCAACCAGACTGTTGTAACCTCATTCTACCATTATTACACTGACTGCAGGAGGTTTTAATATCCAAGGAATAACATTTTGCTTCCCTTAGAGGGCAGTTTGGGTGCTACATCAGAAGTATAGTTTGATAAGCTGTTCTGTTAAGTTGCCTGTGTTTCTTGTTTATAGGCAAATTTCTACATTCTGGACCATATTCTCACTTTTTCTTCTGAGATACAAGTAAAACCAATTAATCTCAAATAGTTAGGAAACAAACAGAAACACAGCAAACAAAAAAAAAATAACTGTAGCATTGTGTTAGAGTGCATGAACAGCCTGTTGTATCTTTGTGGTGCAATGTTAATTAGGCATCGCATAGATATTACCTTAGGAAATGAGCTCATGTGTAGCCTGACTTTCTGCCAACCTTTTCTAAAAGGCCAAAGAGTTCAGGAGCAGCACTGTGAGCTGCAGTTATGCTGATTCTGGTTACTGAGTTGGTTCTCTTACCCCTTTCCCAAAAGGTGCATGTATTGCAGGTTATAAATATGCTCTAAGGTTTATTTAATAAATCTCATAATCAATAAGAATGCTGTTCTGCTTGGGAAGCAAGGATGTGTTCATATAGAAAAGCCTGGATTGCATCAACTGTGGTGGGAGAAAACTGTGATGCTGCTGCTTCACCAGACAGAGGGCGTCATTCTGCCGTTATTTAAAACTTTGATTGAATGCTGTGTGCAGTTTTGGTGTGTTGATTTCACAAAGAAGATGCTGGAATGAGAAGAGATACAAGCAAGAGCAAGCTAAGGACATTGATGAAAAGGAGCAACTGCCTTTTGAGGAGGGGCTGAACAGACAGAGAGGGGACTGCAGAGGGGAAGGGTTCATGAAATCAGGAGGTGGATGAGCAAAGCAAATGCAGACAAATGTAGTGGGGCCATGCAAGCAGCTGGGACTCCTTGAAAGTCCTTGGACTCAATTAGGCTTCCTATATCATCGTTGGTTTTGATGACTGTAGGAGAAGAGTCCAGTACC
This sequence comes from Lagopus leucura, assembly GCF_019238085.1. Classification (NCBI taxonomy): domain Eukaryota; kingdom Metazoa; phylum Chordata; class Aves; order Galliformes; family Phasianidae; genus Lagopus; species Lagopus leucura. Next base: position 9,211,661 of record NW_024962270.1, on the reverse strand, counting down.
AGATATACAGTTGGTCCAACCCAGTGGAACTTATATTTATTTTTTTAATGCTTTTAAGCAGTCTCTGCTTTGCATGCAGAGTTCCAAGTAGCTGGCTATGTCTTACTTAGTTGCTCAGTTTCACTGAGCTTCTCTTATGTCTATTGCGGATAACTGACACTTTTGCAGCTGAATATTTGTTGAACAGTGTAGTGCCTGGAAACTTCCAAACAACTGTTGTCTTTGTGTGGTTTCATTGGGTTAAAATTTCTTCCAGAAAAACTGCCAAGGTAGGTCTTTGCGTAACAACAAAAAGGGGCAAATCTATTTCCACCAAAAACAGAACGGTCTTTGTACAAAAACTTCCTCAATGATTGCTTAAATGTTCTGTGATGATGGTGAAGTCAGCAGAGTCATTCCAGTGACCAGACCAGAATCTGTTAATTAGTGACTTCAGCCACTGAATTAAAAAGCATTTAAAATAAATGAAGAACTAATGGCTAAATGAGGAGGATAAGCTTTGCTTTTACCTGATTGCTTTCTTGGTTTGGAGGAGCCTAAGTTCCTCGTGCTTTGAAAATGGCTTCGTCCTTCCTAGCTGTGATGTTACTGTTTTGTTACCTGTGTTGTGTGGCTGGAGTTCTGTGTGCTTTACATTAGGGTGCTGCTGATGTACATCTGTTTGCTATAATGCTTTTTTTCTCCCTGTCTTTGCAGGCTGGTAAGAAATGTACAGTGATCGGTGGCTCCGGATTCTTAGGCCAGCACATGGTAGAGAAGCTGCTGGACAAGGGTTACTCAGTCAACGTGTTTGATATTCAGAAGGGATTTGACAATGACAGAGTGCAGTTTTTCCTGGGAGACCTTTGCAACAAAGAGGTACAGACCACTGAAAATTGTGTAGATGGGAAGGATGCTGTTTGTACTGGTGTCCTTACAAACATACAAGCAAGCCTTATTTGAAACATTAAGTGGCCTGAAGGCATCTGAAAGAGTACCTGTGTGCATCTCCCAGTGTTTCCTGGTGAAGCTGGTAGCCTCATCTAGAGCACTTAAATATACTCAATGTCTGCTTAAAGTGGAAAGGAACGGAACTTGTTTCTGGATTACAGTTTGCTTTACTGTTAGCTCAGATAGACAGCCTAATTACTGCCACTATTAGTAATTGCATGTAAGCACTCTCCTTGCTAACCTCCACTGCAAGAGAATGGCAGAATGCGTTATTCCACACAGTTAAGATGCAGTAAGAGGCTTTGCCTTAAGTCATGCATGTGAGCTCTGGCATAAGCATTTGTGTGCAATGTGGAGAGAGGTCTCTGTGCCAGCATGAAGTATCATGTCTCAGACTGCAAGGCAGTCACCTCAAAGACAGACAGTGCCATGGGTGCTGTTGGCTGTTAAATGTATTGCATGCAGATTTTTCAACTCCTCTCCCCCAGTAATTTTGAGTCTCATGCCTGCACTTGAGGTTGTTGTATGTGGTTAAACTTTGGTAGCCTCCGGGTCTCAGAAAGTTCCCAGGCTCTTGTCTGGAAAGAAAAGATGGTGTGGTGTTTTTTTTTCTTTTTTTTGCCTAACAAGAGATGCTGTGAAGACCAGTAAGGCTGATCCTATGCCAGCTGCTTGCCATTATGGAAGGAACTTGGCTTGAAATTAAGCAGTTTTGTTTTCATGAGAAAAAGAACTGTGCTTTTTTTTTTTTTTCTTGGGTAGTCACTGTTGCTGTTGTTTCATTGCTATCTTGAGCAACATATCTTCTTCTTAGGCCTTACTCCCAGCTTTACAAGATGTTTCAGTAGCATTTCATTGTGCATCGCCAGCACCTTCAAGTGACAAAAGGGAGTTATTTTATAAGGTGAATTTTATGGGAACCAAAGCAGTCATTGAAGCCTGCAAAGAAGCTGGAGTGCAGGTAAGGATAGAAAAGTTTGTGAAGCATGCAAGTTGTTCATGTGAATTTGTGACTTCTGAACCATAGAGCAGTTTCAGTCTGGTTTGGTAGACTCTGATATATTGAATTACATATTGAATTCCTACTTGTTTTGTGGAAGTTAATTGTAGGAGAGCAAGACTCTGTCCTTAGCATCTGATATAAGCTCAGTCTGTATTTGTCCCAATGCATTGCAATTTCCCTTAGTGTAGGAAGAGTATCCATTAAAATTTGTTTTATCAGACGTTTGGGGAATCCCTTAAGGAAGAACTGGCAAGTGGATTCTTTCATGCCTTAATGAGGGGGCAGCTCTAAAGGTAGCTTTTCCTGCAGTGGAATTACTCACAGCATCTATTACTTATGTGAATTCACTGACATCTAATGAAAAGGAGCACATTTGTGGTACAGTCTTGGTATAAATTAGTTTAGAAAGTCATTTACACACAAATGAAAGAAGAAACCAGGCTGCTCAAGGCAAACTTTTTATCTTGGTATGTTATGGTATCACAGGTTTTTAGTCAAACTCGTACCACGTTGTCAAGCACAATGCCTGAGAAGTTCCCTTACTCTGGGCAGAGATGCTGCATCCAGAACGTTTTGTACATTGTCCATTCACAAATACAGACCTGATGATGTTTAGAATGCAATAATATATAGGACTCCAAGCCCACAGTGGTTTGGCTTGTTTTTTTAATTTTTGCTCCCCCTCTTTGAGTTGTAAGCTGTTGTAGGGAAAGGGCTGTGCAGTGTTTACCTTCTGGCTTAGTCTAGATTCTGTCAGAGCAAGAAGCCCTGTTGGAACTTGCTGGATCTAGTTATCTTTCTATTAAAATGTAGACCTTGTTTAAAACCACATGTTTCTGATTATCCAAATGTATCACTGGATTCCTGTTTGGAAACTGAGGGCCCATTTTTAGCCAACAAAAACATCCTGGATAATTCTTTTTTTGTTGTAATCTGGCATGAGATTGTTATCTTAAAGATGAGCAAATACATCTTAAAAGCATTCACTGGATGTTAAATACTAAACTTACTGCTTGTTAAATACTAAAGATGCCCAGCCAAGTAGAGGCTGTGATTTTTTTCTGAGAGATTTCCCCGCTGACTGGTTACTCTGGAGGCATGAAATATTTTCACTTTCTTCAGGAGGTGGTAAATAATGTTATGGAGTCCCATTAAACAAGTGAAGAGTTTTCTTACCTGGTTTTAGATCATCTTCTGTTAGCCTGTGTTGTTGTAGACATAGTTTATTCTCCATAGATACATTTGATTATTATTGTCCTTATTCAACTTTCATAAATTACTTTTTTGCCTTAAGCTTTAAACTGCAGTTTTCTTTCATGTGCATTGCAGAAATTGGTGTTGACTAGCAGTGCCAGTGTTGTTTTTGAGGGGACAGACATAAAAAATGGAACAGAAGACCTCCCTTATGCAAAAAGACCTATCGACTATTACACGGAGACAAAGATCCTACAGGAGAAGGTATTCATCACCAGCTGGTTAACACTGTCATTTTCCATACTGAAAAGTGCCTTTTTAGAAGTAATCCTCTTATGTGAGTGTATGGGAACTGCTGAGTCACGGCCTGAACCTCTGATTGATCACCTGAGGTGAGCCATGAGTCAGCCAGAGGAGCACAGCTGAAGGCAATTCACCTGTGCTGCTGGAAGGGGTGGAGCCAGGCTCCACCCCTCCTGGACCTATTTAAGAGCTGGCTACCAGAGGGGAAGGAGCTCTTCTGGAGATCCCCTCTTTTGGTGTCTTTTGGTGAGCTCAGCTGAAGGGTAAGCTCTTCCACTTATTCTCTTTTTGTTATCGTTGTCTGCTTTGCCTTACTCTCTTGATTATATTGCGATTATAACATCTTGATATCTATTGGTTATACACAATTATATTGTGATTATAACATCTTGGTTATACAGTGAGTGTTAGCCTTTAAGAATTTTTCTTATGTTATTTGAAAAGAGTTTGGTTAAAAACAGTGTAAAAACACTTGTTCATTCACAAGCATAACCACTTTGCTGTGAAGTGGACTAATGATGTGGAAGCTTGTGAGTAACAGAGCTAGCCCAATATTCTTCTGATTACATCTTTATTTTGGGCGAATGGGTGAAAGTAGTCAGTATTTATCTGCATGTGGTGTTCTTGAACAGCTGTGGAAAATCAGTAGAACACTTTGGAAACTCCAAGTAAAACGAAATCTATGTAGCACTTGGTGCTCTCAGGAAAAAGGGATCACACTCCTAACTGCCATCAGCAGGGCCCATGATAAAAGTTTTCCGTTAACTGATGAGAAAAATTAGAACCTTCAGTGCCCTTCTTCTCTAGCATCTGGAAAATTTATCTGGACTTCATGGGGTTGAATGAGAGTTCCTTCCCTTTGCCTGTCAATTCATTAAGTGTTCAGTAATGAAAAAGGATTTCTCTCTTTCTCATTAAAGAGAAGGAGATGAAAGAAGAGGAACGGTCATATGTAAAGGTATGGATGGATAGTGATTCTTCCCAAGATGATGAGTGAATACCCTGTCTGCTCTAATGTTGCTGTTGGGTTATGTTACTAAGCTGTATTTTTCCTAACTTTTCTTTCCTTACAGGAAGTGCTGAGTGCAAATGACCCAGACAACAACTTCTTCACTACTGCTATTCGCCCACATGGAATATTTGGCCCTAGAGACCCTCAGCTGGTTCCCATCCTCATCCAAACAGCTAAGAGTGGCAAAATGAAGTTCATAATTGGGTGAGCAAGGTTTAGTCACTTTTTAGCTTCTGTTAAACTGTTTTGGAAGGGGATAGCACTAAGTCAGAAGCGGTGTTATTGCATGGAATGATCTTCTGATATAAGAATAGGATAATTCATGATAATATGCAAATCAGGACCCTTGTCCTGAGTGTTCAGTGTCAGAGAAGGCAGGATGTAACCTTCTGCATCTTTTTTGGCAAATGCAACATATTTCTGGGAGGAAAAAAATGTAAGTTTCTGTAACTTTTCACCTGTGATCCAGGATTCTTCTTCCATAGCCCTCTTGTGCTAGGGATTCATGCACTCAGATGAGAAAGGGTTCTTGCAAGAAGTGTATCAGTGGGAAAAGCAAGCATAGCTTACATTTTGTTGCACAGTCTAAAGGCTTTTCTTCTTAATCAGAGTGCTCAGATTGCTTTCTGTTAACTAATACATACTGGCGTTTGAAGATGTTGTGTGTATGACAGTATTCTTTGATCTTAGTGTCATGAGTATTAGATGCTTGCCTTGCTGTTAAGCCCTGCACAGCTTCCAGTGGACCACTGAAATAGCTCATGCTGCTCCTAAGGAGTTTAAGTTTGTATTACAATCTTGAAAAGAAATGTGCTCTTTAATTTATAATAGATTTTTATTGCATGCAGGAAGCTGTTCTGTGTACATACCCATGTGAATGAATGTGCTGAGGATAAGAGAGAGAAAGGGAATGGGGCTGTTTTTCTGTTCTTATTCTTCCTTATAGTTCACTTCTAGACTAATCTCTCAAATTGATCTGTGAATGGCAAGCCTAAATAAACTTGACCTTTTGTTTTGTCTCCACTTTGTTCCAGCTCAAACATGCCTTCTTCATTTGAGTTTCCCTACTGCTATAAAGATCTGCATATCCCTTCCAAGAAAGCAAATAGCCATTCATCCACAAAAGTTGAAAGTGAAAAGTATTAATTCTCGGAAAGTTGGATTGCAGCAATGTTGTTTTTGTCCAGATGAGTGTGGTGATGGTTTTGCAACAAACCATTTGTTTGATTTAGTTGGGTTCTTGAAAGTGGTATGCACATCTATTTTCTGTAGCTGTGTAGAATTGAATTTAATGCAGTGGGTTGAAACTCTTTCAACTGTTTTGGACTGAATTTGGCTTACTGAGTAAGTTAAAATTTCATAAGCCAAGAAATTCATAATTGAAAGCTTGTCCTCAAGTGACCTTCTGTGTGCTGCTTACCACTGTTCTGCTTCTGTGGATCACTGTCCTGATTCTGGGATCTGTAGGATCTGCAGCAGTCTTAGATAGGGTACTGTTATGGGAATATAAACTTTCTGGGGGTCTTAACAAGAGCTGAGGTAGTATCTTTTCCTCTGCCTCCAAATGAGGTGCATCTTGTATCAGAGGGCCTGAAGTTGTGACACAACACAGGGAAAAGAGGAATCAGATTGGCCTTCTAGTGTTTAAAGAGAAATGAACTTTATACAGGTGTAGATAGTGACAGGACAAGGGAGAATGGTTTTAAGTTAAAGGAGAGAAGATTTAGTTTATATGCCAGGAGAAGTTTTTCACTGAGTGGTGAGGTGCTGGAACAGGTTGATTGGAGGTTGTGGAAGCCCCATCCCTGGAGGTAGGTTGGTAAGGGCCAGGTTGGCTGGGGCCCTGGGCAGCCTGATCTAGTGCTTCATCTAGCAGTTGGCAACCCTACTTGCAGCAGAAGTGTTGGAGCTTGGTTTGAAGCGATGTCAAGGATCACTCAAGTCATTCTATGAGATAAATATATATATATAGGTTGTGTGAAAGTCATTTTGCTACAAGTGGATTTTTCAGCCTGGATCCCCTTTGGGCCAACTTCTTCCTTTAATCTGTGCAGGGATGGGAAGAACTTAGTAGATTTTACCTATGTGGAAAATGTGGTCCATGGACATATCCTGGCTGCAGAACACCTTCAGAAAGACTCTCCTGTGTGTGGGAAGGTAAGGAAAATGAATGTGTAAGTAACTACGTTTCTTAGCTTTTGTGTAGTAGAGTAGAATAACAGAAATATTAACAGATTTATAGCACTGTCATGTTCTGGGCATGCTTTAATGTGTTTGTGTTGTGTTGTCATTCATTTTGACCATTTGTGAGTGTCCTAACCTCTGGAATGTCAGAAGTAGTTGTCTTTCGTAGCAAAGAAGGGATTCGCTGCTTTTCAACTGGTGGTAGTTGGTGAAAAGTAGTTTTTAGTGAAAACATGTTTGCAGTTGAGTGAGAGATGCCAGCCTTGTGGGTGTGAACATGAGCTGGGCTGTTTGTACAAACCACTTTTTTATCTGACTTTTTGTCTTGTCTTTCAGGCATTTCATATCACAAATGATGAACCGATCCCTTTCTGGGCTTTCATGTCCCGTATCTTGACTGGCTTGAACTACGATGCACCCAAGTACTATATTCCTTACTGGCTGGCATATTACCTGGCCATGTTCTTGTCTCTAGTGTTGTGGCTGTTAAGTCCACTGGTGACCATCAAGCTCACTTTTACCCCCATGCGGGTGGCATTGGCTGGAACATTTCACTACTATAGCTGTGAGCGGGCCAAGAGGGACCTGGGCTACAAGCCAGTGGTGAGCTTGGATGAAGCAATAGACAGGACTCTCCGGAGTTACCCCCACCTACGCCGTGCTAAGGCCTGAGAAGTCCTGAATGGATTTCATTTCTACTTGATTTTCTTAATTGTTTTGACATCTTAACGTGATCACTGAAGCAAATTCCACTAATTCTGTGAAGCTGAGTTTGCCCGAGTCGTTCCTCCTCATCACTATTACCAGAACAAATTTCTCTATATTGGAAAAAACTTCATGTAGTAGCTGTGCTAACAGTTCTTTCTTCTGATGTGATTTGTTGTTCCAAAGCAGCTGCCTAACCCTAAGGAGTACGAATTAACACCCTGCTGTGTCCTCTTCAGTCCCAGCCCCATGCATCAGCATTCCTTCATCTTTCCTCTCCACCCTTGTCCTCTGTTTTGTTGCTCTGGTGATAACAGCCAACTCTTATAACTACAGATCCATTGATGAAATACTTCACAACTGATTCCTCTGCGTGGTTTGGCTTTTTCAATACAAGAGTGATGAAATAGAGACTCACACCAAAAAGGATCTCTGCCACCATTTTTTCTTTTTAAACTGTTGAGATTGACTTTGTTATTCTGAGGCTGCTTTTAGATTTCACTGTGAATGATGGGTTCATTTGGTCTCTTACTGAGGAATTGGTAGGAATTGAGATGAGGAAAGGCACATTGGGCTTCTTGTAAGGAATCATGAGCCTTTACTTCTACTGGAGCTTGGTTCTATTTAAAAAGAATACAAATAAAATAGGAGAAATTCCAAACTTTGTGTTCCATCTTTGAAAGGGCAGATCCTATTCTGAGCATCTCAGCACAGACTGTTTGAATTATTCCCTTTGTAGGGGGGAGGAGATCTTTGCTGTGGCCATTGTCAGTCAGCACATTTTACTGTAGTTTACTTGCTTCCATAAGAAAATTATATTGATTGGAGGATCTATTGCACAAGGCTCTCATCTTGTCTGCCACATTATTGTTGGTAATGGGTATTGTGTTGCATCGACCCTTAGAACATGGGAAATTCTTCCATAAGAGATTGATTATAATGCTAGGTTCACTGAACTGTTTACTTTGCCACTTATATTAAGTTTACTTTACTCCACAATCTTGCTAAGAGCTTTGGTAGCTTTTTTTTTTTTTGTAGATGAAGAGCTTATGTTAGGGTTGGAACTTCCCAAATCTCCGAACTGTGGGAAGTGTCTCACTGTGTGTTCATAATTGTGCCTAGCTCAGTGAGCCTTGACCTCATCTGAGAGCTCAGTGTGCTGCCAGAGTCCCATAGAAATTAGTGGTTTTTTTAAGCTTCTGGTTATCTTATGGCTAGTTTTACTCATGTTTTTCGTATTTGCTCTTGAAGTAAATACTCAGTTACTTTGATCACTTCACACAATTCATATTTGCACTGGTCAAACACATTGGCTATGTTTTTTTCCCAGAACATAAAGTTAAATATTTAAAGCTTGAGTTCTAGGATGCAATTCTTAAGCAGAGTTTCTCCCACCACCCCTCCCCCAACAATGCCAAGTAAAAGAGAGCAATTGAATCTGCTTATATCCACCTTCACATTCACTGGGAAACATGCCACTTTCAAATATCTGAGTTACCCCTGTGTGATACATCAGCGTCCTGCCACAAATTTGCTGTTAATGTGAAGAACCTTTCTTTCATCACTCTTTCAGTGATGTAACAGGCTATGGGTGCCCCATCCGTATCTACACGGTTTATGCCACATAAAAAACCATAATGGTGAAACCACACCTAGCTGAGAGTTGTGGCTTTATGCCCAGGCTTTATAAAGCACCAGGCATCTCACCTGAAAGGACTGGTAAGGACTGAAGTTTGTTTGTTTGTGCTCCTCTGTCTGAAGCTGGGCCTGTTTCCCGGTGTAGTAATGCAGTCAGCTGATGTTAAGCTTTTAAATGGCTACTGGAAGAGTGGCCTTGGGAAAACTGGCAGTTCACTTGTACCTCTGCCACATGCAGTAGAAGTAGCTGATGGTTTCAAACTGGTAAGTACAAAAAGCCTTGAGGGCAGAGCTGGTGCAGAAGAGATGGATGTGCTGCTGTTTGGACTTACGGTCCGGCGCAGCGTGGAACTTTAGGTCTTCACTGTGGGATAGGGATAGCCAAGCTCACCCAGGAGAGGTGGAAGAACAGAGCTAAAGGGGAAGGGGCACGTACTGACTACTCAAAAATAAACTGGTAAACACGGTTTGGCCTGTAGATGGCGTTTCCCAGCTGGAGCTGCTCAACTGCTTCTAACCTAAAAAGTGCTCTCAGGCCTTGGATGAAACACCTGTGCAGTTACTCATCTCCCTGGGCATTCTGAAAGTAAATCCAGAAGGTGCTTTAGAAACAAGAGGCACTGGAAGTTCAGGTCTGCTGGACAAAAAGCAGCAGATGGTATATTCCCTCGTGTCTGGTTAATACAGCAAGAGTAAGCAAGATTTTTGCTTGTATAGGGTTAAGCAGTTTCTCAGAGCTGGGCATGGAAAGAAGCATTGCATCATGCTGAAGTTGGTTTTACTTGGTATTCGCTATGTAATTAGGTCAGCTCCCAGCATTTCTTCTGAGAAGCTGACTAGCTTCTGTTCTGCAAAACAGAAGTAAACACACGTTGTTGCTGTGGTGGAACTTGACATCACCATGCCTATAGCCCTGGCCACAACAGAGGAGGAACCTTGCTTTATCCATAGCTTCTTTCTATCCCTGATCAAGACTTCTCCTTTCAACTCTGCTTCTTAATCCAGTAAGCACTCATGCGAGTCCTGTCTTATGTATTCTATTCAAACAAATGAGACCTTTACTGATCTGCATTCTCCTGCTTGTAATTTTTTGCATGACTTCTCTTTGCAACTAGTATCTTACACATGTCTTGTGCAAGCACGCAAGCAAGCAGGAAGCTACAAAGCAAAAATTGCTGTTGACAAAATTTCATTCCAAATATCTAGGGTCACATCTGCCCCTCTTGTTAGTAATGTTCAACAGGAGCTGCTGGGAACTTCAAGGGCTTTCCTAGGGCACCCTTGTCAGATTTGTAATCTTTTTCACTTTGCTCTCCTGGCTTTTGCTGCAGCTCCAAATTTTGCTGTCCTGAGATGGTTTTTGGTTTGGCAAGCAATGGAAGAGAGAAATGAAATCTTCAATTTCTTTCCCTAGAGAAGAAGAGGGAAAGGAAGACAAGGGCTTTCTCTAAATGGAGTGAAGTAACTAAAAACCCCTCTTCCCTTATAGAGAGACTGTGAAAGGAATGTATGCACTGTAGGTGTGTTTCAGTCTAAGAAATGCCTTTCAGTCTTGCCATTGGAGTGCAGAGGAGGTCCTGTCCATATACACCTTGGTGCCAGAAAGGAAGAATAATGGCTTGGTTGCAATTATTCAGAAAAAGTAAGGGGAATAATTGGTGAGAAAGGACAGAAGCCATCTTGTATGTCCAGAGAGCATTGAGGCAAATTTGTGTCAAGCTCGAGGTGGATATGTAGGAGGTTTTAGGTGGAGAACAGTGTTTACATCATGCAGGTGTACAGTTGCTCACTGTCTTCATTGTCTTAAATGCACAGGGACCTACCATCCATCACAGTGCTCAAATTAACCCTTTTGTGGAACTGTGGTAGTGGCTCCTTTGGACTCTATAAACCCTTGCATACGTTGTTCGGATCTGCTGGTGTCAGTTATCTCAGAGCATCAGTATGAGTTTCCACAGCTTTTAGCCCTACAAATGGATGTGGATGGGCTGTGCTCTGCTCCTGGAGAGAATTGTTTACCAAGTTTCGTTAATGCTTGTGCAAACTCTTTGGAAGTGCCAGGTCCACAGATGTATATGTGGTGGTGCAACTTGGCCCTTATTATTGGGGAAGGAAAGCTACTTGTTTGCCTTAGAGCCTGGGGGCAGCTTGCTGAGCTGGCGATGAGAAATAAATAGGCATCTCCCTGCTTGCAACAGAGCATGTTTGAGGGTGTTTCTGCTAGCAGATTGCGCGTATTGTTTTATTGTCTTAGCAGTACCATCAGGCTGGCTCTTTTGCCCAATGTTTACTGACAAGACAATATTATCTTAATTCTGAGAGCTCCTGACCTCCTTTGTAGATATGTTTTCATGACTATGGGTGGTTTCCTGGTAAGATTATTTTATTCTAGCCCTAAACAATCAAGTATATATGATTCTGTTCTGCTACCTGCTATTAGGAAGGTGAGGTCTGGCATTTCAGAAGCACTTTGTAATGAGGCCTCACGAAAAACCAGTTTGTTTCCCTTGCAACAAATGGGTGTAGCGATTTTACACCCTTCTACTCATCGCAGCTCTGCTCAGTCTCTTGTGAGGCTTTGCTTTTCTGTAACCTTGGCGAAGGCCCAAAATATTGATGTGTTGGGTGTCTTCCTTGTATGTTCAGTACAAGATGGTTGCACTGGGGAAATCGCTACCCAAAAGGCAGGAGATATTTATGTGGAGTTCAGTGCTCTGGAGTGGTGGGAACTCATTTTTCTGGTGAGACTCAAATTCTAAATATACTTTAACTGCTCAAATACAAACTAGACTGGTCAGAGAGTGGCAGAAGTCCACTGCTGTCAGCAGAATAACAAGAATTGCTCTGCTGCTCCATACAACCCCCTTTCTATAAAGCTGACTGCCTGGATTTCAGAAGTTCAGCAGCTCCCTGCTTTGTAGATGTTGCTGTTTCTAAAGGTACACAAACTGCAGCTCTGCAAAGGAATGCGCTGCAGAGTTATGGCAACTAGTTTTAGGCTGGCTGTCTCTGGAAGTGGTGGGAGCATGCCCTGGGCAGCAGGGAGCTTAGGACAGGCTGATTTGTCCTACCTAAAAGAGTGCACGGTAGCTATATATTAGAGGCCAACCTGCCAGCCTGAGCTTCCTCATCGCTGGTTGTGGCTCTGGTATCCCCTTTGGGGCAGCTTCTGGGTTTCTTAGGGAAACAGCTCATCTGCTGGAGTGTTTACTGCCATTGTTCCTCTAAAAACAAGGACAGCTCACCTGCAAACTCAAAAAGCTCAATGTATTCTTGTTGAAGCATAGTCATCCTTAGTTTTTCTGTTTCCTGGTTGAATGTGTCCTTCATGCTTGCTACATTCTATCTTTGAAAAGTTCTCCTATACTATAGTCAAATCACTCCTATTTTTTTCATATTTTTTTTTTTCTTTCTTTTCTTTTAACCTATGCTGTCTGAGTTCTTTAAATTTTGCTGTTAGGCATTCTCTCCAGTCTATAAATGGTTTCTGTGTCTGCAGCTTCCTTGTGTGATGTAATTCTTATGCTTGCTGATTCCAAATGATCTGCTTTGTACTAAGGAATATAAAGAAGTAATATAAGCAGTGGTGAAATAAGCATTAAGCACTCTTAACTGAGGAATCTTTGGGAGGTGCTTGTGCTTTTTTTGTAAAGGGGTTGCAGGGAGAATCCATTTCCTCATAAAATCAGATACTCTGGGCTGAAATTTACCTGTAGCTGTTACAGAAAAACCATGTTGCCTAACTGGAGATGGAAAAAAGTTCTTCTAACCTGTTGCCTCCTCCCTTCCCTCCTGGAGGAACGTGTACCTCTGGAGAAGGTTGTTGAAACAGCAGTGCAGATCTCTCCTGTGTGGGGCTGCGCTCTCTCCAGCACAGCGGGATGGCAGCTTGACCACACCTTTGGCTCGTGGTCTGAGGAAAGAGTCCAGATCTGCAGCAGGTTGGGGTGTTTCTAAGCCAGACCCCATGGATTTTAAACTTGTACAGATGAAAAAGGCCCTTCTTGGATTCTGCTCCTGTACTGATGAAGATAAGGGACTTCTGTTGACTGTAGCACATTCAGGGTTTGCTCCAGAGGTATGCAGGTGGATGCTGATATTTCCAGATGAGGCTGGCCCTGCTGGTGAGACTGAGCTTGGTGCATTTGTCCTGAAGTTTCATGAATATGTCAGTATTTAAATGCTACTTCTTGCAGGTTTAAGAGTTATATTTTTTAAAAAAAATTTTTGGCCTCTCAGCATCAGGCTTGTAGTTGTTGCTCTATATGTTAGTGAATGAAAGGGGCAAAAAAGGCCTGATTTCATTCCACCTACACACAGGCGTGTGCATAACACACTGCATGTTTATATTAGAAACCACACATAAGAATTCCTTCCTTTTGGAGTCTTTATGCTAAAGCTGCTTCTAAAAGCTAGGAAAAAAAAAGAGATTCCTGATTTGCTTGTGTCAGTAAATGTCTGAAGTTAAACAAATTACCTTTACTTACAGATCTTTCAGCTTCTGGTCTGCAGCAACCTACAAGTACTGCATCTGAGCGACCCTATGGTGTGCTGCTCTTCCAGTCTCACACAGGCCTGCCCCTGGCTGGCAATAAAAACCTTCTGCCTCTGGCCACTGCTGTAATTTTGAAATGCCATGTCATTAGAAACTGAACATGCTCCTGTAATTATGAAGAATACCCATCAGGGATTCTGTGCCTGCTGGTGTGAGTGACATTCACCTGTACTTTGGAAAGAGGTTTATCTAAGAGCTTTTTTGGGATAAAACTACAATGATTTGTTTGAGAGTGATTGTCCTTTTAACTGTTCAAGCTGCTGCACACCATAGATGTGCTTGCTGAGCCATACTGCAATTCCATTGCAGTATGGGATTAGTAAGAACTGGGGTGATACAACACGGTTCTTTTGATCTAAGCAGAGTATGAAAACCTTTTTTTAAACAAAAAGGATGCTCTCTCTTCTTACTGAAAAATAAAAGACAAAGCTGCAATTTATGTTAATGTATCTGTATACTAACATGTATACATGTGTATCTTACATTTCCAGTGGTGTCCTTTGTCTCTTGCCCTCTGGCATTGTCCTGGTCTAGGTAAGAAAGACAGAAAGTCCATCCCCATGGTCTCCTAGTCCTAGAAAACAACAGCTCATGAGATTTTCCCCTTTTCTGATTTTTAAAAGCATACCATCTCTTTCTTCCTCTGGGCTGTTAAGTAAGAAGCCCGCTCCCTGAGAGCTCTGCCACATCCGTGCATCCATCTGTGATCCACTTCTCTGCTCCTGTAGTAGTGGTGTTTGACAGCCGTGTGCAGAATAGTTTCAGGGCTGCTGTGTGTTGGGGTCATGATGTTGCCCCATGCAGAACTCGTACCTTTGGAATACACAAAACTTGATTCTCCTTGCAGTTGCATTACTGCAACTGAAAGCAATGGCGCTGAAGGGCTGTGCTGCACCAAAAGGTGGGGAGAGAGAATTGAAACTGCTGGGAGGGTTGCAGGTTTATTTGCTACAGTAAGCCAGGATCTTCTATGCACTGAGTGAAGAGTGGGCATTGTTGGAGTCGGATTCCTGCCACCCTGATGGGGAGCTGCAGTCCTTGGGGTCCCCAATTGCTGTGATTGACTGGGACTTGACTGCTGCTTCTCAGCATGACTGTGAGGCTTGGGTAAATGATGTCTTCACTGTTGCTATTTTTCTCTACGTAAGTCTCAGACATTTTGTATCCAAAACAGTTTCCTCCTGTGATGAAATGGGAAATAAATTGAAGGAGAAGTAGATATAGTAGAATAAGGACCCTTTTATTCCAACATAGATTGTCCATGAGTGGCATTTTTAGCTTTATCATAGTTCTTCCTTGGCTTTCACAAACAAGCCTTAAACCTCCTTTCCTTGCTCCTAAGAAGCTTCCTGAGGCCAGTATGATGTGTAGCAGTGAGTGGGCAAATGCTGTCCTTCATTCATGTGTAGTTCTGCATCAGCCTTACATCTCACAGTTTTGTTAGCCTGTAGCTAAAATGACATAGCTGGTTTGCACCAGAAATCCATGGCTAACTTAAGTGAAATAAAATCTCTTCCTTTGTTCCTTCTATCAGGAGCATTGCGACAGGATCAGCCCAGTATGGAGAGCCCAGAGTGGGATTGAGGTGCCAGCAAATGCTCGTGTGTATTCCTGAAAGAGAAAGGCTATGTGAGGTCAATACTGAGTCACTGGGGCTTCTAGGTGGCATCAGGAGGTGAAACATAGGAGAATGAAACCTGAGGAGCGTTCAGAAAGTTGACAATGGCAGGCTAGAATGGAGGTAGTTCACGTTGGGTGGGAAGATGTGTCTTTCTTGGCATTTCTGTGCATCTCACTCACCTACATGCTGTGCAGCAAGTCTTTTACCAGCAGCTTGAGCATCCAAGTTGTAATAGAGTTGCCAGCTCAGAAATGTATTCTTTGCTTTTCTACCTTTCTACCACACCCTGAGTTTAAGACCTGTCTTTATATCACAACGCTTTGTATGTATACTTGGGCCAGTATTTTCTAGCTAGTAACAACATTTTATTTATCACTACACTCATTTCCTCTTACTTAATTAAAAAAACAATTCTTTGCTGCATTTCTTTCTTCTGAGGAAGAAAGCAATGTTGACAGACATCATCACAACTGATGTTGTAGCCTGTATTTGTGCCAGTTCAACAAAGTTTGTCTGCAGCCAGTAGAACTCAGATGTATTGTTTTAGAATTTTTTGTTTGTTTTGTTTTTTTTTCTGTTTACTGTCATGGTGCTCATAATAGATGTTTGCTTGTTTGTTTGTTTTAACATTTGTTGCAGAACAGTGTGTTCATACTAGAAAAAGAATTGTAGTCCTTAGACCCTGGGGTGTCCCTTCTGCTCGTTTGGCAGAGAACCTACTGCACCTAAAAGGCTGGCCAGGCTGTTAGTCACTATTATTTCAGGAAATAAACAGAACAAGCCTTCAGCAAAGGATGGGGTGACTCAAGGGCTACTGAAAATAAAGCTGCACTGTCAGCTACAGCTCTGAATCAAAGGATGCTTTATGGAGGTAGGGACTGGTCTGTATTTTAAATAGACTGTTTCCTGCATTGGACACCACTCTGTGCACATCAGGGTGTGGCTTTGTGAACATCGCCTTCTCTCCTGTGCCTATCTTAGCTGGGATCAGCAGCAGCCTTTGGGGAGGAGAGCTGTGCTGAGCCTGTGCAAGTAGATCAGAGAGAAGGATCTGCGATCGGAATAACAGTGTTGGCATCAGAGCTTTTCAGGCATTATCTCTGCTGTTCTGGTGAGAGCCAGGGGTGTATCATTAGCTCTGTTACAGCTCATCCCAGCCCAGAACACTGGTGGTTTGCTCACTGTTCTGCAGCAGATCTGTCACACAGCTGAGAAGGCAGATCTTTTCTGTGATCCATTTACTAAAGGGTTCTTGCTACTTCAGATCAGTTTGCAGACGTTGGTGAGTGCAGATAGAGAGAGGTTCTAACATGTACATGGTTGGGGCTTTACCATCTTTTGGTCATCCTGTGGCAGTCTTGGGCTGAAGCCCTAACTTCTCAGAAGTGCTCTAAACTCATGTCTCTAACCACAAGCCTTTAGGAACTCGCTAAAAGTGTGTCCAAGGGTGCTGTGTCCAGAAGACTGGTGGAACTGGGCCTCAGGGAACTTGTGGCAACTACAGCAATTAATTAAAAGGGAAAATAAATTGAGTAAGATGATAGTATCCAACAACTTCCTCTGCATTGAATGGTGATAAACACACCTATGTCCCTCATTTAATTAGTCAAAATGAGCAGATCACTGTCTAGTGCTAATTACAGTGCCAGCCCCTAATGCTGCAAGAGTACCATCGCTGTGAGCAACTTTCTCAAATGCAGGGGCTTGCCAGTATGTGGGCAGCAAAGGAGTGCCCACTCCCCATTCCTATGGGGTGAGCCTGTCCCTGGAAATCTTTGGTGATGGTCGGCCTGGGGACAAATTCAGTGGGCTGAATTTCTTCAGGAGGGGCTGCTCTCTGCTGTCCCGTTGCTGCATACGGCTGGGGAAGGTGACATTTGCTGGAGAATGCAAAGAATGTAGAGAGCTGGCGGGAGGGGAGACCATGCAGTCTGAATAGAGAAACCTGTTTGATTCCCCTGAAGGGCAAAACACACCCAAGTCTCCTCCTCAAAACAAGGCTTGGCTTCCAGGAGCCAACCCTCTCGGCCCGCCCGGCAGGTAAGCACTCTGCCTCGCCCACAGTTGCCTCGCTGCCAGGGAGGATCGGAGGCACCCGCTGCGAACCCTTGGGGGGCAAAGGCACTTGGAGACTGATTGCAGACTGCTCCGCATCTGTCTTTAGAGGGAAGGCTGCAGCTGCGAAGCCTCCGCAGGTAGGGATGGGCAGGGAGCCTGGTTCTCTGAACTCTGCAAAGAGTATCTGGGGTGCTTCTGCAATCTGTGTTTCCCCTGCCTGCTCTGTATGAGGAGGGGGACTGTCATCTCCTAACCTGCTGATACAGGGATCTGGCAAGGATGAGGGAAGCTTCTATTGAAGACTCCTCTCAGAGAAGGAGGAAAAGCTAGCGTGTTGGTCCCAGGTGTGGATATAAAATGATACCTAGATACTAAAAAGGTGGGATTAGTATAGATACAAAAGTAAGGCAGAACTGAAGGGTTTGGACAGGAGGTTCTGCTATTTGCATTTGTCAGGTCACTGAGTTCCCTCCCTGCCCATCTTTCTAAAATCTGCCCCCTTTGTAATTTGTAAGGTGTAGTGGGGGCATGGCAGCAGGGACAAGTCTGTGCACAGGCAGGAGGGATCAGCTGTGTAGGACAGGTATAAAATTTGAGCCTGTGACTCTTAACAGCTTCTTCAGAGGCTTAGGGTCAGCTGCCATGTTTGCACCATACCTAACCTTCTTCCCCCAGACCTGCGTGTTTCAGAGAGAGATGCAGGTGGAGACCTTTCTTTCTCTGTTCTTCTGTCTCGTTTTGTTTCTCTATGAGTCAGTTTGAAATCAGCACCCTGGAAAGGAAAGGATGGGAGCGATGAAGCTGTTGCAGCCGGTGAGGGAGGTGAACACCTCTCTCAGTCCTTGATTCTTTCTATCTGGAAGCCTGGTGAACATGTTGACCATTTCTCCATCTCTACCCCTCTGCTCCAGGACAAATCCCAGCCAGGAGCATGAGCTGGCTGCAGCTGGACAGATTGCTCAGAGCAGTGATGTCCTCCTGCATCAAATTGACTAAATTGTGGAGCTTGTACTTGGACTGATTTGTTCTACTCATCCAGCCAAAGACAAAATACTAAGTTTTATTAAATCCCAACATTATTTAATTTAAAGTTCTGACCACCAAAAAAAAGTGAGTTTCAATTTTCTTTTTTAAAACCTTTTTTTTTTTAATCGTGGTGAAACTTTGTAGCATCTCTGAAATGTCACAAAGCTTCAATGGGATGTTTTTGTCCTGCTCTGTTTGTGGGTCTGTGATGCAAGTGCCAAGCAAAGTGTCTTTGAAAGAAAGGAACTGTTCCTTCCTTTTTGCTTTCATCTTTAGACATCAAGGCATAAAGTCGATGCCATGTGGGTGCAGTAAACACCATCTACATCCTTCTTCCTTTTCAAATACAGAAATTAGTTGAGCAATTAAGAATTAATACCTTGCAATTAGAGTAATGAAACTTCATACCAAGTGAAAAATTATTCAGTAATTTTGGACAACAGAAGTGAACGGCTGTGATGGGGATGGGCATGCTGTGCTCCTAGCATGGAAGGCCCCAAAATGATTTCTCAAGATGGGCAGGGTTGTTGTAGCTCCACCTAAGTTCACACCATGCTTTCCCAGCTTCAGTAACTCATATGTTTGCCAGCTTCATCTGGTCAGACTGAAATTTTTCTATGTGGGGTATGTGGTTGCAAGTGAATTAAAATAAATGATAATTATGCATTCGTGGCTTGAGAGCACTTGTCTCAGGCACAGCTGAAACGTGTCTGTCCTTCATGTTGGAGCTCTGTGCAGGCTTCCCCATGACAACTGTTGGTCTTTATTTCTCCTTTCCTCCTGCCTGGGGGGGAGGAGATGTTTACTGTCCCCAGGTACAGGTGACCAGGGTCTGAAGGAATTGCAGTTGGCCTGAGACTCTTCAAAAAAATCCTTCACATCCAGTGGGCTCAGCTCCTGTGATTCATATTCAGGGTCATGTCAGCCACTCTGAGGAAGGTGGGGACGCAGTTAATGATGGTGGTGTGGTTTAAATTGTTTGAATGGCATCACAGAAGGGTTGTGACAGAGGCATAAAATGTCACCCGCAGTGGAGTAACCATCCTGGAGCACCTCTTCTGTGAAGAACAGCTGAGTGAGCTGGGGTAGTTTGGCCTGGAGAAGAGAAGGCTCTGGGGGAACCTGGTTGCATCCTTTTAAATATCACCTAGCCTTTAGTGTTATGAGCCTGTCTGCTCCTAGGCAGTTTGCATGCTTTTATCTGTGTTTGAAAGCCTTCAGCCACCCTGTTGCTCCTAATGCAGAGCCACTGTCGTGACATGATAGATGTAAGTGGAGTCCAAGTTCTGGATCATGCTTCAGGCTGGTGGCCTGGTCCTTCAGGGACAGCTGGCAGCCACCATCACCCAGGCATTCAGGTACCTGTGTGGATGAGGTCGGATGAGGTCCTACACTGCACATTATGAGTTTACAATGTGAATCCAGAAGTGTCACTTATTTCCCTCAAGGGCAGACAGAAGGATGGAAGCTGTCCATCCTTCCCAGACATGGAATACAATTCAAGTGAGAGTTCAAGGGTGAAATAAACGGTAGTTCTAGCAATGCTGTCTCAAGAAATATCACAGCTACTGGGCACAAATTGCTAACTTAGTGTAAACTTTCTTTGCTGGATCCAACTTGCTGAAAGGGTTTTAAAGGGTTAACTTTACTCTGGCAGGTTTTATGCTAGATCAGGCACAGTCTGTCCACACTGTCCTAACTTCATAGCAGATCAGGTAACAGCTGATATAAAAGCATAACACTGGCACAAGGTTTGCATTGTGTGCTCTGGCTAATGCAAGAGAAATGCAAGTATGTGCCCACGCCTAATCAAGATCACTGGAGGGCAGTCTGAGAGTACACAGACCTGGATTAGCAACCCTGAAAACTGGATACTGCCTTTCTGGGGCAGGGAGCCTCACGGCTGAGTGTAGGATATGTGGAGAAGCATTTTCTCACTGGCTTTCCTTTCTGTAAGTTTCTGTAAGTTCATCTTGATCTGCTGAGTGTTGATCTGAGGTGCCATATTTCATCAAATAACGGGTTGGAGAATAGGCACTGAGACTGTGATTTAGATCTAGATAACAAAATCCTCAGCAAAGTTTAGAAGGTTTAAATAAAGTTCCAGTTCAAGTCTTTTGCAAGCTTTAAATGCCTCCTAGTTTGAGGATAGTGATAGTCAGAAGGTCAGGATGGGCATCAACTATCATTAAACTATGAGACTCTTCTTCATAACTGCCCTCCAGTTTGCAGCTGATTCTGGCATGAGTATATAAGTTTCTATCTGGTGAAATTAGTTTTGTACTTTTTTGCCTATGAAGAAGAATGTGAGAGATTGCTTAGAAGGAAACTGGACAGCATGGACAGTGCTGAAGGAATGACAGGGCTGAAGGAAAATAACACTAGCTTAAACAGTTTCTTGTCTATTAATGGCTTTTATGTTGAAATCCCAAGAGTTTGCCTCCCTGTTGCATGGACTCAGTAAACACCACAGGACTCAGCTATGGGGTCTCTGCCCAGAAGGTACAACAGGACTTTTCAGCTTGCAGCATCTCGTGACTCAGCTCTTCTGGGGACCAGCACAGCAAAGTGACATTGGTCTCTGGACAGGGTGTCTCTTCAGGGAACCAGAGGGCTGCAACATGAACTCGGTGGCTGGCCTGGGCTGTGCGGACAGGTCAGGAATCTAAAGGCACCCTGTGGTGCTTTCCAGGAAAGCTGTATTTACAGGATCAAAGCAGCTCTGCTTCCTTTCCCAGGGCAGTCATTTAGCCCTCAGAACTAACTCCAATGTCGGATCCAGCTCATCACCAAGACGGAGGGCAAGGTGGCTATTAGGTGCAAAGGGGCTATTAATGCAAGTGCCCTACAAACTCCTGACAAAAGCAGGCTGAATATTTGTTATTAACATTTTAAATTTGAAGTTGAGCCATCAGAAAGGGGGATGGCTGGTAAGTTTTTTTTCTGTGTGTTTGCAGGTAATAGGAGCTGCAGTCAGCTGTTAAAGAATAGCAAGTGTTTCATCCTCTGAGGTATAATTACATCTTTTTAAGTGGCTTATGCAGAAAGAAGAATCATTCCCAATTAAGTGAAGGGCTGCTGATTTCTGGCACTTGGAGAATTTATTAGCAAAGAGTGGTGTTCTGGCTGTCCATTTGCAGAGAACTACATGAGTAGGCAAAGGTCTATCACCACCTCCTTTCTGCTGCTGCTGAGGACCAGCTGCAGCCTCTGTGGCTCTGAGGACGGCAGTAGACATGGGGATGGATGAGCAGAAGCTGTGATCTGTGAGGATCACTCCTTGCTAGGGGTGAGATTGAAGTTTGTGGTGTGGTGTGGGAGCAGTTTATTAGTTCCTCTGCTGGTATCACTGATGGTGCTTGCTCTCATGGTGTGTCACCCAGCCGTGGCAGCCAAACTGAGGTCTGGAGCTTGTTCCACCTGCCAAGCCAAGGATTTTCACCAGGAGCTGCCCTCTGAAACCCTGCTGAGAGGAAGAGATCGCATCCCACTAGCACCAGTGACATCCCTTGCAACTGCCTTAAAACTCAAAGCACCTTGAAATACCCAAGGCAGGGACCACTCCAACACCTGGATGCCTGCAGAGAGTGAGCTGAGCTGGCTGGCTGCCTGCAGACAGGCACACCCTGAAGATTAAAATCTGAACAAGGTTTCAGGTCCCTTTGCCTTATTAAGTAGCTTGTAATTACTTTCATTCACGTGATGAGGAGCTGCAGAGGCAGTCTTCGTGCCCTTCTTGCCTTCAATGACTGAATGTTGTCTGTCCATTCAGCTTCATAGCAAAACTTCTTTTTGTACCCTGGGATTTCTGTATTTTGCTCATGATTTTCAAAACTGTGGTTGTCCAGAGTCCTGGTGGCAGTCTGCCTGAGAACATTAGGGTCTTTATAAAAGTCAATGTGGATTTATCTAGCAGTTCCATTTGAAACATGCAGTCTTAGGACAAGTGTACTAATAGCATTTTGGTAGAATATTTATTTCTTGTGCTGGAGTGCTCATGTTGGATGCTTTGTCAGCAAGAATTTAAGCATCTGAACACCTGTTTTTATGGGTCAGCTGTTGGTGCGACATCCCAGTTGCAATCATCCAGCACATAGGCTGAGGGACTTTAGCTGACTGTATTCTACTAGAAGCTTGAGGCAAAAATGTACTGTAAATCACAGACTTTTTTATTAGGAATAGTCTCTAGATAGCTGTCATGTATTTGTATTGCCCAGGGATGTCTAGTTTCCATTATCTCTACCCTGTTCATAGGAGAGGGTTGGAGAGAAAAGAGGAGAGAAGGCCTAGAGATCAGTCTGGCTTGTGAAGTTTTCTGTTACTCCTGGAATCAGCCCTTTGCAGTTGGTGGAGAAGGAAACCCAGCTCATCAGTGATGTTCTCCAGTTCTCCCAGTCATATCACTCAGATGATCAACCTTGCCTTCTTCAGTGTACCCAGCATGCAGCTCCACCTGTGCTGCATACCAGTGACTTGCTATCACACAGAGGGGAGAGGCAATTTGGATTTAATTACCTGGAAGGTGATCAGGTTCTGACTCGTAAAGGGCCTGTGAGAACCTGAGGAGAGGAGATTCGTTTAAAATTGGCTCTGTCCAGGAATTGGTGTCACCTCTCCCCTGTGTAGGACCATGGCATTAATTTTCTCTGTTGCTATGCTCTATGCTAGAAACATACCTCTTCATCCCATAAAGATGCCAGCCTGTTTGAATCTTGGACGTGGGCAAGAGGGAAGGATGTGTCTGAGGAACAAGGAGATAACAGATGAAAGCAGTGGCATCGCAGCTAAGCAGCATGTTGGGGATGACCACAGAGTGGAGAACCCTGCAGTGAGCCAAGTAGGCAAGGTGGAATGTTTTGAAGAGCAGAGTTAATTGGTCCATGCTTTCCTCCCTGCTCATCTGGCATCCAGTGCCCTAGGTGTGAGGCTTGGGAAGGCAGATGGAAAGAGCCAGATTTCCACACTATCCCAGCCCTGCTCTTGGTGACAAGGATGAAGCTTCAGCTCTCGCTTAAAAGCAGAAGGCAGCAAGGAAGTGCATCACTTGGAGGATTAGACCAAAGGCCAGCTGTGCTGAATTAGGTATGTCCTTAGGTTCTCATGGAAAGTCAAACCCTGAATTCAAAGCTCAAACTTTGAGTAGAGCACTTAGGGAATTTTAACAGGAGAAAGTTTCTCCTCATGGGCTATCAGGTTGTTTTTCTGGCTGAGATCAGGATAAAGGAGATGTTTGGAGTACTTTCAGGAGGCTGTAGCTGGCAGCTGCTTTGCCTAGAGAACTTGGACTGGCAGTGATAAACCTGATACAGCTCTGTAGTTAGACTTGCACTGCTCCGTTTTTCCCCCCCCCCTCAAAATTAGCCATGCTGAACCCTTTCAAGTATGCATGCAAACTTTGCCAAGTTTTTGTTCTTAAGGAAAAATGTTAAAATCTAAAACAAAAGGCAATCTTAAGTCTTCTCCAATGAAACTCTGTCACCTTGTTCTGAAACATGGCAGTTTTTCCCTCATTTCTACTTTTGTTCAAAATACATATAGCAATATGGCATGAAACTAAACCCTCTGGCTGATCTGTCATAATTTAGTCTGAATTTTTCTGCTTGCTCAAAGCTGTGTTCTTGTATCCAACCATAGTAACCTTTTTCTGTGTTGGAAATGACCTGTGAATAAAAAACCTCCATCTTTTGCAGGTTGTTAGTGATGCCTGAGAAGTGAGTAAACCCATAACCTGCTAGTTTCCCATTCCCTCCAATGTGTCACTTTGCATTTTAAAAAAGCAGCTAACAGAGAGGAAAGGAGATGAATTGCCCCCCCTCCCTTCGTGCCAGCAGCAGGGCACGATTGAAGCCCCCTAAAAGATAGCTTTGTGCAGAACATGGACCTGCTCCAGGAACAGATTTCGGGGTAGGCGTTTCCTTCCCTGGCAGAGCCACTGACTCTGCTTGCTGACGCTGGCCATGTCAGCGTCTCTCAACAAAGAGGCAGGTGTTTTCTCCAGGCTGTGGGCAGTGCTGAGCACCGTGCATGGCCTCTTCTTTTATCCTCTTTATTAAATAGACTCAGATGACACCTGGGGACTTGATTTTTGCTCCTGCTAAGGCAGCCAGGAATTAACCCCTCCTATAACAACCATGCACTCTCTGAATGACTGAGGCCTTTTCCATTCTTTAGAGAATGGACTTCTGATTATTTTTTGGTTGCTTTCTACTCTGCAGATTGCAATTGCTGTGGATGCACTGTCATCACCCGAGGATAAGGCATTCTGGCTGTAGCCTTTGTAGGCTTATTTTCAGTATAGTCTTTTCTTGAGCCCTGGATCCTGACATTTTTGGGGATCAGAATGTGAAAACTACTATAGGCATCTACCCCAGGAAACCAAATCACTTTGATGCAGTTACTGCCCATTAAGCTAGCTGAGCATGTTGAAGCTGTTTCTTCAACAATTCTCTAAGTGGCTTGATCCAGACCATGAGGGGTCTTTTACAATTGTGTGCATTTGATCACCACATTTAGGGGTTGTTCCTGAAGGCAGTAATAGTGGAAGGTGTTGTAAAGTGGAGTGAAATTGTCAGGTGTTTACCAATCCATTTTTTTTCCCAATATATTTAATTTTGGATGGAAAAAGAAACAACAGAAAACACTACAAATATTATTCTTAACACTTGCTGAATGAACACAAGTCCCAGTGTTTTGTACCGTTGGAAACATCCAGTTAGAACTGAGTGTCCAGAAATATCAGCGTGCAGACTGCTGAATCCTGAAGACAAAATTAGATGTACAAATAGACAAAGTATAATGTATAACTACAATTAAGCCACAGAAACGATTCAGCATGTATCTTCTTGGTCTAAATGTCTGTGTGCTGCACATACTGCAGTGTTTGTATCCCACAGACATTGCTATGAACTGTACTGAAGGTAGGTGGTATTTGAATTTGCACCCAGGTGCACTCTGCATGGATGGTATACACTGCTCTGTGAGTCATAGGCCTTTCAAGATGGATCAAATCTAAATTATTTTAGCTCAGAAGCCTGTAAGAAGGTATGGAAGAACTGAGTTCTGGCCCTTGTGCTACCTAGAATTTTTTCCTAGACTCTATTTAACAGGTAGGTCACGGAATGCACAAATCTATGCTTAAGCATTGCCTAAAGCAATGCCCAGTTGTCCCTGCTGAGGAAGGAGTCACTCCAGTGGGCAGGTCTAGGCACAGCGTCCCGTCTGTTGTGTTTTCTTATTTCTTGTTTGATGTCTCTCTAGCAGGTGAAGCTCTCCATGTTTTTCTCAGATCTCAGGCCAAAGGATTGGCAGTCTGAGAGCCTGCTGTAGGGACACTGTCACAGTGCTGAGGAGTCAGGCTGTGGAGCTCCTGGACTTGCTGCACGGCTGGGACTCACCCCTAAGGATTGTGGTTTCCATGGCTGTGATGTAATCAGACCTTGATACCAGGCAGGTGATGTACCCTTGCTGAAGGGTTTCTCACAGAGTTCTGCAAGTAGGAGCATTTATATCCCCTTTTTATTTTAAGGTAAAAAGTCCAGTGAAATTGGCACGTATTTACCAATATATTTTTTGTCTACAAACATTTACTCTTCTGCAGCTGCTTTTTGAGAAGGATCGTCTCTCAGAGCTTTGTAATTCACTCATTTATTTTAAGTATCCCAGGGCATTTTGCAAACTTTCAGCCTTTGGCAGCTCTGTAAGTTTGTCTGGGGGAAGCACATTTAAGGGATTCATCTCTCAAAGTGCAGTTATCTCAAGGCAGTGCTTAATGGAGCCTGCAGTAACTATTTAGATCAGGAATTTAAGAATTACTGCTCATTTACATAGCAATGCCACCCAAGGGTGCCAATTAGGGTTGAGGGCCTATTGCACTGATGCTGTGTAGACATTTAATAGGAGACTGTGAAGTGCTCCCACTGCGCTTCTACAGGAAAAAGTTCCATATAAATATTTTGAAAGGAAAATGTTTTTTTTCTGAAGTGATATTTTTAATTTAAATTTTATATTTGTAGTGAATGTTTAATTGGAAGAATCTATTCCTGAACTGCTCCAGTGGCTACAGCAGAGTGACTTGTTGACTTGTTGAGAGTCCTTTCAGAACAGTCCCACAGCAGAAGATTTTTTTATTAGGTAATGAATAAACAGAAGACAAAAAGGTGTATCCAGCCTTACAGAATTACTTTTTGATTAGAAGGTGAGGGGGAAGTGATGGATCCAGTCTGAGTCAGAGAGAGAATTGTGGGGCAGCAAAAGGTTGGTGGCTGTGTGGGAACAGGAATAGGAAAGGTCACAGATTTTTCAGCTGTACCTGCTTGTCTTTAATCCAGTGTCTCAAAATCTGTGATCTGCTTATAGGTGAATGGAGGTTGTCAGAGAACACCTTCCCATGTCATGAAAAGAAGCTGCTGTCATGCTTCTCTCCAGTGCTACATGTGTTTCTGTGAGGGCTATGGTTCCAGAAGCTCCTGTGCATGCAGTGTGGTTTCTGTTAGCAAAAGGATGCTATAGACATGAGGACTTGAATGCCCAACATTTAGAGTTCTGTGGCCATGTTTCCAATTATAAAGCATAATTTTTTGCCATGGATAGTCATCTGAACTGCCTTTTATCCCTTTTATTTCCCATTTATCCCTTTTTTCCCATTTAATTCCCCCAAGGGCCAGGTGTTGCACAAATGTTTGAGTTGTGATGGTAAGAGGTGGGCAAGCAGCAGCACAACTCTGGCATCTTGCACAGAGGAAAGGAAAAGCTGTCCTGAAAAGGTAGCTGCAGTGATCAATATCTGGAAGTTAAGTTCATAGCCGGGTCCACAGATATCCCTCAGCATCTGCCAGGAGACAGATCTTTTTGTTTGCTTTGGCTGACGGGCCATACTCTTAGCTCCAAAATGACCCTCAGTCAGATGGAACAGTGCTTTTGGATCTTAAAACCTCCAGAAATATTACGTACTCTAACACAGCCTTGGATTTGGACAATGGGAGAAAAAGGATCTGTCTTGTCTCACATCCAGAGGCGCATAGAGCATCGTCGCTTCCTCTCCCCTCACCTGCTGACTTCAGATCTTTAAGCTTCATTCAAGGCAGGTAATGTTCCTCTTCTCCAGGTGGGAAGGGGAGCTGTTGGGATCAGTTGCAATCTATCCTAGAACTAGGCAAATGGATTTGTTTCCATAGCAATAGAAGAAATTATTGTAGCCTGTGGCAGTAGCTGATGATTGATTCCCAAATAAGATATGCCAACAAAAACACGTTTTGGGGGATTTTTTTGTTTTTTTTTTTCCTCCTTTATTACTTAACTACTATCTGTGGTGGAATTTCCAATACCTTACAAGCATACTTACGAAAAACTGCATCCCCTAGTGCATTTTGATAAGGAAGATTTTGGAATTGCTCTATGTTGGCTTGCCACTACCTTTCAAGAGTATAATGGCAGGCAAATGTGATGAAACGTCCTCCAAATCTTGAGTGGAGATCTTTGAGATTTTCTGCACTGCAGACTTGGAAAAAAATGCTTTGAAACATGCTTTGAGGTCCTGCAATACATGTGTTAAAGCTTAAATGCAGATTTTGCTAGAAAGGGGAAACTGTTTCAATTTCTAAGCAGTCCCTGGAGCAGTGAGAAGCACTTCTTTCCCAGGAGTGTTGTTTCAGCTCTCTGGAGTCAGATGCCCATTTGCTAATCCTCTCTGGCCCCATGAATCCCACTCTCCTTTCTGAACAGCCGTGTGGTTTGAACAGATGCACTGGGTTGTGGTCCCACTGCAGCCTTGTGCAGCTGCAGAAGCTGCATCTCCCATTTCTTGTTCTAACCACCAGCCACTGGAGTATTAAAGCATGGAGAAATAATACTGGCTTGCTTTGGGAAATAATATTCCTGATTCTACTTCGCTGATTTGCCTTTTTTATTTTTTGGTTTGGGTTGTTGGACCCCATCTAGCTCTCTTGTTCCCGTTTCTTCAGCACAGCTTCTGTCTTAGCATCTGTAGACATTAGTTTGTCTGCCAGGTGCCAGCGGGCATTAAAACAAGAAAATGAGCTTTCCTTTCTCATGTAGGAAATGTTGAGTTATTCTAACTGCAGGAGCCACGATATAATCTTTGCTGATTTGTCTTTCAGTGCTCTCATTGCTGAGTGTAAGGTCTGCGCTGATCGTCATAAGGTTTACAGAGCTCACTGTCACACCTCCAGCAGGAGCTGACTGCAGGTGGTGAAGAATGGGAGCAAGAAATAGAGAACTTGAACTGCTCTGTTCTTGCTGCATTCTTTCAGCTTCTAGTGATGTTATTTAGTCTGTATTGCTTTGATCCCTGGGTGAAAGGTAAAAAATAGCCACTTTGTGAATGAAAAAGACAAAACTATATTAAAGGATGCGGAAAACTGTCTCCTCCAGCTCTCACAGAAGGACCTTTTCACCACTCTGTGCCTGTCACAGAAGCTTTGCTCCAAGATTGACTCTGGTCTCCTTTGTTAGGGCATTTGTGAAGAATCCTCACTGTGGGGCAGTGCAGTCAGGCTCTAACTCCAAACCTTTCTGCCCATTAACCAGCACAGAGCCTCCTGATGGCTCACAGCACTGGGATGGCTGAGCTGCTGCTGCCATTACATGAATCATAGGTGGAAAAAGCAGGCTGGCAGAAAACACTGCCAGTCCCCCAAAGCCAAGCCAGGTGAGCACCAGCGACGTGTTCC
This sequence comes from Lagopus leucura, assembly GCF_019238085.1. Classification (NCBI taxonomy): domain Eukaryota; kingdom Metazoa; phylum Chordata; class Aves; order Galliformes; family Phasianidae; genus Lagopus; species Lagopus leucura. Next base: position 9,182,744 of record NW_024962270.1, on the reverse strand, counting down.
AACATCTGTTTGTCAAGCCAGAAATATCAGTGGAGTTATGTCAGCATTTACTGTGATCCTTCCCAAGGTGATGTGAGCCAGGAAGAGGGAACGCAGCGCCAGAGGAAAAGGCTTGGCCAATCTTGGCCAACATGTAGTTTCTGGCACGTGTATTTATATGCATGCTGAGTGCCACTTTTTGTGGCTTCCCTTTGGTTTTGGGTGTATTTGTTAAGCTAGGGGATTTGTGTGAGTAAGAAATGAAGCTGCTGTTCAAGCAATAAACTGAGATGATGTTTCTTGCAGAGCTTTGTTGCTTGTCCAGGAGCAGGGCTCAGCATCCCCATGAGCTCCATCCCTCACTGTGCATCTTCCTGGGAATCTTCCCTGTGTGTTCCTAAACCTCTGCTTATTCTTCTAAAAGATCTGTACTGGGTGGCTAATTCCCTCTGAGTTGTGCTGCTAGACAGGAACCAGCTTCCAAATGCCTCATTCGATTGCAACACGTAGCACATGCCTACTTCCGCCACTTATTTGCCCTGGATTTGGACTGTCTCAAGCTCTTGGGGCTGTCCTTTTCCACTGTTTCTCATCCTTTACTTCCTTCAACTTGATCTTGTCCTGAAATAAGAAATTTAGTAAGTAGAAGAGGGCACCAAATGCATAGGAGCACCTCTGAATTGCAGTTAGCAAGGTAGCTGTGGTTGAAATCCATCTTTCTCGGATTTGGTAGGTAGTGAAGCCATGTAACTTTTCTAGGTGCAGGACCAGGATGCTGTGAGTTTTTTAACCTAGGGTTGCAAGGTAACACGTCCTTTGGCTGTGCTCCTACAGACTGCAGTCAGGCCTCTTGCCTTTGGTGGAAAGATACCTGAGTATTTAGAGGCTCTTCATGAAAACAACAGTGTTGTCCTAGATAATGTTTTTTCTCTAAATAGCAGGGACAATTAAATTTTGCGTGGGAAGGGGGATCTGGGAAGGATAAGAAAAGAGGTGGGCCGTCAGCTCCTGGTGGAAGCTGAATTAATGTTTGGGAGTGTTTGCAAAAGGGAGAGGGAGCCTAGGGGTAATAGAGGGCTTGTTTTCCATCTGAGAGCAAACTGGATAAAGGGTGGATATGCAGGGAGCCGAGGCAGATCTCAGCTGAGACAAGAGGATGGAGGAGGCACTGCCAAGAAGCAACGCTATGAGATCAGCGCTCGGCATTCCTGATGGGCGTGTGGCTTTGCAGCAGTACTGCAGAGACAAGCCCACCAGCAGATAATAACAACCTAATTTTAGATTCAAAGGCTCCCAAATAGGGTTGGGCATTTCTCTTAATGAATAGTATAGTCACTTAAGAATCCAGGTTCAGCAGATAGTTTTGGCAAGGAACAAATGGGGGAAAGGAGGAACTTTAAAGGGTAAAGAAAGGAGGCATTTCTGATTTTATTGTGCTTATGTATTTAATTATTTGAAAGCAGTCAGGTGCTGAACTAACCTGGGCTCTGCTCAAACCCTGTGGATCCATTTGGGGGCTGTGTTTTTGGGTTTTTTGTTTGTTTGTTTGTTTTGGGTTTTGTTTGTTTTTGTTTTGGTTTTGCTTTCTTTCATTTGCTTGTTTGTTTGCAAATGTTAAAAAGCTTCTCCAAGGTTGTACATCCAGGAGTTTCTCCTTGCTGCTTTGCTGTGGGCACTTCAAGGAGGAACTCAATTGCCAATGGAAGCAAGAACTAACTTTCCCTTTTAAGACAGAGAGTAAGACATTCTCCCTGCTATATTTTATGGGGAATGATGGAACATGTCTGCCAACTGAAAGAGCCCTTTTATTGTACTCCTGCTTAGTGAAAATGCCATGATTCACCCAAGCATCCTCAGCTTCTCTTACTTAAACAGATTCCAGAAGAGCTGTTCTGCCTTAATCTCCTTAGGTCACCTTTGCTAAGGTCTCCTCTCTTTTCCTCCCAGACCAGGAAGGATGCATTTATCATTAGCAGTCTTTCCACTCACTGGTATGAAGTACACATCCACTGGATTTTTTTCTCCATCCTTGATGCTGAAGGTGCATGGCATGGGGAGAAATTGCAACTCTGATATGTGTGTCATGATCTTTCCGTACTCTAGGCTCTGTGGCTGTGACACTGCTGTGATGCTCCCTCTTCTGCATGACTCTGAAACTGTTTATATGAGAACTACTAATCTGCTGTTCTCCCTTTTCATTTCTTCCAGAGGCCTGTTGTCTTCAAACAGTAACTGAAGGGGGAAGGCACTTCTGAGAACCATGATGTCCCTGGGTGTCAGCAAAGGTAATTCCTTTCCATCTCAAGCTGTTGGGAATCTGTCCTCTGCTATATTAGTAATATGTTCCTAATAATATCTTATATAATATCTTATAATAATATCTTATCAAAGAAGCGTGAAAAATACTCACAGAAGCTGTTTTCACTTAGGATCATGCTCAGGCCACAGAAATCTGCAGCAGATCTTGAGATTTACTTTTTAAGTGACAGATAGTTACTGGACTTTTAGATATCAGTAGAGAGGATGACACTTCCAAATCCACAGATAACCTGGAACAGAATAGAAGAGTGGAAGGGCCTTGTTTATTTCCATGATACAGTGGATTTTGAAATTGCAGTACTAAGAAAAGCAGTCCTTCCTTTTCCAGGTGTTCAGCGTGAAGAGTGTTACTGCTGGTCCCCACACTGTTGGGTATGGCTCTGTTTATCAGTGTCTTTGCTCCTGCTAATTCCACATGAGAAATTCCATATTTATATATATAACTGTTATATAACAGTTATATTATTGTTGGTATAACTGGTTTTCCTTAGTAGAATTCTGACATAAATGCTTCTCCAAAAAATATCCACCACTGCATCTCTATGGCATAACAGTTTTGAAGCACGTGATCGTGTACCAATGATTAAACAATTTACTGCATGTCAACTGACCAGTGATAACCATTTCTGTGCAGCCATTTAGCCTACCGTGAGCACAGGATCCTGAGACCTACCTGACCCTTCTTTGCTAGTAGCTAAACTAAATTATTTCATGTTTGTCTAAGGCTAAGAGTGTAGACAAGCAGTGTCCTTGTCTTGGCTGATACGAATTTAGTTGTAAAGCTGCAACAACTGTCTTTAAATACCTGAGATGCATTGGTCCAAGCTCTATGAGGAGAGCAGGCCTGATGTTTTCAACACTTAGCAGTCATTTCCAAAATGGCAAAGGATGAAAGATAATCAGAAATACACAGAAAAGGGATTTTCTTATCTGGTATCAATAATTTCCCTATAGAAAAACTGCTTTTCCTCAGAAGAAAGTGCTGGATGGGGAATTTCCCAGTTAAAATGCATTCCTTGTTGTTGTCATTACTGTTGTGTTTGTTTGTTGTTGTTGTTTTGGTTGTGCTTTTTTTTGTTTTGTTTTTTAATTTAATAAGAGGCATCCCTGCCATTCTCTGACAGGACACCAGAGAAAGCTGGATTTATGTGTTTTACGGCTTGTCCCCCAGCCATTGGCTCAGTTTCATGCTCCAGACTTATCATTCTCTCCCATAAACCAAAAAAAGCTCTTTGCTAGAGCTGATCTGATGGGAAATGCCAGAGGAAATGCACTGCCTTGTAAATATGTGATTAGACCACCCACTGAATGTCTTTGGTTTCCCTGGAAGAAAATAACTCATTAATGTTAAACAGTCCCCAGAAAGAAGGAGAAAAAAGCCGTAAGAGTCTCTTTAGAAGAGGTGACACATCAGTGGAGCTGGGGTAAATTGATCTGAATTTTGGATGACAGCTTGTTTTTATCTTTCATAGGAAGTAGCAAAAGACTCATAAAGTGTTTGCATCTCTGATAGGGGACCCATGCTCTCTGCTAAGGTTTGCCAGCAGCTCACCTGCTGACACTGAAGTTTTGCTCCTTCTCAACAGCCCTTCTCCTCTCTCCTTCCTTTCCCTCTGCCTCTCCTAGATCGTGTGATTACACCTACAGATGAAGACCGCAGGAGGATCATTAAGCAGATGAAGGTTCGCACCACCCTGAAGGGAGATAAGAGCTGGATTCACCACCAGAATTCAGACTCCGAGGATGAAAAGAAGAGCAGCCCGCTGTAAGTGCTGTCACTAAGGAATGCTTTCCTTCTCCCTTTCCTTCATCGGCATCCCTTGAGAGCTCTAGCTTATAGGAGAAATGCACATTAAACTGGCTTGTTGTGGGGTTCCTGTGATACCAGGAAATGGCACTGCCCAAGGAAGCAGTGCTCCTGTTTCATTTTGGCAGAGACTGGAGGAGAAGCACTGAGAAATGGGATTTGCTGGGAGCTGTGAATCCAACACCACATGCAGATTTGAGGTCTCAGGAGAACTCAAAGTTTCTGAGGCCAGATTTTGTTTCACCATCTCTGAAGTGACGAGCAAAAAGACAGACCTTGACAGGAGGGGGTTTTAAAGTGATGTAAAACAGTCAGGTCTGCATCTCCCCCTGCAGCTAATGGGACATGCATCCATCTTTGCACCAGGGATGGCAACAATCTGCACCAAGATCTCTTCAGTTAGAAGTAAAATCAAGCTCCATACAGCTTTCTCTTGGCAGCTCTCTCAGAAAGAACCATTGCCACATTTGACGAGGTAGTTCAGCAAGAACAGGAGTTCACTATGTGGTCGTTTCTTCTGTACTCAGGTCTGGGCGAACTGGTGGGGGATCCACAACCTCAGCACCTACTGCTCTTCAGACTGAGAGGTAATTTGGGGGACCCATCCCATTGCTTCCTTTTTATCTCATTGCATCAGTGCATGTTTTCACCTGTTCTTCTTACTCTAACCCCCTCACTTCTATAATTGTGTTGAAAAAATATAGTTCTTGAGAAGAGCCTACATTGTTCATTGTACATTGGTTGATGTCTCACCAACCATCACCTTGTACAGTGCATAGCTTAGGTCCTGCAAAGTCTAGATGGAGAGATGTGAGACTGGATGGATCAATAACTTCACTGCAGAGGATTGGATGCTTTCAAGGCCATGATCCCAAAGCTTAATGGTGCACATCTACTCCTGTTCTGGATCAACATCTGTATGCTATGAGCCTGAAGGTTCCTCAGAGCAAGAGAAGCTCTGTAATGAAACTGAATTTGCTTCAGGTATAGATCATGAGGATTTTAAGGAACGCAGGAGCTTATAGCACTGCCCTTTTGTTGTGCCAGAAGCTTTCAATTAAAGTTCAGTGCACAGGGAGCCACTAGGCAATGGGGCTGAGATGGGCTACAGACTGCTGGTGCCCGCTCTTAGGACACTGCAGAAAGAGGAGCTTGGGGCTATGTTTAGCATTCATCATCCTGTAGGTGCCCATCCAGAGAGCTCCAGAGCTAAGCTAAGCCTGCAGTGAGTTTGCATTTCTGTGTCTGAAGGCAATGGGATAAATTTGAGCTTGGCAGTCACTTTAAGCATGTGGTGATGTGCAGTGTAAGCTTGCCTTCCTGCTAAGCTCTGACCTTATTGCTGAACCTGCTTGGAGCGGGTTAGACCAGAGACCTGCTGAGCTACCTTACAGCTGCATTATCCTGAGGGCATGTGGACAGGCAGGAAAAGAAGGGGGGTTGCATTTGGGCAGGGATGGAAGGAGCCTGTTAATGCCCTATTTGATAGAACTAGGTCCTTGAGGCTCATCTTGGTCCCCACCTTGATCGCAGGTAGACTTTTTCAAGTCAGCTTGAATCAAGTTTTAGAAACACTTCTTTCTGTCCTGATGAAAGGGCCGAATCACTGCCTGTTGGTGGCCCTTTACTTGAGCTCCCCTGGAAGTATGCTCCACCCAGCTTCTGAGGACAGACAGACAGAGAAGTTAGTGTGAAGCTGATGTCTTTCCTGTGATAAAGCAGCTAGAATCTGTACTTTGTTTTTCTCCATCTGTGACATCAATTTGAGGACTTCATTTTGAGCCAGAAAACTGTCAGCATGAATAACTTTAATTGGCTAATTCTGAAATGTCATCCTTTAGCTCTTTTTCTTAGATCTTGCTCTGAAGGTTATTTATTTTTTTTAAAGAATCCTTCCAGGGTCAGTTTGGTATAGTAACAAAGTTATCACCCAAGGTCCATTTGGCTAGATTTTGGCTTGACAGCAATGAGGGCATTTCTCTTTTATACTGGTGCTGCTTTTCCAGATGTTTTTTAATTCACTGATGTCTGTTCTTTGCACAGATCTCCTGCCTCCAAGCCTCAATCCGGTTACCTCATCAGGTTGGTATACAGAGCGGCAAGAAGCACTTGGGTGGAGGAAGAGGAGAACTGTATCAGGAGCAGCAAACATGAAAAATACTATGATCTCTTGGTTTCTTCTGCCAGTTAGGAACACTGTAATGCTCAGATGAGTGTTCTGTGATAAAGAGATAGTCCTGGATGTTTTGTTAACAGATAATTTGATGGTGATGTTAACAGAAAATCAGATCTCTTCTGTATGGGATAATGATCACACATGGGAAGATGATCATGCTGCAAAAATTTTCTGTAATCTTTACCAGGATCAGAACATCACTACTGATGGGACTTGCGCACTTCAGCTTCCTCTGACGTGTAGCTTGTTGTATGCAAAGACCCTAATGCCCCAACCTAACCCTATCCTAACCAGGTTGGCAAGTCCTGTGGTGCACACACACTCAAGTTGTGTGAAAGCTGATGTTACTGTGTTGTGTGAGGCCATAGAGTAGGAAGATGGAACTTTTCTCAGGATTACTCTCCCAGGAAAGCATCTTACAATTTTTGGTATCATGAGCCGACAGAACATATAGATGCTATTAGGCCTAAGAATGGCTGCATGTCTCCTAATCTTAGCTCCAAACTCTGCCCTGAAAAACAATTTTAGTGTGTCTCTTTTCTCACCAGGGGAGTGTTCACAAAAACCATTGATAAGACTCCTTCCGTGCCAAATTCTCCATCTTCTAAGGCGGCACAGAAAAAGTATGTATATCTTCCAATTGTTAATGAAAATGAACTTCTAAATACTGTATATATTTTGAGTGATCCTTTCACTTTGGCTGATACTTGTGGGCTTCTGGTGAGCTTCTTTAAATCTATATATAATGCTGAAAGACAGGGCTTTTGATTTAGCAGCTCTACTCAGAACATGGAAAAAAGACACCAAACTCTGTATTTTCCTCACCAAAGCATAGAATAGCAGTTGACTGTGAAACTACTCATAGATTTGGTTTTAATTTGGCAAATAGGTTTTGAGTGGGGTATAAATCACAAGGAGGCCTTTCAAGGCTGTGACATTCATTTTGATGTTTTTAAGGTTGATTTTTTTTTTTTTTGAACCTGTTTCTTGAGAGGCTCTTATGTTTAAGTGTAGAAGGATCTAAGCATGATCTAATCTGGACAGATGTTTGTTGCATGTCAGATGAAACTTTTTGAATTTCCCTTTTCCCCCATTTTGTTTCAGCTGGGGAGAAGAATGATGCTGCAAAGTGTCTTTCCTCCTTCTCCCTTGCTAATCCTGGGGTAGAGTAGCATCATCTCACAGAAGAGTATACTCTTACTGGCTTTGACGACTCACTGGCCCTGGAAAATCAAAATAGACTTCAAATCCTAATCCAAGACCGTGGAAAGAATTCTGCCCCTAAATTCAGAGGGTGGATACTTAGGATCACTCTGTTTTTCTTCATCTTGTGGTGCATGGGGAGAGGGTGAAAGAGGATGAGAGCTCAGGAGAGTCATGTTAACCATTGTGATTTGTGCCGTCTGCAGCACTGCCGTGAAGGGACCCACTTCATGCCATTCTTCTGGCTACAGGATGACTACTGAGGATTACAAGAAATTGTGAGTGTGCAAAGAGGAGCAGTGCCTTTGTGCCCATGTACAGGTTCAGCAGCAAAGCCACCCACATGTAGGTGCTCAGTCAGGCATGGCTTCATCATCTGTGTGCTGTGTAGAGAGCAATGACTGGAAGCTCAAGCATTTTCCAGTGTTACCTCCAGGCCTGTGTAGGCTGTAAGGTGTTCCTTGACCTGGTAATGGCCTCTGCATGGAGCAAATTTTACCACTTGGTAGTAATTAAGGCAGAAAGTGAAGGATGCAACCTTGGGACTAGGTTTGCAGCATTGCTGGCTTTTATGAAACCAGAGGAAAGGAGGAGGCTCATGGCAGAACAGCACTCATGACATTTCATTCATAACATTTAACATCAGGGACTGTGGCTGTACCCTGAAAGGCAGCTGAGCATTTATCAACCTATAGTCTTAAAACCCTCTAGTCTTAAAACCCCTCCACTAATAAAACAAAATCCTATGAGCACGTGTTCCTAATCCAGCTGAAAAATACAAGTGTCCTCCCACTCATATGCAACATTTCCAGGGCCTGAACCTGTTTCCACATACCCTGCCCTTAGAGCACTGTTGTTTTGTTTTGTTTTGTTATGTTTTTTCTTGTGTTGCAACATTCTACACTGGCAGTCTCCTTACTCTGGCTCTCCTCTTCCTTTCCTATTTCAGAGCTCCCTATAATGTCAAACCAAAATCAGTGGACTTGGGTGAGGAGGATGTGCCTTTTAGTCCAGATGAACATAAAAAGAGGTATGCCTTCCAGGTAACCACCTCTTTCTTGCAAGGGGCAGAGACAAGTGAACTTACTTCAGATTAACTGTTCTTTAATGGGAGGGTCAGTTCAATGATGATTATAGCTAAGCCATTAGGGCTGATTGCAATAAAATAATAAGCAGATATTTCTACAGAGAGCACATCAATGCCCACAGGCGACTGCACTCTCAACAAAATATAATTAAAAGCTTGACGTGATTCAACCTGACAGCATACCCCAATTAATTTGGTAGCTGGAAATGGGTTGTGGAATCCATCAGCTCCGTGGTGCCTATGTGAAACGATAGGGATGCACAAATAGCCTGGAAGTAAAGGGAGGAGTCCTGCTCCTGCTGCCTACATGTGTGTCTTTGAGACCGGGCCACCTGGGGACTCGTATCTAAGTCCAGATCTGAAGGAGAGTCTTGTTCTCACACCAGGAGTAGGGTATGTTTTGTTCCTGTGGCAGATCTGTATTTGTTTTGTTTTGTTTCTCAAAATGCTTTTTCTCAGATAAAGACTTTTACAGTGAAACTTGGTAATGTGACCAGTGGTGATAAACCAATTAAAATCCTTTCATTTTGGACTTTCCCCTTTGATACATTTGGTGGAACTGGTGTTTTCATTAGCATGTGCAGTCTATGTAGCCTATCAGCCACAAAGCTGGTATCCCGTTTTTGTCCCTCAGCATGCAACATCAAAACAGACCAGATCTTGAGAAGGAGAAGGATTTTTTTTTGCCTGATGTGTTACATCCTTGAGAAAGTGCTATGGCCCAATGTGAAGAGAAACATTGATGCTAGAGAAAAAGTTTAGATACTGTTTCTTCTCTTCGCCCTGGCTGGGTTTTAGGAGATTTTCAGGGCCATGGGAGTTGTGCCAGGTGTGGGACAAGTCTCCACTGTGCTGTTCGTCTATTGCCTCTTAAGGCTGCACCCAGCAGCCCCTAAAAGCACGAGCAGAATGTGACTTTTCCTTCGCTTCCAGGACAGAGGCAGCCAACAGTGTCCTGAGGCGCACTGCCAGCAGGGAACGTGCTTATGTCCTCTCAGCAGCCAAGAAAAGCAGTGGGTGAGTTCTCCTCATGGAAATATGGGACAAGAGGCAGGGAAGAGGCTACTGGCAATGGTCTGATAAGGGTGGCAGTCTGATCTAAAGACTCACTGAAGATGTTGGTGATCTTCCAAATAAGCGGAGAAAACTTTGTTGCTCTCTTTCTAGAAATTGCAATGTTATTTGAAACTTTCTGCAGAACTGGGGAAATCTTCTAGGAATCTTGAGAAGACTCCCCTACTGATAAGAATAAAATTTCAGCAGGAGAAAAACTGTGATAGTCTCTACACATTTAAGACCCAGATTGTCAGTCACTTTCTAATACTGGTCTCTCTAGTTTCACTGCAGGAAGTACTTGCATGGTAGGGGGAGATTAGAGCAAATACAGCCCATGAGTAGAAACTGCATCCAAATTGGATCACCTTTTTGGTAGTTTGCCTTACTAATGTGTGGGTATGTAACAATAGCATGAATATGTCTGGGAGCTGCCGTTCAAGGCTCTGTTATCCTTCTCTTTCCTGGGAGGAAATAAACAGATTTCCAAGGCCTCTGATCTCTGAGGAACTGTGCTAGTGACTTTTTTTTTGCAGCTTGCTTTCACTGTAAATCCTCATCCTCCTGATCTAACTCAGTGTGATGGAACGAGGCACCAGGAGGTTGGTAGTGTGGGAGGAAGCAGGGAGGGGATGTGCCAGATGCATGTGACTGCGCTGAGAATGGGAGGAGTGCCTGGATAGGATTTATAAGGACACTGAGGGAGTTTGAACTGCCTGCTATTTTTTATGGTGCATCAAGTATTGTGTGGTGTGGAGGGAGACAGGCCTACATGGAGGGAGAAAAGCAGAATCAGGAAGGTGTAAAATCATGAAGACACTTTGGGGAAACTTACACACTTTATCTGTTACAGATTGTTGCTCTTCCTATTTTTATTTACTCTGTTCTGTAATTTGTGTATCCACTCACAATCAGCTCTGCCCAATTGGTGCTTAATGCTTTGCACCATATGGATCAGTGGCCACTTGGGAACTGCTCCTGCCTAAGGTGTGTCTTTTCCTCCAAACTTCTAACCGTTGCCTTTATGCTTCCTTTACAGAAGCCCAACACAAGAGTTCCCACCCTTGTTTGCCAAGAGGTAGGTCACTGACCCCTGCTCTAGCAATACTGCTGGGGCTGGGTGTTTGTGCTATGCCAGAGTTGCTGTTAAGTGCTGGGATGGGAGATGCCAATGTGTTTTAAAGCAGGGGAGGGACAGTTTCTGTAAAAAGAATGCTAAGGAATTTTGAGAGTTCACGTAGTTCTGAACTATGAAAATATATGATGATACTTTGGTTTGTGGGCAACCTGAAGTGAGGAGGGATTGTATTGATTCATTCTCTGCCTTTATTCTTCCAATCAGCAGTGCCAATATTCTTCAGGTGTTCAATTTCTGAAGCACTTGGTAGCATAAAGAAATGATATCTAGGCCATTTTCTGGAGCTTAAACATTTGCCTGATGATATTTGCAAGGTGACTGTGACACAAAAAATACCACTGATTTTGGCTTCAGGTCTTACTTCATTCAGTCATTTGAGATGCTCACCAATAGAAGCACAGAGCACAGAGGACAGGAAAAATATACCTCTGAGGGAAACAGAGAAAACATAGCTTAAGGGAAAGCTAAAGTAAACTGCCTGGATTAGCCAGCAGTGGAGAATGGGAAATTGTGATATATGTAATATTTTTCACTTTCATCTCCCCTTTCTGTCTGGAAGAATTGAGATAGAAGAAGAAGGACAGCAGAGGAGGAATCCAACTGTGTCTGATTCGTGCAAGTTTACAGTAGATGACAACAGGTATTGACCTCATTCTGAAGAAGTGTGGAGATTGTCTCTGATTTTGGGTACCATGACTTTCCATCTTTCCATTTAGCTGGAAGGTAGCAGGGATGGAGGTTTTTCAGAAGACTTCTCATGAAACCCTTGTTGCCTCTTTTTTGCAGAAAGAGAACAATTGAAAAGGAAAAATGAGTAGCATAAGCTATAGTGTGTCGCATGATATAAACTTGCCACCGAGCCCCTCTCCTGATCACACACCACAGCAGTTGGCCTTGTCTTCATGAGGTGCTCATATGCCACAGGAACAAGCCTGACAGCAGTTCTGGAGGGACAACACACAGAAGAGTCAGGACAGGTTTAGATAAGCTCACCTACCCATCAACAAGCCATCAGATAGTAATGATTTTCTTGTACTAGCAGACTTGGCTGTGTGAACTGACCCTATCACCTAGACATGAAGTACTCAATATCTCATTATTTCCAGTCCCCTGAGCCAGCTCTCTGCTTTTGTTGGACTTTAGATTTAATTGTTCTACCTTGATAGCAACAGATAGGTGTGACTTGGGAGGTTTGAGAATTTCATTATCTTTAAATTGATCTTTGCTTTCATAGTAAAAGTTAGCCTCATTTCAAGCTTCCAGCCCCTACCACAGGCTACTGTGAAGCTGTGGCAGACAGACTGAGGCAATCCTGCAGTGCTATGAGAAACCTGGGAATAAGCTGTCTTTGATGTAAAGAAGCAGCAGTGATATTCCTGGTCCACACTGGTCAGAAGCCACTGATGTGTGGGGCTGAGACCCATATGGAGGTGGAGATATTTGTCCTAAGAAGGAAAATATTCTTGTGTTTTCAAGCAGATTCATTTAATTTGGGATTAAGCTCTCTGTTCTTGCTATAAAGGGTGGCTTGAAGCCAGAGGCATTATTAGCTTCTCTGCCACTCTGGTCCTTAGTGTGCCCAGCAGGGAGTCCAATAGATGAGGCCTTTCAGCCTGTAGTGCTTTGTTTTAGCAACTAAAAGATATTCTGTTTTTAATGCTTTGTTACTTGTGGGGTTTGTTTTTCTTCTGTCAGTACCAATGGGCTAAAAAAGCCCACGGCTGGGCCTTCCTGGAATGCACCAAAGACAACAGCAGTGTCGCCCACCAGGTGAGTGTTACAGCACAGCCAAGATGCCTTGGGCATTTTTTGGTGCTGTATCAGCACATATGCAGCTTGGAATCAGCGACTTTTGTTGTCACACCTTTAGGAGGTGAAATGAAGCCAATTTATCAGCCTTGTACATGGAAGAGTTTTAAAACAGCTGTGTGAATCTACAAAGGTTTTCTGTCCAAGCTGTGTCTTGAAAGAATCTGACATTTTGATAAAAGTGCTCAAAACCTGACAAAAAGAACTACCAAAGTCTTTCTTGCTAAATGTGTGGTGGAATGATTTTCAGTTGCCTTCAACTTTGTTTGATTGAATTCAGAGCATAGGACTAAAAAAAAAAATTGAAATGTTTTTCCACAGTACTGTAAACTGCATTGGTCATTGACCTTGTTGGTATTTTTTTTCCCCTGTGTATCACTGGCAGACTGTAGATATTCATGGCAGTAGCTGGTATTTTTAATTTCAAAGTTGCTTCTGACAAGACTACTTCTAAAGTGAATGGACTGAAAGCAGTGATGTTTGTTTTAAATTCTGTTTATTTGCTGAAAGGAACACTTCTGCACAAGATAATTTTGGCCAGCTGCAAGGGGGAGCTGGTTTGTTCAGGAAAGGCAGCTGCTTTCCTTGTTTTCTCTTGCAGCACTGAAATAGGCAGTAAGAGCCAAACAACCACAACCTTAAGGGAAACTTCAGAGAAAATCTCCACATATGCTGAAATCAGGTAGGTCTGCTGTCTCAGAATCCTCCTAAAGCTCTACTAACGATAGCAAGAGGCTTGCTGCCCTGGAGAGATTGATCCTTCTTGGTGGTATTTCCCTAGATGCATGTGATTTGGACACAGTGCATTCATGAAACAATAAATCCTGTAGCATGGGAACTCTAAGAAAGCAGTGTGTTATGAAAGCATTAACAATCTGGGAGAAAAGCTTGAAATGAAATGTTGTGGGCCTCCCACAGCTCAAACATCACCTGGTTCTTTCTGATAAAAATGAGTCCAAAATTTACAGACCTTTCTATATCCTAAACTGATCATGCTTTTATTTCAATCCAGTTCCCACATTGTCCTTATCACCTTCCAACAAGCACTGTGCCATAGAGTTCCTGTGCCTCACATTCTGTTCCCACACCTAAGTGTTTTTGCTGTTTTGCTTGCAGAAATGGTGATAGCAGACAAACTCCTAATGGGAACTCCTCACTGGAAACTGTGCCACAGCATGGGGATGGGTAAGAAGTTCAGAAAGGCTGATCTACATTGCTAAACATAAGGCATAACCTGTTTTTTGCTTAGAAATGTTATATGCTTGCTAGTGGTCTCAAGCAGATGGGATCTCTCCAGTCATGGTCCTGGGCTGCTCTCCAAGAGCATCATCTGTTGGCTAGGCTGAAACATGTCAATTTTTTTCTGTTCCTGCTCCACCTCCCCCAAGGATTCTCTGCTATGGCTCAGTCCCTAAAGAATCTGCTTCACACATTTGTCACTGTTTCAGTTGTCCACCCCTGGGGAGTTCCTTCCACCTGCAAGGGATGCTTTTAATCTATGCCACTGGTGACTTCTAACACTGGTTCTGGTCCTCTGCACCTTGTAGAAAGTCTGCAGGGGTGACTGAGGAGTGGGAAAGTGCAAAAAGCTCTGTAAAATGGAGGAGGGTCTAAGAAAACTGGAAGGATACAAGTGGTGAATATGTCAAGGGACAGAGCTGTGATATAATGCAGCTGCACCTAAATCCACATATTAGGGCATTTAGTCTGATTATCATAATGGCAAAATGGATGAGAAGTCTGAGGGGACCTCTGAAGAGAAAGCAGTGACAGATGAATGCAGCCTAGCTATGGGTGGAAAGTATCTCATGCAGCAGCACAGCACAGACTGGCTGCTGCTGGCTGGCCTATGCTGAGGTGTACTTTGAGCAGAAGACAGCATCCTACATGGTGTCATTTATTTGCTCCATTTCCTTTGAGAATGAGATAGTTCCTTTCTGGGGAAGAGCAAGAGAGGTGTTTCTGAGATATATCCCATATTAGCAGGCCTCTTTTTGTTCCCAGTGTTGCCAAACTGAATTTGTGGCTGTGTGAAGATTGTTCTTTTTGTTCTGTAGACAGCTTGGATCTACCAAGTGAGTTTGTGCAGCATACACAGCTAATTGTAGTTCGCTTTCCATCCCTATCAGTGAAGATAAAGCTAGAAATCTTCCCAACTTTATATCTTGGTGAAAAAAAAGTCTAATGTGCTTGAGAAAAGGTAAAGTCTGGTAGAAATTGTCTTGATAGTTCAGCTGAGGCCCATGAATAAATCCTTGTATGTCATTGCACGGACAGCCTGATTACAATGCAGTCATTGTGCTTAGGGTCATTTGGGTCACATAGCTGCTCCTAATTGTGCATCAGTCTCCAAGAGAAATTAGAGGATTCCTCATTACTTAAGCCACCTAAAACTGGAGAGAAAACAATTGGCAGGGAGGGAAACGTACAGCTTGACAGGTCTGGGGAGTGAATGATGGCTGTAGTTGGGCACAACAAAGAAGTGCAGCTGGTGGACCTTGCAGGAAGACCTCTCTGGCCCAGGAGCAGAGAGCGTCTGTTATAGGACACTTTTGTCTGAGCAAAGGATTTATCAGTTCCTCACTCCAGAGAGCAGCACAACTCTCTAAGTAACCTGTGAGCTGCAGTCTGGTCCACAGCACATAAAAGGTTGGTTTTCCCTGTCCTGGTGTATTGGGCTAGCCCCATTTTGTACTTATCCAAACAAAAATGATAGCAGACTGTCCTATAGTCATACAATGTAAGTCGCTGGACATCTCTTACTGGCACTTCCTTTTTCTTTTTCTAGTGACAAACTTCTTAAGGAAAAGTCTGAGCCATTCTCGTGGGATAAGCCTAGAGCAACTGCGGTTGCCACAAATGGAAGGTAAAGTTAGTGTGAAATTCCTTTATTGGCTTCAGCATTGTGTAGATAATAATCTGCTCCGCTTCAGCTGTCTGGAAACTCTGAATGGATATTTACTGATGGAAAAGCACAATTCAATCTGTGCTTTGCAGAACTGCAGCAGTTTCTCTAAAATTTTATTTGAGAAGGGAGTTAAAAATGAGAACATTATTTTTTTGCAGACAATTGTTTGATATTGTTCCAGTTTTTGGTTTAGCTTCTATTATACAAGGAAAATACAACTTTTCTGGGTCATTTCTGCATTTTCTGGATTTATTCCCAAATGTAAACTGATTCAATTTTTTATTTTTGTATGATATAGAGAGCTTCACACTTAAGACAACTCTAGGCCTCCACCTATCTACTAGTTTTTACAACAAAATTCTCCTTAGAAATGATAAAAGATAGAAGCTCCCATTTCCTCTAGAAGCTCCCTCTAAAGTGTCTGGAAAAAGGTTCAGTAACTAGGAGAAGTTGTGACCTGGCTCTAAAGTGTTATGAGAACACCATAGAGATCCCATAAGTACAGGTGCAGCTGTTGTCTCCAAGTGCAGTCCATTGTCACTGCTCTGCTTGCCTTCTGTGTGCATGAGAATCACCTGCTCCCACCTTACTGGGAACCATCTTTGGCTGAATCCTGACCCTTCCTGTTGGCACCAGTATTTCTGGCATCCAAACTGGCTGATGCCCGGTGGAGCTCCTTTGCTGGGGCTCCACAGTGCTGCTGTACACACTGCATCCTGGACATGGAAGGCCTTCTCCTGCTCTGGGAAACACTGGTTTAATTTGATCCAGAAATCAGTGCAAGTATGAAGGTACTTCTCAGACATCCACTGAAGGTGACTGAAACAACCCAGTTCCTTCCTGTCCTATGGCAGTATAAGACAGTTTGTTTTACAACTTTTCTAGAGAGCCTGACCTCTACTGGAAGGGGAAAAGTATGAATTAGATTCTCAAATTAAAAAGGTTGGAAATGCAAAGAGCTGTGTTACTGTCCAGCCTGAGAAAGTGGAATTGAAGGGGGAAAGCCACTATCACCATTCAGAAGAGAAGTTCAGTAATCTGCTTCACCCATCTGCTTGATCACTGCCCACAGCCACGAAACAAGGAAACAGAAACACACGATTTAGGATCAGACACCTGTAGTTCTCTATTTTGTCAGCTCCCTTGAGGCAAGACAGAGGACATAAGGGCTGTTCCTTCCCTTCTGTGTGTGAAAATAGAAGTGCCTGTGTTGCAGCTGTGGCCTGCAGGACATCCCACTGATTTTGGAAGAGTCCTGGCTTGAATTTCTAGATGATTCTGTACCACTAACATCTGTCATGTTGACAATTTTCAGAGTTACTAACTGCTGCTTGCACAGTGAATTTCCCCAAAGTTTCTGGCCATTTTTCCTGTAAAAATACACTTAGAACTATCTCTGCCTTAGGGATTTTATTCTCTCTCTTTTTTAAGAAAAATAATAAGAAAATAATTGCAGATTGTTACCCAAATCAAAACAATGATGCTTTCTAAAGCTGTTTCCTCTCCTTTTCAGTTGTTCTGAACACACAGAAGCCAACAATGAATTTTACCAACCAAAGTAAGTCTAAAGAATACTAGCAGTGTAAAATGCACATATTTTTCTTGATTTTAAGTAGAAATGATCTTTTCCTGTTGTAATACTACCCTGAAAAATGTGTTCTAGGCACTTGTATGCACTTTAAAAAGGAAATGGACCTGATCCACCAGCTTATCTGTGATCTTTCAGCTTCTTTCCTTGCACTACCCTGAGATGACTGGATGGTCTCTGCCCTTTGGATCTGCTGCAAGAAAGTTAGGGAGCTAAGAAGGAAGTAGGAAGGAAATTGTTTGAGACTAGCAAATCTCCTGTTTGTTTTCACTGTTTTTACACTCCATTCTCCAGCTAAGCTTCAGTCTGTGACCCATGAATCTCCCTTTCTTACCAGGTCTGACTCTGGTTATAGGGACAGATCTGCAGATGCTGTAGACAAGCTGCACCAACAGTATGAGGCTTCTCCCTACACGGATGATGCAAAGCCTGAACCTGCAAGGTCAGAGCCTGATGCTGGAACTCACAGTGCTGCTGCTAGCAGCAGGTATGTTTCAGGGGAAGAATAAATAATGTGTTCACAGTAGAGTTGCAAGTAGAGTCCACATTGTGCAACAAAGCTAAGAGAGCCACTTTTCCTCATCAATGTTTTCCTACCAAATCAGCTAAGGAGCAGATATGGCAGCATTATCATTGCTTTTAACATTGATCTCAAAAACACTTGCTGCTGTTCACACTGGATACACTAAAATCTGCTTTCCTCTCTAATTCTTACAAAGGTTGGAACACCTTTCCTTTGATAAAAGGTTGAGAGAGCTTGGAATGTTTAGCTTGGAGAAGGATATGGGGAGACCTCATTATGAGCCTCCATGACACATGAGAAGAGGATCACAAGGCTTCCTGTAGGATGGTGTAAAATGCAAAACCTAGAGCTGCTGCTAGTAACATAGAAGGATCTTCCCCAATGATGTCTGTGTTGTGTTTGTCCCAGGTGCACGATCCTGTGACAGACCAGAAAATTGATGTATCCAGCAGGGTGTGTGTGGATTGAGGCTGAGTGACTGTATTAGTTCCACTTACAGCTTCTATTCTTCTTTATTAGAGACAGTGAAAGCATTTCAACCTGAAGGAAAAGCAGTTCTTGGAGAAAATTACTTTCTGTTTTCTGCTGTTGTATGAAGTGTGGTGTTATTTCATAGTGTGCCTCTTGAAGCACTTTAACTTTGGCAAGCCATCAAGCCGTTGATTTATTTATTTTTTTTATTTGACAGGTCTGTTTTGCAGTCTAATGTCCCTTCTCCTCCCACTGAGGGCGCCCCTACACACCTCGAGGACACAGAGTATTCCTTTAAAAGGTTAGAATGGGATAAATTTAGTGAGTGTTTGAATATTAGCGAGGATTAAGGGAAGAGAAGCATAGAAAGAGGCTTCTTTTTACAGCTCTTGTCCCAGTATTATAAGAATATAATAATAATAATAATAAAAATAAAGATTTTCCATCTTCTGATATATGAATCAAGTACTCCAGCTTTTTGCTCCTCTTGATGCATCCTTGGAGGAGTTTAGTCACAGCCTTATCATTTGCTGAGAATGGTGCACTGCTAAGTGATGCTGAAGTGGCAGCAAGGGAGCTGAGAGGCAGGTGAAATAGGAGGAGTATGCTGAAATGCAGCTAATTATGATCCCTAGAGACAGACCCTGGTGCAGGACAGTGAATGATACAGGTTGGCAGGAGCATTGCCTTGTGAGTAGATTGTACTCACTAGTGTGATTATTTATATGCCAGTTGTTAAAGAAATAATGGGCTTTTCTTTGCTTGCCAGATCTGTCCTGAACTATGAGGAGAAAAGCAGCACCCAAGAGAGCAGATTCATGAACCCCACAGTGCCAGCATACAGCAAGCCTGACTGGAACGAAGCGACGTAAGGACCTGGGGTGCTAAGCCCCTGTTTGCTAATGGTTTTTTTCACTGTTGGGAACCTTAGAGGTGCTGATTCCAAAAGAAATAAGAAGCACAAAAACAGCAGCATAACATGGGCTGTTTGTCCAAGAAATTACAAATTGTTCCTATATCTAATATCCATTGTAGTAATAAATGTCATACGTAGACTCAAATCACACAGCAAATGCATTCAACACTTCCCAAGTTCTTCCCAGCAGGATGTCTGCCATGTTCTGACCCACACCTAGTGTAAGATATGAGTATGCAGCACACATTTCTCCCTTGCTTTCTGCTCTGGGAAGCCCAGGGTGCAAAGCCTGATGTGAGCTAAGGTGGTTGGATGACCACCTTAGAGCAGGCTACAGTGGATTCCTGGGAGTCCATTTTCATGGACTGGTTCAGGTTTTGTGTCCTTTTGGGTTTGGTGCAAAGATAGTGAAGGTCTCAAAACTCATAGGAAAAAAATGAAGAACCATTATCATTGTCACTGTGACAGCATTGTATGTCATAAAACCCTAGTGCATCAGCCACAGCTCTCCTCTAGAGGGGTTCTTATCCCACTAAACAAGGAAATGGAAAATAAATTAGTCGAAAAGTGTTCTGCCAAAGTACTGGCAGTGAGGAAGAAGTCACTTGACTCCTTTTCAGGAGTCTGCCAAGGGGAAAAAGAGGTTTTTCTTGGCAGCAGTTCTTCAGACTACCTCTGTTGCCACTGGATAGAAAGAAGTTCTTCTGGAAATGCTTAATACTTTTATTTCACCCCTCTCAGATACTTCTGTTGAATGCTTGTTTCAGATGCCAGCTGTATGGATGGCTCAATTGCATTCTAAATTAGCAGCAGAACTAGGAGCACACCACATTTCTCCTCAGTCCAATACTCTCTTGGTGGTGTGACTGAGGTCAGGTTTCTCCAGTGGGTTCAACTCCTTTCTGAGGGACAGCAACAGCTATACTCCAAAGATTCCAATGCAAGCTCTCCATGGATCTTGAGAAAAGGAAGTTTGAGCTAGAAAGGCAAGGGGAGATAAAGATGTGTTGAGTGATATCATTAGGTACTCTAAATGAGTGGATCTGGCTACAGGAAAACTTTCAGAATATTGGACAGAAAGAAACATCTCAAATTCAGCCTCAGCTATTGTCAGCACATCAGATGTAATGCCTGCCCTGACATTCACAGCCTTGACGTGATACAGTCACCATAGATAATCTGATACCCCATAGGTCTACTTTCATGCTGAAGATCAGCATGTTTGTCTAGATGTAGCACAAATTGGACTGATATTTTAAAGAGCTAATTTCAGGCTATGAAAATGTTGCTGCTTGACCCATCTGTTGAATTCCAAGTAGTTAAGCTTGCTGAAGGCAGTGCTTCATTCATTGTACTTGTGACAGCTTAGCCTCCACCAAAGCCTTGTGATCTTTTTAAAGTAGATGTCTCTGTCTGACAGCCACAAATGGGGTTTCCTTTTCCTTTGTCAGGTCCTTCCAAGATTTCAAAGAGGGGAACACCCCTAGAAACAGGGAACATGAGAGCACACTGGTCTCACATGACCATAAACTAGAGGTGGTCCAAGGAGGGTAAGTGATTTCTGGAACTAACCTAAAGTGTCTGTTCACATCACAATTCTTTGTCTTACACTGTTCTCAGTGTAGCTGAGACCACAGAACTTCTCCTCTGCCTTGAACCCCGGAGTTGGGACTTTATAAAGTCCCATTACAGAAGGCAGTTCCACCCATGTTGTTGGGAAAAGCCAATGAATGTTGTGTGTAAGGCCCAAGAGTTATTCCTGCACTGACAGCATGTGTCATCAGTCCATGGACGTGACACCTTTGGTACTACAGTGGCAGGCAGTAGCTTTTGCTGCCCATAAATATCAGCAAGTACTATGCTGCAAAATCATGCATGAGGGTGTCAGGGTGTTAGAAGAATTTATCAGTCTGTCAAAAATTCTGACCCAAGTGCTTTCTCCTGTACCTAATGTTTTTCTTCTGTGACAGCCTGAGCTGAAAGGCCTCTAGCTGTGCTCCTGTTTGTTAGAATGGATTTGTATGCATGATTTCCACCAGATTTGACCTCAGGGCAGGGAATTGTGTTGGCCAAGTATCTCCTGCTCCATGCCTTATGCCTCCTGTCTAGAAAATGGATGTCTATCCACCTCAAGCCTGTTTCCTCTCTACTGTTTTAAGCACAGCTTTTTATTTTAGGTTTTCTGACTCAAACCACCGTGCTGAGAAGGGACAAGAACCTCCTGATGTCCACCCAGAGCCTGCCAGGTCAAACGAACATGCTGACCATGACCTGAGTATGGCAATGTAAGGAATTACTCACCATCCATCCCTCCTTTTCCTGTAGGGTTACACTTAGCTCCTTTTGTGTCTTCTCCCTCTTCCACATCTTGATAAAAATCTTATTTCGGACTCCCTTAGTGTTCCTGATGCATCTCTGCTGTGGTTTTATATGAAAACCTGGGAGAAAACATCCTGATTAACAGGAGGCATCACACACTGTCCAGCTGGACTGCCAGGACCTGCTACCTAGACCTGTAATTTAGAAGCAGAGACTTCTTTTGGAGTCACAGGCCAATGAACTATCTCTGTGGTAGTGCTGGGGCTCATTTCCAAACTTATCAAGGCAGTATCAGATCTCAGGCTGTACTCTGGTCACCTTGGCACCATTTTTCTTCCTATTTACCTGTGGCTCTGCAGGGCTGATAGGGGTGGCCTCAGTGTTTTCAACTTTCCTCATGCAAAACAGTACATAGATAAATGGCCAAAATGAAAGACTTTGTGGACTGATTACTTTTGTCTGTATTTTGTAAATATGAAATGTTAAGGCTCTTGGTAGAATTTCGCTCCCTCGTGTGTGTTTTTCAGTGAACAATTTATCTCCAAATCAACCTGTAAACCAGACTGCTCTTCTCCCCCAGGTCCATGTCATACTCCAAGGACAGCACAAGTGGTGGCGTAGACAATAATACAGGAGTATCATCTTATGTGCAGACTGAAGAATTTGCTTCGAGAAGGCAAGAGAAATGATAGATTTTATTTATTTTTCTGATGAAGAATGTGGAGAATTTATTTACTGCAGGTAGTTTTGGAGGAGGGATTGAGAATGCTGCATTTGAGGTCAAGAGTCACCAATCTGAACTTTCTTCATGAGTGCATGGAGATGCACAGTGAGTGGTGGGACAGCAGTGTGGAGGAGGAAGCTCAGGAAGGGCCGGTGGAGGAAAAAAAGGCAAGGAGAGAGCAATGATGCTGGTGTCTTTCTGTCCTGCTGGATCCTTCCAGCAAATGGAGCTACTGTGGGTGTTTCACAGATACTCCAAGTTGTAGTTCTTCATCAGGCAGGGAGGCAGAAGGGTCCCAGTCCTCACTGATGTGAGCACAAGTTAGACTGCTGCAGAAAAAAGAAAACTCTCAAGTGCTCCTCAACAAATTGGCCTGGGTGGAAAAAGCTCAGGTAATCCTTTCGTTGCTCCACACCTTCCCCAGTCTATAGACTTTCTACAGATAAGTCCTAAAGCTTACCAAGTCCTTGTGCTTCCAGGTGCATTGAGTTTGGATTGGACTCACCAAGAGAGCTGTTATGACTGCCCCTGAAAGACTTGGGAGTTACCTCCTTCTTTCTGTTGACCACTGCTGTTTTCATTAAACGTTTAGTTTCAAGCAAGTACAGGACATTTTGTCAAGGGGCTGTCCATATTACTGCACTGTCACCTTGACCCATCATACCTTTCTCTGTACTTCCTTAGCCTACAGCAAAAGCAAAGTAGTGTGACTTAGATGAACTCTCTCACTTATGGGTTAAGTGAAAGCAAACTGCTTTGCATTTGCCACAAGCTGGGACTGTGCATGCTGACAGTCTCAGTAAATGGATTTTTATTCTGAGGTTCTGGACAAAGTCTTAAGGTACTTAAACAGAACGTCCCAACCTGAGTGGGAATCTAAAATTCAGTGAGCATCTTTTGCTGGAAGTAAGGATTAAGATATCTACCTTTGTTATAAAATGATCAAATTAAATTGAGTTTGCTTTCACTTGGGTAACTGAAAGATTTGTTCTTTTCCTTTTTGGCTTATTCATTTGGTGAAATTGCAGGGATTGAATTAATGCTGGTGAAGGGAAGCCCTCGACTAATAGCAAACACAGGACAAAGGCTGTCTCCTCTTTCATTAGCTGTAATGTTTCAAGATAGGATCTTTGAAAGCAAATTAAGAATTAATTTTAGTCTAATTAACTGCAGTTTTGATGCAGGAATCTGTGCTAGTTTGGGAACTTTCTGCAGTGTATCAATATTCCTAGAGGGGTTAGCATGCCTAAATATACAAAAGTAGTAAAAAAAAGTGAACAAACATCTCCCTAGATCAGTGTAGATGTGCAAATCCAGGGTTGTTCTGCAATGGATGCAGGAAAGATATTGTATATGCTTCTGATTGTATCCCAATGAGACAGCTCATGCTTCTAGCAGTCTGAAATTCAGCACATGTGTACTGGATAAGCCATAATGCTCATGGGTATATGAATGAACTGTCACATTTGGAAACTCTAAACAGATAACTGACGTTCATCACAAACTACATTTTTCTTTCAGCCTTATTTCTGAAGAAATGTGTATTTTCCCTCCTTTTCTTTCCATTCTAACTTTGAATTATTTGGCATCTTTCCATGCAGTAACCGTATACTTTTCTAGAGGGAGGAGATTCACCAGAGGTTGCATCTACATCCTACAATAATTATGTGCTCAGTGGCACTTTTGCAAACTATAGTGGTCTTCTGTCTTGGCAGGTCCAGCTCCCTTCCTAGAGAAAGCAGCACCACTGCTTCAGAGACCCAAAGTGGAAGCGAATCCAACACATGCTGGGAAAGGTATGCAGCTAGGAAATCAAGCCTGTCTTCACTGCTGCCTTGCACATGTTATGTTCTTCTAACTCCTTGTTTGAAGGCATAACAAATGCTTATTTTTGGCTAGTGAAAATGGAGGGAGCAGAATTTGGAAACCAATGTAATCTAATATTGTTTATTCACAGTGGACAGGTACAGGCTCAAGCGTTTAAACTGCTGACAGGCTTTTTTCCTCCCTGAGCAGGACCATTCCTGGTTATGAAGAACAACCCCCTCCCACCACGGATAGTCATCATGAGAGCCCAGGAGCCTGGAGACACAATGAGCCTAGCCCAATGGCAGCCAGGTACAGTGGGACAATCTCCTTGGGAGCCCATCAACCACTTTCAAATTCTCATCGTTTTCCATTTCCATCACAAATGATACAGCCCTGGCTGAAGTTCCCAAACCATGTAAATTCCTCCTCCTGTGTACACTAACCTGATGATACAGATGAAGGGAATATTAAGTCTGGGATTTCACCCAAATATGTTTGTTAAGTTTTAATTTTGGGTATCAATTTAGCTTAGAGCACTGCTGAACCTTGCAGCCATTCATGGTAGGCATAGCTCATTTAGAGAGGGGAAATAGTACAGTGCTTTGTCATTCTCCTAACCTTAAGAGCCTTTCCTTATGGTCAGCAGAGAGGCGTTTGAGTACTTGTGAGCTGGTTATAGCAAATAACCATTGGCTTTATGGTCAAATTGGCCTTAATTCTTTAGCAGGTCTAACTTCAGCTCAAAAGAGAGTGCTCTCGGTGCATATGAGACTCAGCATCCCATGCCACTGTACATGGGCTGCCAGCCTTTCAACACCAACCTGTCAGCACCCAGCCATAGGATACCATCCTACGTAGACAGCCAAGGATTCAGCACCAGAAGGTAAGGATTCCGGGCAGGGATGTGGAGACAGTGAAAGCTGCTGGCACAGAAATATTTGACAGGAACTCTGATTCAGAATGTATGATTATTGCATCAAGAAGTGAGAACAAGATATTGTTCTCAGAGAGACCAACAGTATGGCCACATCCCACAGCATATGCAACAAAGCTCTTTTTCAGACCTGATGGGCTGGAGATAAGACCTGGGCTAGTAAGTGCTCTGGAACACTCTTGGCAGGTTGTGTTCAGACTGCCTACATAGTGCCTGGACACCTGGCAGATGTTTAGAGACCACATCTGTTTTTCCTCTGTAACTGTAAAGACTCCAGAATGATCTGGTTTTGATTTCTCATGATGCTCAATGACACAAGTGCATGCCAAGCTGTATGCTTTAGAACTGTCATATAAATTGGCGTGATCTGAATGTGAAATGGCCTTTCACCTTCCATCATTCTTCAGAGAGTTGGTGTAAGAAAGGTCCTTTGCATTTGGAGGGCATTTGTGGACCAGGACTAGAACAACTGGGACAGACAGACCTTTGTTGCACTTCATAGCCTGTCATCACCCCCTGGCAGTTTGTGATGCTAACATGTCTTTCTGCAGTGTAGTGAACTCTCCCTTCCTTCCTGCCCTGGGTTTATATCACAGACTGTGTGTCTTGCCCAGAGCAGGATTTTTCTCATGATAAGCTTAGCTTGGCTCTCTTTCTGTCTTTAATGCAGCGTTGATTTTTCAGTGTTTTTCAGTATTGTTTAAGCTATACAGTTGCCTGAAGCTTTAATCAGGATCAGAGTGCTAATACACAGTATAAACATAATCTATACCCCAGAGCACTTGTAGGAAAAGAATGACCATAAGTGATAAGCTCATTTTTGCCACTGAAAGAGCCCAAGCTTTGCCTGCAGTTTAAAGCCATTCTGATAATAAGTTCTGTCTTGGAGAAATGAAAATGTGCAAGTCTGATAGCCAGATGGGCCAGCTGGTCAGCAGTTCACATTTGCAGATGGTGGTTTTGGAGAGCATTAGGAGAAGAAAGAATATTCACAATACATCCATTTATGAACTGCTTCAGCTTTATTCTCTATCATTAGATTTGGAGTCAGTTTTTCTAGCCTCAGAGCTTTGTATGCATGCTGCAGCTGTAAAACCAGCATGGGTGAAGCAGGCAGAGCAAAGGGAGAAACTGCTGAGACAAAATATTAGTTAGTTAGTGTGGGGATTCCAGTGGTTCCTGGTATAATGTAATCAGAGCCTTGTGCTTCCTTGCCAGACCTATCTTGGATTATGAAGGGAGAGTTTATGATGGGAGAAGCAGCCCTAGGAGCAGCAGATATGACAGTGGTAGTGCCAGGGGGCACTGTGAATTTAACCTTATAACTACTATAAGGTAAGGAGTCAAAGGGTGGGATATAGACTAAAGAACATTCCACTGCTAGATTTATTCACTATCTGGAACATCCTGACCCATTTCTTCTTAATTCCCTGGGTCTAAGCACTCTCAGTGAGTTGCTGTTTGCATGGATGGCTGTGATGTATGAGTAATTTCATTGCTGAGCAGAGACATTCAGCCAGGATTCTTGCCACTTGTAAGAATCACTCCTGTGCTCAAGTTCATTGCTTGAGATTGTATCACTTCCTTTCGTAGCCACCACTCCCTTCCCAGAGATACCACCATGTCCATTTCCCCGAGAAGCCACAGGGTGCCATTCTACATGGACAGCTTAAACTGTAACAGCACCAGGTAAATGGGTAGTTTTGATGGTTATGATGGAACCTCCATGAAACTGCTGTGGAACAGGAGCTAGGAACTAAAGCCAAAGCTGAAAGAGAGAAGAATTGTTTCCAGGGAGTAAATATGTCACAGAATCTTCCCTTAAACAGTTTCTAGCCAAAAGCCACCTAGCACAGGGTCTATGTTATATACTTATCTGGTCTCTATAAGGGTTCTAGGACAGAATGAAAGGAGATTGAATGGCTGGTTCCTGGCTACACTCCCTTGGCCAGAAATCAGCCCTGGTAGAGGTGACAAAAAAAAAAAAAAAAAAAAAAAGAGAAATGTTGAGAAAGAAGAAAAGTACCTCCAGAAAGCCAGTGATTAAACGACTGAATTGGTCACAGAACAAGGCTGTTGGAATACTGGAATACCAGTGGAATACTGGTACTCTGAGCTGTCAGTAGTCCTTCATGGCAGTGACAGTCCATCTGTGTGCAGCCTGACACTACGTGGAGGCACCAGTGTAGGTCTCAGCGTTGGATCTATGAAGGGAAAGTGTGTTCTGGGTGTAAGCAGGAGGCATGAGATCCTTTAGCTCAGGTCTGCTCTAGGCAAGACCAGCTTTATCCCTTGAAGGCAGAATTAACAGCTCTCATTGCTGAGTGGGTAGGCAGAGCTGTTTTCTGATGATGCTCTAGTAGCCATTGATTTGCCATCTTTTCTCTGCTACAGCTTTGGAAGTGATTAAACTGGGAACTTGTTAAATTGGACCTTGGCCAATGTGCTCCCTTCTCCTCTCCTGCAATATGCCAAATGCAGTTTCATTCTACAGTTGCTTCCATTCAGGCTACCTTCTCTAATATGCCCCTGCTCCTCCTCTCCTGCAACATGCTGTATGCAGTCTTATTCTATAATTGCTTCCATTCAGGCTGCGTTCTGGTCTGTGCTCATCCAAAGATCATTTGGTCTTTTCTCCCATGGCCCCATAAGTGAGACTTCTCCAAATCACTTCTGCCAATATATTGCTGCCATTTACTGCTGATATGTGGCAGGGTATACAAAGAGGAAGGATCCTCTTTGATCTACAGTAAAGATAAATGAATCTGGGTGGTTAAGAGATTTAACATTGCACCTTCCCAAATTACCTCCCTAACAGCAGCGGTAGGTCTTTTCTTGGCTGCCAGCTTGGATCATGTTATGGCTTGTGTTTCCAGTGCCCACAGACTTTTCTCTCTCTTGCCAGGCTTCTTTCGAGTTCAACTGAGAGGATCTGCACTCCAATTGCCACCTTACCATACAACAGCCCAGCAGCCTCTGGCTACCAGCCTGATTCCAGCACTGCCGGGTAAAGAGCAATGGGTGGTCATGATCCTTCAGTAACGCAGTTCTTACATGCAGCCATCCTGTTTGGTGAACATAGGCCAAGCTGCTGTTTGTCCTTTGGGCCATGGGACATTTCTCAGCCTCTTCTAGTGAGGAATACAGACACTAGTGGCCAAATCCACCCAAAAGAAAAAGAGGAGCTGCGTGTATTTCTCCGGGCAGCCTTTTTTGGACACTAGAATGTAGCTCCTAGTATTAGTTGTACCTTTGGCAAAATCATGAGT
The DNA here is from genome assembly GCF_019238085.1 of Lagopus leucura. NCBI lineage: Eukaryota > Metazoa > Chordata > Aves > Galliformes > Phasianidae > Lagopus > Lagopus leucura. The sequence continues at coordinate 9,154,712 of NW_024962270.1, read as the reverse complement.
CCTCTGAAACACAGTGTAGCTGGAGGGACGTGATAGAGCTCCTCATGCCATGTACTCACTAAGAAGTAGAGGAAGACTCTTTGCCTTGTCAATAATGAGCCAAATGTATCAGATCCTATTGAGCCTTGAACAGGATCTGTCTTCTTTTACAGAAGATAGATCAGTACCCTGGGGTTTGTAGTTTCTACGTGCTCCATCTCATAGATGGAAACTACTGCACAGTTCAACTCCGTTTAGGGAGAGGGTTTCAAAATAGTGACAAAGCATTGGCTTTGATAGGCAACATTTGGGTCCTCCTGGCCTTGCCACAGCCTGCTTATCACAACGCCTGTCTAAGTAGCGGAAACGCGTATACACACGGAACATGTCCGAGTGCAAAAAAAAGAAAAGCTGTAAAGCTTTTCTTTCTGTATCTGTGACACGGTTTAGTTTTCTCATATAAGAAGAGAGGATTAATCATAGCTTAAAGGCAGCGATGAAAATGAACCATGGAGAAATAGCATGATTAGTTCATTTCATGGCTCTGGGAAGAGAGCCGATGGGCACGGTGTCTCCCCTCAAACTGTGACAGAGCTCTAGACAGACAGACAGATGGGGGCATGTCATTTTGAAATCAGAATTTTAAAGAGGGAGGGATATGCAAGAAAGGTCAGCTCTATAAGAAAAAACATCCCACAGACCGGTAGCAATTTATAATGTATGAGTGAGCCAGAGATATTCTTGTGACAGGAATATGACGGTCAGTGTAGGTATTGCTGTGCCAGTAGGGTTTTAATGTTAAAGGACAGAACCACAGACTGTCTAAATACTTATTGTGTGCATAATCCTGACACAATTTGAAAGGGACTTATCCCTGCAAAACAGGGGATAACTGGATGAAAGTGTTATATTACCCATCCCTTTCTTTCTAATTAAATCGATTTGTTTTGGTGGGTTAATTAGAGGGCATATTAGCTGTTATTTAGCAAGAATGCTTGATATTCAGTATTTGTTGGAGAACAACAGCATCTCACTCCTTTTTCATGCACACAGTACGTGTCCATGTGCACACATGTGGTCCCTTGCTCTGTCTCTCATTAGTTTCAGCCTTTTATAATGCAAATGCATCTCATTCTGCTTCCATCTATTCCTAGAAAAGGGGTCCTCTTTGTGAAGGAGTACGTGAACAGCAGTGAGCTATCAGCCTCCCCTCGCTATGGCAGGTATGAGGAGTGTCCAGAGACAGTCAGTCATGTGTCTATATACAAGTGCAAAACAAACAGCATATGACTTTGCCAGCTAACACGCACCAGGCGAGGTCCCGAGCTGGAACCATTAGCACTGTGTCAGCATGGCGCTGTGCCTGAGCTAATTAGCCCTGGAGGGATTATTACATTGGGTGGGCAAAGAGTTTTACTAAGACAGCAATACTGCTTTGGAGACCCAGAGAGATCTCACTACAATGCTGCAGTGTGCTGCCTTGTCCCACTGCAGTGACAGGAGGACCTGTGTCCTGTAAGTCCTTGTGGAGGGGTTAAACTCCCGTGCTAGGTGAGGTCAGCCTGTGAGAGATGATAGTAAAAACACTTCACTGCAGTTCCTAAGGCTGCACATTTGGCACTGTCAGGCTTCATTGCACATTGATGCACAGAAACAAAAAGTCTGGGATTGGTGAGGAAATGCGGGGTTTGTGGGATCTCACTCAAAGAGTCTTATGAGAAGATGCCACTCTGAGGCTAAAATCTTCATTCCTTTGTTCTGCTCACAGGTAAATAAGTTGCAGATTGACACCCATATGACTGAGAGCAGCATTTGGTTCTGGATGTGCCCTGCTTACACTGACGTGGCGGCCAGTTAATGCCACATTCACTGCCTCCCTGCTGCCATTTATCCTCCCCAGTGCTGTGTTGGCATTGCTGTGGGAGCTGATTACAGACTCCATAAATCTCTAGCCTTTCCTGCAAAAGCAGATCTCAGCAGCCAAAGATGAGCATGTTGCTGTGCCATCTAAAAACCTCAGGCGAACTGGGGACAGAGAGCCAACACTCAGCTAGGTGAGAGCAAGGATGTGCTTCTTGCCTTTCCCTGGCTAGCAAGGAGTAAGTGGGTGGCAGCATGTGGTTGGAAGCAGAATGGAGGAGGGATCTATCCCTCTTCTCCATGCTTGTGCCACCTCCCTTAGCCTTAGGTTCATAGGGGCCCCATTTCTGGGTACTTCCCCAGTTTCCCAGCCATGCTGCCCACATCCTGCCTCTCTGTGTTGACAGCAGCATCCAGACACATTTCTCAGAGCTCTGACATGCAGTGCAGTGGCGGTGCAGTGGCCCCCAGATATTTTATTTTCTGCCCCTTTGGCCTATCTTTGGAGGCACCTGTTCTATGCAAATCTGTTTGGACCTCTGGGAGCAACACTGTGGGTCTGGCCCACCCATGGCTGTGATATGGAACTAGGGGCAGGATATGGCCACCCTTCACAGAGTGTGGAGTGCAAAGATGGAGGTACTGCTGCTTACAGTTTCACCTTGGAAGGACCAGCCTTTTCTCCAAGGAGCAGGCAGCTGGGACACTGCAGTTAGAATTTTAAGATTAATCATTAATGATTCCATCTGCAGTGTTCCTCCCATGTATAATTGTCAAGTGCTGACATTTTCTTCTGTCTCTAGTGGCAGCCTTGTGGATTTGACCGATTTGGAGAGAGGAACCTACAGCCACCACAGCTACGTGTCCAGTGCTCCCCTGCAGAGGTAGGGGAGTTTGGGGCAGTGTAGGGGTTTTGGTACACTGCTGAAAAGAAATGACTAAGACTTTTGCAGTATTGGTATGCATTTGGTGAAATCATAGCATGAAATTTAAGTCATCTTCAGAAAACACAGTGACACTGACTTAAAGCTCTGTACTGCCCTGCTGTTCTCATCTCTGCATCCCTGGGTTATCACGTTTCCATATTGTCACTTGGGACTGTCAAATACATGTAGAAGCAGGAATCTGGAGTGGAGCAGTGCTGGTGTTAAGAAACCTCTTTACCAGCGATGAGACAAGAAACTATTTGTGTTACAGAGGCACCATGGTGCAGAAATTTACTTTTCTGTTCTTTCAAAGGTCCAGTGAACCTGTTTGTACTTACTGCAGCCGTGAGATCCGAGACTGCCCTAAGATCATAATAGAGCACCTTAACATCTACTGCCATGAATACTGCTTCAGGGTAAAAAAAGCTTAAGTGTTGATGGCCTTCTCTGTGCTGCTGTGAAACAGAGTGGTGGGAGGTGGTGCAAATTCTGAAGCTTTGTTCAACTTATATAGGCTATGCTAAATGCTTGCATCCACATTGGAGCAAAAAATGATGCAGACACAAATGTTGGTTGTGTCCTCAGATTTTCATTTCACGTAAATGCACATAAGTTGTCATCTAGTAGATAGCAGCACCCCCTTCCCTCACGTCTCTGTGTTAGACTTACTGCTTTGTGGTCTTTTCTCCCCAGTGTGGGCTGGCTGAATCTCTCAAACTGTAGAGCCTGTGGAAGTGGTGGGTGTTAATGAAGGAAGCCTGCAGTGCCAGTTGTCTGTTAGAAGGATGTTTAGTCTCAAAAGTCACTGCTTTGGCGTCTTCATCCTTCCAAAAATGGAACAGAGACTGTCCATTTATCTGTCCCCATCACACTAACGTCAGCACATGGTGCATTGGTTACTGTTCAACCATCCTGTTGTCTCTTTGGCAGTGTGGAATTTGCCACAAAGCAATGGGAGATCTTCTGGATAAAATATTCATCCACCGGGATATTGTCCACTGTGACAAGTGCTACGAGAAACTCTTCTAGGTGAGTCCTCCTGTATGATGTCAGCACACAGGACTGGATGAGAGAGCTCATGCAGTGTTTACTGAGTGAAGAGCGTTTAATCCTCAAAATCACTGAATTTTTCAGTGGGGTTTTTAGAGGGAAGTTGTGAGCCTTGTTACAAAAGTAGCTAGAAATATGTTCCAGCTGGCGCCAGGGGTCAGAACCTGGGGTTACAGTGTGACAGACAGAATGTTCTAGCCCCACTCCCAGAAGCAAGCAGAAGACTGGCTGATTTGAGAGACAAATATCCCTCAGAGGTGGAGAGTCCACTCTGAGGCTACAGTTCTCTCTCCTGTCCTGGTCTAACCTGCTTTATTTAAAGCACTGGGAAAATAAAGAGTTGTACATTCTGTTGAGAAAGTAACAAGGAATTAGGCTAGGTAGCTTTTTGTTTTATGTGATAGTCTGGATGGGGTTCGTATCGACACAATGGCAATTGGAAACTGCCAGTGCACTGAAATTATGATGAGATGCCTCCTTTCCTTCCTCTACCTTGTGATGGAGGGAGGAAGGAACGAGGCACCTGCCTCACCATGTACATGGCTGCTTTGTTCATCTCTTAATGCAATGTGACTAGCTAGTCGTCTTCTTCATCCCCTTCCTGCATGTTCATCTGCTCCACTGACCTTTGTAATGCTGTGTTTTGTGTGCTGCTCAGCTCCTGTGTTCACCTTCTCTTTATTTGCTTGCAGGGTTTTGCAAAGCTGGAGAAAGCAGCCAGTGGAAAGTCCTCAGCAGCACATATCTGAATATATCTACTGTTTCCTGACTGGCTAAGATAGCAGAATTCCTGCTTCCCTTTTCTGCAAATTATTTTCCCTCTCACTGCCTCATCACAATGAATGAGTTTAACATCTGCTAGCTTATGCTGTCAGCTGCATGCAAGACAAGTGCCAATGTTAACAAGATAAGGCAGTGTCATCTATAAAAGATAGGTGGGCTGATTTTCCAGAGTTGCTGAGCCCCTCTACCTGTCTTTAACTTCATTAAGATTCCAGATAGCTCCTGTGCTGGAAACCAGGCAGAGCTCCTTAGGTCTATTTAATTTAATTGCAAGAAACCTTTTTTGATTATTTTTTTTTCATTTCTGCAATCAGGTTGCAGCTTAGTGCATGTCAGCTGGCACAAAGCAAGCAGCTATAAGAAGTGTTAAACACCACATTTGGATTCTTGGGAGGGTTTGAATTTAGATCCTAGCAAAGCCTATTTCTGCTTCTTTCACCCCCCAAATTCTGCCTAGAAAAAGCTTCTGCCTGATTTCAGCTTGCTTTCCATGGCCTTTCAGGAGCACTCGCAGACTCACTCCACTTTTTAGTGTGTCAGCTTTAATTTCCCTTCTCTCCCTACTCCCTGGTGAATTCCTCCAGCAGTTAGTGTGTCTGCTGTCTGTTGGGGAAGATAAACTACCAAGTGAAAGAGTGTTCACTTGGCCTCTGATGGTAGGTGTCCAGTGGCCATAAACACGTGCCAGAGAATCAGTATCTCAGTTGGCTCTCCTGACAAGGATCACTGCTTAACTGAAATCTGATTTTTCCCCCATCTCCAAGGCTTGCTGCAATGCCCCTTTTATTGCTGTAACTTATTTACATCACAAATGCTCACTCACAAAACTGACCTTCTAGCAGGTGCTGTACATACTAAAAGTCAGAGCTGCATAATTTTAGCCCTTAGTTCAGATGCTGAGAGATTAGGAGAGTTGAACACTGGAAGCTGGAAGCTCTGTGCCTTAGATGTACGGCTCTGAATGTGCCTACAGGGTTACTTTTCTCTCTTTTAAAGCATTAGGAATGTTTGCAAAACACCAGTTCTGTAGTAGCTCTTACATGCCAACAGGGGATGGCAAAAGCTCTAAGCAGACTATTGTAAGACAGGTAATTCTTTATGCTCTTAGTGATGGAAGCTGGCATGCATGCAAAAGCTTAGCAAGTTAGTGTTTCTACAGCACCAATGCTCCATAGCTTTATTTTAGGCCACAACCATTTATTTAAGCAGACTGTAAGCATGACCTTAAAAGCACTCCAGGAGGGGAACTCCAGCTGAAATGGTAACAGCCCAGCTACCAGCAAGCTTCAGAGCCAGACCTGAAAGCCTGATGGGGAATCCTGACGCTCCGTTCTACACACAGGAGGAGGCCCAACAACAGCAGAGAGTGTGGGCTGCCTCCATTTCTGTGTTATTAGGATGTTAGGAGATGGTAAGAGGCCTGCGGATACGGATGGCCTTTGAGAAGCTGATCTGTGGAAGTGCTGTATTTGGCAATAGCTGGTGGCTTTGTGGCCTTCTGGGGAGCAGGTTCACCCGCTGTGCGTTCTGCACCACCTCCTTGGCGCTGTGCGGTCCCGTAGCAATGATGTAACATCAGCACACACCTCTAATAAAGCCACGGCTCGCCTGCATCTCAAGTGCCATTCACTGTTTTCGCGTGGAACCACCCAAGCACACACGAAGGCCCCAAGAAGCGCTGCTCGCCGCCACGGAAGCGGCCCCCCGCGCTGGAGCCCAGCCGCGGCCCCGTCCTCCATCCCCCCGAGGGAACCCCGTTAGGGGCCGCAGGACGGCGCGTGCACGCCGGGATCCCCGCGGGGGCCGCGGCCGCGCGCTCCCTTCAATCCCGCGCTCCTCTCAGCCCCGCGCACGCGCGCCGGCGGAGGGCAGGGGGCGTGGCCGAGGCCCGAATGCGCGCGCGGCGGCGGCGCCCTTCTCCCGCCCGGCAGCGGGGCTCCGTCCGTCGCCGGAGGAAGGAGCGGCGGCGGCCCGCAGGTACGTGCGAGGGGGCGGGAGGGGAGCGGCGTCGGAGCCTCGGGCTCGGCCGGGCCGGGCCCGGTTCCGTTCGGTTGGGTAGGACCGGCCCGCGCCCCGGCTTGTCGCGGCGGCCCCTCCCCGCGGCGCCGGTTCCCCGCGCCCCCTCGGTCCCCCGCCGGCGGCGCCCGGCTGTCCCGCTGAGCGGCGCTTCGCCGCAGGGTCGGTCGGTCCGTCACGGCGTTCGGCGCGGACCGGTTTGTCTCCCGCCGCTCCCTTTGTCAGCCGGGCGGCGCGGGGCCGCGTGCTGCGGTGGCAGCGGCGTGTCAGCCCGTGCAGCCCTGCGGTCCGGGCTGTGCGGGACTCGCTCCGTGCGAGCTCCTCTGGTAGCTGGGGCTTTTCGGGGAGGAGTCGGTTCGGAAACGTATCGAGACCGAGGGCTCTCGTGGATCGGCGGGGAAGGGGGAAATCGCTGTTCACTCAGTCGCTCGGTGCGTGAAGCTGAACGCGGCACCTCGTGGCTTCCGCGGAGCACGAGCGCGTCCGCAGCTTGAGCCGAGCCTCTGGCACGCTCCCCGGCCGGCACAGCCGATCGAAGAGATGGCTTCCCCCTGTAAAACTTACCGGGATACCCAATCCGTGCTGCGATTTGCTTACCCGTGGTTTTGTTGCTGTGTTGGCATCAGAGCAGTTGCCTCCGTCTCGGCTTGCAGCGGCAGAACGTGCCGGTAAAATAGCGGCGGTGCTGAGCTCCGTTCGGCTCCTGTCCGTAGGCATCGCTGGGAGCAGCTCTGTGTCGGCTCACCGCTGTGTCTGCAAACGTCGCGTGTGTGTATGTGTGTGTGTGTTTCTGCAGGGGAAACCTGGGAGCGAACAAAGGCTGTTTTTGCCGCTTGCTTCGTGCTGTCATTATCTGACGTCAGTACTTTGCTAATTGTGCTTCCTGACTTTGCTCGTTCGGTGTTTTTCTCGTGTGTTTCATTTGTAAACAGATGGAAGCTGAACTGCTGTGCGTGATTAAATTGGCGTCCTTTTATCTGCTCTGATTTGCAGCAGAGCACTTACACATCCGAGCTGGATAAAATAATTAGTGCGTGTGTTTAAAGGTGTTATGTTCTAGGATCATAGAGTCATCGAATGGCCTGGGTTGAAAGGGATCACAATGACCATCTAGTTTCAACCCCCTGCTATGTGCAGGGATGCCAACCACCAGACCAGGCTGCCCAGAGCCACATCCAGCCTGGCCTTAAATCCCCCCAGGGACAGGGCATCCACAGCCTCCTTGGAGAACTTGTTCCAGTGCGTCACCACCCTCCATGTGAAAAACTTCCTCCTAAAAGGCGTTCATTTGTTCTTTTTTGCTAGGTTTTTCAATTCAGTTTGCTTATTCTTATGAAAGTTGACATTTTTTGGTGTTCAAGTCACATTTCTTTGCAATACTGCGCACGTTTCTGTAGGCTTGACGTGTTTTTCCTGTCTCGCAGCGAAGCGGTGTGTCTCAGATGATGGTGGTTCCTGGGAGCGCCCCGCTCATACAGCAGGACCGTGCTCTGGAGCCTGACGTGGGGCGAGGGCCGACGCAGAGCTCCGCCATGGGCCCTGGCACAGAGCCTGTGCCCGGCGAGGTGGGCCCGGAGCTGGAGGAGGTGCGGAAGCTGCAGGAGCTGGTGAGGAGGCTGGAGATCCAGAACCAGCACCTGAGGACGAGGAGTCGCAGGAGTGTGGTTGGCACAGCGCTGCAGAGCGAGATGCGCGCCGGCGTGGATAACCACGACTCTGGGCTCAACGGGATGGAAATCAACAACAGCATCAACGCGATGGCCGAGAAGCAAGAATTGCAAATCATGGCAGATCTGCACAGCAAATTGAGCAAAATCCGAAAAGAGGAGGGGGAGAACAACTGCTTCAAAAAGGACATAGGCGCCCAAACACAGTACGGTTGCCTCAGTGCCCCTGGGGAGCTGTCGTCTGACATGTGTAAGGTGGAGATGAAGACTGATGATAACGTGAGGTGTTCGCCATGTGTGGATAGGAGTAATAGCACGGAGCTGATGGGGAACCTGGTCATTGCAGGTACTGAGCCCACGGTTAAAACAAGCCAACAAAATCCCAACAAAAAATGTGGAGATATAGAAAGCCTTTTGAATAACATGGCTCTGGATGAAGTGAAAGTGCTGGAACTTGAGAACTGCAATGAAGAAGAAGATAGCTGGTATGTATTTTGAAACTTTGGTAATAGGTAGGGTTTGCAGTGCCGCAGTGAGTTCCAATGGTTAAACATGCAATCTTTATTATAAGATATCATGTGGTTCCTACAGACCGCTTTGATTTCAGCAGCAAGAATGCAACTTCATTATTGATTGTTCTCATTTTAAGACCACTGTTCCGGAACGTTTTTTCCCCTAAATGTGTTGAGCTATAAGGCTGAACTTTTCCCCTTTAAGCTGCTGAAGCATGCGTATAAAAATTCCTTTCCCTGTTAATGTCTTTATGGATAACGCAGTGAATTTTTAATCTTTTTATGCATAAGCATCAGATGCTGTATTTAAATAAGGATTTGGTAATACAGCCAGCTCAGAACGCTGGGAAGCTGCCTTTTGGTAGAATCTAAGATGACAATACGCTTCCATTTCCTGAACCTGGTTTCTTTGCAGTTAGCTGGTTTCTTTTGTTCACAGACGTCTTCTGAAACAGATCAATGATGTAATCCTTAACTGCCCTCACTCTGTGGGACTCTGCCAGCTGCCTCGGTTAGAGCCTGTTTGATAAACCAGCAGATGAATTTCCAGTGCCCTGCCAAAGCTAGCTGAAGTTTGAGAGTAATTCCTTCTTGTGCAGAAGCTGCGGTGTAAGGATTTACCCAGAGTTCTGAAAATTAAGAGTTTGTTAGGATAGCCTCAGGGATCTGCAAATTGTGTCTCCAGCTTATTCAGCTGGAGGTGAATCTGGCAATGAAGACAGCATTCCTCATTGGTTGCTAAAAAAATTTGTTAGCTCTTTTGAGGATAATCTTTTGTTTGTAGATGGAATAGAGCTCGGTAACTTAATGATGTCAGCTCAAATCTGAATTGCAAATTTTACTCAAAACCAGGCGAAAGCATTTTTCTGATGTCATGATGAGGGAAGACTTATTTTCAGCATCAGTTTTGGAAAGGAATGTGTTAAGTTAGAAGTGCTCTTCTAAATCGATGAATGTGGTTTTTCTCCTGGGCGGTCAGAACTCGGTTGTCTTGACAAAGAAAGCAGGCACAGCTGGAGATCTGTCCAGGCAGCAAATGCTGGGCAGTGCAGCCATTGAGTTGGTTGATCTTTTCTTGAGTTGGTGGCTTATGTTCTTCTCTATCGAGTGTGAAAGTGGGAGCTAGTGTATATAAAGTCAGTAGTGAAGGTCTGTGCTTATTGCTGAATATCTCACATTCTCCTCTTATGAACATCTCGTGCACTGGCAGATCCGCACAGGGTCCTGTCAGCAGGAGCCAGATAGCGGTGGGTCTGTGGGCTTTTTTTATTTAAAGAGAAAACCCCAAATGCTTTACGGATTTAGGAGCAACTTTAATAAGGTGGCTTTGCTGATTGGTGGGATTTTGCACAGCCTGGACAGCAGCAATAACCAGACATGTCAGGCAGTGCATTAGTCAGAGTGAGCAGCTTACTGTATTGTTATTTTGGCAGTCAATTAAAATATTATACGTGAGGAAAGAAGCTGCAGCTGCGATTGAAGCGCATCGTGTATACGTGGGTATTTCTGACTTTGGGCAGTATCTGGGAAGCTGACGGTGGCTTTGCATTCTCCCTTCCCTACCACAGCTGTACCAGCACTGTCCTTCTGGCCGCCCCACCTTCCCATAACAGCAGGGCATCGGCAGGGCTGGCCTTGTGTAACATACAGACGGGTGGGACGGGTGAAACATGAGGTAGGGCGCTGCACACCGTGACTGTAACTCAGTACTGCTGGGTCTCTGTCCCTTGACTTGTTTCCTCAGGTCGCTTTCTCAAATAGCTGTTCAAAATTGTAAATCTCCCCGAAGCCAATCCAGCAGCCGTGGGCATCGTGTGCTGCTGGCTGCGTTGGGCCCTGCCCCGTATTGGTTTCCAGCCCGCTCCTCATTCTGCACGTCAGCTCCCCAGCTGTGGGAGGGCAGAGGGGAGCTACCAGATAGGCAGGCAAATTCTGCCTTGTTTTCATCCCTGCCGGCTCTCCGTGCGTAACGGCTGCGTTGTGTTTTGTCTGTGAACGGAGCTCGTTGTTCTTCACGCCATGGTTTGTGTTGGGCATTTTGTTATGTGTTCCCATGCTGCCTGTTCTGTGCTTTGCAAATGGTCCCTCGCTTTTCCAATGTGATTGGAATTGCAGTAGGATAATTCGGATTCCAGCCACCCCTGAAACACAAAGCATTCCTGTGAGTGTGACTTTGCACAAAAGGGAGAAACAAATGGTAGAAGTATTGAAGAGGTCAGACTTCACAGAATCACAGAATTGTAGGGGTTGGAAGGGACCTCCAGAGATCATCGAGTCCAACCCCCCTGCCTAAGCAGGTTCCCTACACCAGGTAGCACAGGTAGGCATCCAGGCAGGTCTTGAACATCTTGAACAACTTCACTCTTTCTGCTTTCTGGATTGGGCTATTTCTACCCCTGCCCCTTTTGACCCATGTTTTTCCATTGCTGGAATGAGTAGCAACGCCTCCTCCATGCATCCATTCATTCAGCCATCAGGATGAAGAACAAGTGTAAGATGGGCCTTTGGGCAGTCTTCCTAGCATGTTCTTCTGGGAACCCCTGTGTGGCTGTTATGTCTGCGCCTCGCAGGGTTTTCATTCCCCAGATCCTGAATTTCAGCTGAAAACGGGCTGTGCCTTTCGCTCCGTGCTGTCTCCTGTTTGAGTGGGGGTGTTGTTGTCAGCTGCTTTCACATCACAGAGCCATGGGAGAGCTCTGGGAGACGTTCCCTCCAATGGAGGTGTGATTCCCGTGCAGAGTTCAGGTGTTGCACCAACTCAGTGCCCTGGGGACAGGGCTGGGGGAGAACTACAGTCGCTCAGTACGTTCCAGAGGCCGTGCAGTAGTTCTGTGATCCTTCTTTGCCAAAAAGTGCGTGAGTTAGCAGCAGGAACTTGCAAGCTTTTCAGACTTGAGAAAAGCTGCTGGGGTACTTTTAGCTGTATCAGTTGCCTCTATTGCATTAACACGTTGATGACTTAGAAACATTTCCCCTTGCCTGGCTTGTTTTAACAACGCGATGTGCCTTTGCTTAGCTGCAGGAAGCCGTTCTGATGGCGGCTGTGCTGTCTGCTCTCATGCACTGCCACGGCACAAGGACAGATGTGCTGCATGAGAGCTGCAGGAGCTGCTCGGTGCCGTGGCGGTGCTGTAGTGCAGTGCTCACAGCATCCCGCGCTGCCTTGCAGACTCACGTCAGGACATTAAGCTAACACAGCGTTCAGAGCTGCTTTGCCTTGGTGCCTCGATTTTCGGTGTTTTGACCAGCAGATACTCACCAGACAGACACAAAGAAGCAGTGCCTCTTCTGGGATTCGCTACGCAGTGTTAGTTTCTCTCTGCAGATGCTGTTTTTTGGGAATGAAAGCTCACACTGCGAATTGAGCTGTTTTGTGCGAGGACTTTTCTCCTTTCCTTTCCTGTTTCTCTTCTCTCAACACCTGGACAGTGTTTTTTCACTGCTGTTATTGGCATTTCTGTTCGGCAGCAGTGTTAGGGTTGGTGCTGGAACAGTAGAAGCACAGTGCTAGGTCTGAATCTCCAAAGGCTGTCATGGAAAGGAGCAGAACGTGAGTGCCTTGAATTACACGTGATATAGAGAAATTTAGGTGTACCCTAGAAGGTGCACTGATATCTCCATTGTTCTGAATGTATTTAGCTACCTCAGGTTCTCCTTGCATCCCAGATGGCTATCGTGTGTAGCATATTTGGAACAGCTACAGCTGGTGCTGCTGCAGGTGATGTGTAATAAACCAGGTGTGTTGTAACAACTGAGATTCATTTTGTTTCTGATTTAACTTGGAAATCAATTGGTCACAGCTCTTTCTGCAGTCTTAATTCTCATCTTGCAGTCTGCATTTGGACTGGTGTAAATGCTCTGTATGGCTCTGACCTTAATGTGCAATCACTGCTGGCTTGCCTTCTTGTAATTGAACTGATGTGTTGCCAAAGTGTGAGGAAGCTTTCATAGCAAAGTGTGCAATTTCAGAAGGTTGCCATAATGGTATTTCTGAGATTCTTGAGGCTGTTCTTTAAGGTGGTACATTCAAAATCAGCTGAGAGTGGTTATTAGCTTCATCCATCCTCCTGCAAAGCAAACCCCAGGAGAAAAATCTCTGGAGGATTTTCTCCTTTTAGTGAGCTAGCATGTGCAAATATTGCATATTGTGAATTGTGCAGAATCTCACACTGTGCTGGCTGCACAACTAAGTGCCTTCCCCTTACCAAAGGTGCACTTCACAGCATACTTCATATGGAACAGGAAAACGTGGGCAGTAATGAGGAGGAACTAAGCATGCATTGCCCAAGGATTTCTTTATAGGCACAGAAAATCTCATTGATATTTGATGAATTACACAGCAAATCCTGATATATCAAACTGTGCCTATTTGCTCAGTGTCCCTTTCTGAGTTTTGTGTTGGGCTTTGCAACTTATGGCCTTCCCAGAGCTGCTAAAAAGGAAAAGAGCAAAACTGATACTGAAATCAAGCCAGGATTCCTCAGAAGACATCTATAAATTGCCTGGCAGTGCTCTGAAAAATGGAGTTGTCCTTACTTAATTGAGTTTAGTTAATTTATAAGTGAGACCATCTGTGGCCAATAGAGCTGTCAGCTGAGGAATGAGCCCTTGGCTGCCTGCAGGATGGGCTGCTCTGCTCTGCTCCAGTGCCATCATTCTCAGCTGCTGTGCTCCTGGGGAGAAGCATCACGACGAGGAACCTCTGAGGAGGAGCGGAGCAGCGTGAGGACTTCCCAAAGTGGAGCAAGGTTGTCTCCCATAATCTAAAATAAGCAGGGAGCAGTGTGACCTGCCCTGCCCTAAGGAGGCTGCTGGCCTCTTTTTATGCTGCTTTTTCAGTCTGAACTGTGAAATAAACCCAGGGAGAGAGCTCTTCTTTCTCTTTTATTCAGTCAGAGCAGTTGTAATGCCTGCTTGGTACACAGACAGCAAGATCTGCTTTTGAGGTCTGTCATAAAAGACAGTGCTGTACATACAGGAATCTTTGTGTTGACGTTTCTCAGCATTTCCTTTGTCGATGGCAAAGTAGCTTTTGGAGTTGTTTTTATTTTGTATGTGGTTTTATGTAAAGTTTGGTACAGACAAACTCCTGGGTGAGCCGTGGCTGCACAGACTGAATTAGGGCTATTTGGGTGGCACTCTGATGGTGAAGTCAGTGTGTGTGCAGGCGTGCAGGGAGCTCACCTCATGGCATTTCGGGAGAGAAGTTGTGTGCTTCCGAAATGGTTCAGGTGCTGCTTTACAGGTTATCAGCTGTAAGTCATCCAAGACCGTAAGCTGATTAAATCTGGTTATACATAAGGCTCATCCTGTTTGTATGTGCAAAATGATGCTAGGTACATTACAGCTGTCAGAAGCTTAGCCTACAAAAGAAAAGTTGGTATACTCCAAGTTCTACTTTCTAATTACTCAAAGGTCTCTAAAGCTTTTAATTAAATGGTTTTTCCCAGTACAGAGCTGTGCCTTTTTTGTGTGCATGTGTGTTTAAACAAACAAACCATTAAAAGCAGTTAGGCTGCTAAAAGAAGATGAAGAAGATGGAATTAGCTCCTCACCCTTACCAGCTTTTGTCATCTCATTCACACATGTTTTTTGGGTGGGAGAGCTGAAGGAAGGGGTGACAGATGATGGCCAGCAAGCCAAATGGAAATGGGTGCTCAACAACTTAGTTTCAGCAGTAGTTTAGCATGCTAGGCTTGAACCTTGCCTTTTGGCAGCTGTGCACGTATTTCTCTGTGAAGCAGTCTCTAAATTAGAGTTCAGCAGCCATGCCGATCAATTTGCTTTCCGGGTCACAGTTTGCAATTTAATCTTTTCCCTCTTAGTTGGGATAACTTTTCTGTCGCTTCTGTAAGTGCTTCTCCTGAGGTTGGTGTGTGAGTTAATTAACGAGCGTTGTTCCTGTCCTCCCAAAGGCTGTATGTGTCCCCGAGGAAATCTGTTGTCCATCAGAAGACAGGCTCGCCTTTGCTGTGGTGCCGGCAGGTGCTGGACAATCCCTGCCCTGAGACAGAAACCGCCTGCCGGACTCTCATCAGCAGGCTGGACCAAGGTATGTAAACCATGAGCATTGCAGCTTTCATTTCCACCTGCCTGCTTTCTATCCTTGAGGAGCAATAAAATAAGAGACGCGAAGTCTGCGGTCACCTCACTGCAGGATATCTGTGGAGGCGGCACGCTGGGTTGTTGTGCTCTTGCTGTGTGTTTGTACAGCACTGCGTGACACCCTATCAGCTGGTGAAGGTAAGAGTTTGTTCTGTAAACAGTGCCGTGTTGATTACAAGTGATAGACTGCACAGCCTCGCTCTTGTGTCTTGCCTCCGTGCTTCTTTTTATGTACAAACCCTAAAACCACTGAAAGACATTTCAGTTTTCAAACTCCTAACTGAGGCCCATTGATACTTAGAGACCTTGAATATAAAAACTTGTAGGAAAAAGTGTGGTTTTGGGGTGATTATATTAAATCTATCATTAAAGCTTTCTTTTCTATGTAAAAAGTTCTAGTATGGCTGAGTGTTTCCAGTGCTGATCACTTTTGCTTTCTCTTACGTTATTACCTGGGTAAAATAGTTGTCTGATGCTAAGAACTTATGATAAAGAAGTATTAAAATCTGTAACTTGAAGAAATGGTGTGAGTTGGGCACATTCTTTCCTCCAGTTTTACCATCCCCTAAAATGGGGTGCACAGATGTTTCCCAGAGCACAGAAGGCTCAATCCCATGTTCTCTGTAAAAGCTCTTGGAATGGATGCATAGTTTACCCCATTACACAGGGGAGGAGGTTGTTTCATTCACGTGTCTGTAGTACATCACCTGGAAAACATCTGGTGGGTAATCCCACCTTTGTCTTTTCACATATGCTCCTGGTTTGAATTTAAAGTTGCACTGAGCTGAATCACAGATAACCAAGGCACTGATGGGGCTAAAGAGAACAAATAACACATCTCTGCGTTGTACATCTTTCTCTACCATACAGCTTTCCTGTACAGGCAGCTGCTTAGCCTTGAAATTCCTGATTTAAGATAACTGACCACTGTTTGTTCTCAAACTTCATTTGCTTCTATAAGACATCTGCACTTAACAATTTAAATGAGGGCTCATTTGATTAACTCTTTGCTTCCTCACTGAAATGTGTTGGGCTTTATTGGCAGACCCTCTCCTTTTTAACTAAAACAGTTAATATTTGTTAGCAGAGGGGAACCTACAGCTGCTCATATAGTGAACCCTCATTGATTTTCCTTGCTACTGTTCTCCTCATTGCGAGGGTGTGGTGGGCAATTGGAAACGTGCAGATCACATAGAGAATCATTACCTGAGTGTTGCAGCTGCACATTTCCACATTCAGTGAGCATGGACGTGCCCAGCTCTGCTGCCTGCCTTTGGGAGTGTTTCTGTAACTCGCATGCAAGTGTCTGCACTGAATGAATGTTTCAGAATGGCTGTTTTTCACACTCATTTGCTCTCCTTTTAATCTAAAGTCACTGTCTTTTATGGTTTGATGTTTTTGATTCTATCGTTAGGAATTCAAAATAAAACATAAAGCTCAGTGATGCTCTTTAAAAGGAAGGTGTAACAGTGATGGGTGTTTATGAAAACAGCCGCCTTCGAAGACCAGCACTGAAACTTGCAGGAACGTGGAACATCTTCAAAGCAGAGTTTGTCAGAAGTTATTCCTGGAGTTCTTCAAATGTGTCAGAACAAAGCAGAGGGGAGAGGAGGCCAAGGGAAGGGCTGCTGTGATGCTGCCTGTGCCTTCTGCCTGCTGCCAGCAGGAAGCCTCAGTCCAAGCCCGTCTTCTACGACATTTAATAATCTTGTTTGACCTTATGCCTTTCTTTATCTTTTACTGTTTGTTTTGAAACACAATTTGATAACCTTTGTGGCTTTTCTGTATTTTTCCTTCTAGCCAGTAGATGGAAAAACCTGTATTGCAGTCCTCTGGCCTCACCAAGTGCACATAATTTGAATACAGAGACAGGCTCCTGTAGCAATGCACTAAACTCTCCTGGGCATCTCAAATCGACTAACAAAGCACTACTAACCTGTGGCAGCTCAGGTATGGCATGACAGTAGAGCAGTGCAACCTGTGGTGTTTAAAATGCAAGGAGTGTTACTAATGGACACAGGGAAAAACTGTCAAGAGCTGTAAGTCCACCCATGGGGTTTTCTCACTTTAATTTGCTTTCTTACCCAGATTTCATCTATTATGTGGGAGAAAACCTCCTTGCATGCTAAATGTCTTGTAGCTATATTGTGGTTTTGTTTTTAGAGCGTTTAATATATTTTTAAACTGACCCACTTTGGTCTTGAATAATGTTATGGTATGTAGGTAATAGTTATATAAAGTAACTTGGATTCTGGTTGGGTTTGTGTGTGTGTGTTTTATTTTCTAAAGCTTACGAAGCTTCTTTTGAAAATATTGGTTAATGTGGGCGACAAAAAAAGAAGCCTTGTGCTTTGTTAGAGAAGGCACAGCTTCCAGGGCAAGTCTTCATATGGGGTGAGTGAACAACTAAAGGCAAACAGCAAAAGCTCTCCATCAGACTTAGTTGTGTTTGGGGTAGGATTTCCTAACTCAGAGGCAACTCCAACAAAATTCCTGTTGAAAGGCTGCATTGGCTATAATAACAAAGCTTCTCCTCAATGCCTTGGCCTCTAGGCTGCATTTGCTTGTAAGCTGCTGCCTGAAGGGTCCATGTAGGCTCTGTCAAGGAGCGTCATTTATCCTGATGCAGTTCACGGTCTGTTTAAGTCCAAAAGCTTTGCCTGTTGGCTCCTTATCAAAAGAATCTTCCTTGTTTTTTCTTCTCTTTCCCTTTGTGGGATCACTATATCCTAATTTGCATGTTTAAAAACAAAGCATGTTAACAGATTCAGGCTTGAAACTTGATGTTGAACAAACCTTTTTTGAAACAACGCAATGCCTTGCAGATGTGTTTTCCCAGCTGCAGGAGATCTGCTGTAAATAGAAATGAACGTTGGCCTCTGTTTTGTAAACAGAAGGATGCACTTGCACCTGGTTATGTTCACAAGTTGAAATCTGTGGGGAAAAAGCTCTAAATCAATTTCTTTTATCTGTACTAAAAGAAAGGTTCAC
The DNA here is from genome assembly GCF_019238085.1 of Lagopus leucura. Classification (NCBI taxonomy): domain Eukaryota; kingdom Metazoa; phylum Chordata; class Aves; order Galliformes; family Phasianidae; genus Lagopus; species Lagopus leucura. Next base: position 9,136,823 of record NW_024962270.1, on the reverse strand, counting down.
TTGTCTTTCTTGTGAGGTTGGTTGGTATCAGGAAACTTGGATTTTTTTTCCTGGCAGTTTTTGTACACGCAGTGTGTGTACTCCACTTTCAAAGAGCTCAGTGTTGGCCCGGTATTGCTCCTGCTTTTGCCATAGGGAGCTGTTCTGGTGGGCACTCAAAGTTCCTCCTGTCACATTCTGCCTTAACCCCACATCTCTCACTCATTTATTTTTTTTTTACTAATGTTGTTTTGTCAGCAGAATGAAACACTTGAAAGGCAGTTGATGAATGATTCTTACAGTCTATAAAATTGTTCTTAATTTCTTCTTCCCCATCTTCTTTCTTACTGGAGGTGATTTTTCTGCGCTTCTGTTGCCACCGAGCGTTTCCAAATAATATCAGCGCCTAAATTTGAACTCTGCCAACTGTTCCAAGCTGTACCATGCAAAGCAGTGGTATGGAACTGATACAAGTTGAGTCTGTTATCCTTCTCCTGGCTTTGAACTGATGCTCAGCACTCAGAGCTCTGTCGTTAGCTGTTCCTTGCATCAGAGCATCGGCCTTCCTCTTTTAATCAGAGTGAAGTATTTCTGCAGCACCTGAAGTTCTTCATTATACTGCATCCCACAGGTGCAACCCTCAGTAGTAAGTTCAGTCTCAGTGCTGGAGTGCCTTGCTTTGGAGGGCATCACGTATTGTGCCATGCACACACAGCCCTTATGCCACAGTTACTTTTCTGCTTCTGCATCTGTGAGCATCTTCAAACTGGAGTGCTAGCAGGTAGCATTCTGCACATGATGATGGTTTTTTACATCGTTGTTCTGAAGGAAAATTATCTGTTCCTCTTTCTCGTGCCTGACGTATGGAAAACTTCACTGGGAGAAAGATCCTTCCAGTTTGGTTTTTGTAAAGGTTTCGTCGCCTGTTCTGTCTTGCACTGTGAGAGCGTAGTTAATGATTAGAGGAAGGAAACAGATAAACCTCAAGGATGAGGAAGAGGTAACCCTGCATAAACTGTGCTTTACAGAAGCAATGTGTGGGACTGATTTTTGAGGTACCGCAGTGTGAAAGCCTCTTGGATCCCTTTTGTCCTTCGGTTGCCAGCTGACACCCTGGCAGACACATCCTGCAACTTCTGCTTAATATCTAGATCAGCAGGTGTCCCTTTCTCAAAACAGGCAGAAAGAATGAATACTGACCTTAGAAAAACTATTTGTAAGCTCAGACTTAGCAGTAACATCTATGTTGCCTTCTGTCCAGAAGGTGGCAAATTTCTCCCTACCCAATGACCATCTGCCTCCTTAGAACTGCAGGTTAAAAAGCTGAGCAGGGTATTCTCATGTCACTGCTAACTTCTTCATTATTTCCATCAGACCTCAGTTTTGTAACTGCACTGGTTGTTAGTACAGGGATAAATGCTCTTCTGCTCAACCTTGTTTTGTATGCGGATGCCTGAATGCTTCTTCTGTTCTTCCTTTTCCCTCTTACAGGTTACTTAAGCATGCATTCTGCACTGAGCTCACAGTCATCTGTGGACAGCGAGCTGAGCACATCTGATGACTCCATCTCCATGGGATATAAGCTGCAGGACTTGACTGATGTCCAGGTTATGGCACGCCTTCAGGAAGAAAGTACGTGACAGCCATTTCCTTTGTGGTACAGTCTTAGAATTGTAGAGAAAAGTAGGTGCATTTCAGCTGTTCTTCTCTTCCCCCCACAACAAAAGGGTTTAATAGATCATTTGGAATGTTTGTGTTTTGCTAGGGCTTCCTTTCAAAAGTCCACAGCCACAAATTTCCACTTAGAACTTAGCAGTGGTGCAGCATTCTCAAGATTAAACCTCCTAGAGCAGAGGATGGTCATGAAGATATTATCCAAAGCCCCCACTGTGTTAAACATACCAGCAGCCTTCTGCCTTCAAACTGTTCTATCCCAGCTGCCTCTCAAATACAGGTGGTGTTTTGTGAGTGTTTCAGGGCAGTGGCAGCAGCTGCCTGCAGTTACTGGTCTGGTTGCTGTTACCTTGCTTAGCCAACAGGAGCAGCCGTGCAGCTGCAGCGTGTGTAGGTTTGGGGAAGTGTTCCAACTGAAAAAATAACCCAGCTAAGTGTTTCCCTTGTAAGTTTATTTCTTTTTGGAGCGAAGTTGCCTGACTGCAGTCTGAAATCACATTGGAAGCTGGCTGGAGCGCTCAACGTTACAAGCTGTGTTTGCTGCTGTGTTGAGTCAAACCCAGAGTTTGGAAGTACTAAAACTGAAAGAGCTGAAATTACAATTTAAATTAAAATGCTCAGAGATGGCTCTGCAAACTCAACCAGGCATAAAGCATCTGTGTTGCAGCGTGGGGGGATTTCAGGGCCCATTAAATCATTGGTTGGAATTTCTGTTGACCTCAGTGGGATTTGAATAAGGTCCTAATTGAAGATTGAGGTGGAACAAAGCAGTTGGATCTGTTGGCCTCTGCAAATTCATCATTAGATTCACAAGAAATAAGAATGAAGTTCTGTTTTCCTTCCAATGAGCGCTTTTTGTAGAGAGAAAAGAAGTTTTTCAGAATGTGAACTGGCTCATTTTTTTTTAAAAGTCCCTTCAACCAGTTTGCTAAGTGTGTTACTGGTAAGAAGTGGTTGTGTTTGGGTAGGCAGGAAAGCTTCTATAAGGGCACCAGTTGGGTGAGGAGCTACAAGGAAGCCAGGCAGAGGCAGACAATGAGAAGCAGGTATTTATTTGCTTGCAAGGCGAAAGTTCAGATCTGTGCTTCAACCTGTTGCAATGCAGGTGGGTGCACATTAATTGCACTAAAATATTCATGCTGTAAATTAGACTCATGTATGTATTTTACCTAACAGCTTGTATAGTAATGCGCACTCTGGAAGTGTTGCTACTCGTGTATGTGACACAAGGAGTAATTTGGGTCATTTTGAATATTAACCCTTCGCTCTGACAACACAGTACTGATATAGGTGACGCTATTCCAGCTTAGAGATCCAATATGCTGAGAACATCTTTGCTAAGATAGTTAAATCAGCCCAGGCCTCCTTCCGAAGTGAGATGAGCAGAATCGTGGCTTCTGACGTAGCGCTGCACGCAGGTGGGGAGATTTTGCTGTGAGGTGGGATGACGTGGAGCTGCATTACCACCCCCCTGCAGGTCTCCGCCAGGACTGCGCCTCCAGCTCAGCGTCCGTATCGCGCCGCAGCTCCAGCGCCTCCCTGCACTCCCTGCGCAGGGGTACCTACAGCGACCAGGAGTTCGACACCTACAGCCTGGAGGACGAGGACGATTACGACTGTTCCCTGTCGTACCGCAGTGCTCACAGATACTCACCGTCTCCGCTCAGCTCCCCCAGATGTCAGTCCCCTTCTTCCAGTGCAGACTATAGCAGGGCCTCCGCCTCTCGTATCCGTCCCCCGCGGAGATCTGTGCAAAGCCCGATGCAGGACCGGCTGAAGTATGGCAGCAGTGAAGGTGAGCCGGTCGTGAGCTTTTGACATTGGGTAATTAAAACGTGTGTCTGTTTTGCTTGGATAACAGAACTATTTGGAATCGTTTTTTTCCTGCCAGGGCCACTAGTCATACTAGTTTTCTGTATTTTAATGGCACAGTTATGTTAATGGAAGGGAAAAACAATCTTGAAGAGCCTGATGATAGAATCATAGAATCACTCAGGTTGGAAAAAACCTTAAAGATCATCGAGTCTAACCATGACCAATTACTCTAACTAACAATCTGCTGTTAAATCGTGTCCCTGAGCACCACATCCAGATGGATTTTGAACATATCCAGGGATGGTGACTCAACCACCTCCCTGGGCAGCCTATTCCAGTGCTTAACAACCCTTTCTGCAAAGAAGTTTCCTGATATCCAACCTAAACTTACCCTGGTGCAACTTGAGGCCATTTCCCCTAGTCCTGCCACCTGTCACCAGTGAGAAGGGACCAACCTCACTCTCCCTGTAAGCACCTTTCAGATATTGGAAGAGAGCAACAGTGTCTCCCCCTCAGCCTCCTCTTCCCCAGACTAAACAACCCCAGTTCTTTCAGTCTCTCCTCATATTGCATATTTTCCAAGCCCTTCACAAGCCTTGTTGCCCTTCCTTGGACCTGCTCCAGCCTCCCTGTGTCCTTTCTGTATTGAGGTGCCCAGAACTGAGCATAGTGCTTGAGGTGAGGCCTCACCAGTGCCAAGTACAGGGGCAGGATTGCTTCCCTAGACCTGTTCACCACTCCATTCCTGATACAAGCCAGGATGCCATTGGCCTTCTTGGCCACCTGGGCACACTGCTTTTGAAGTGTTCATTTCAAGAACTGCTGTTTATTGGGAATAGTCGATTGGAATTAATTACACACCTGTCTACCTTAAGTGCATGGATTTTTCTAGGAGTAGTCCATACTGTTACACATCTTGGTTGCTACCAGAAGCAGCCAATGGTGAACTTGCTCTTGATTTCAGAGGAGATGCGCCACAGCATGCCCAACCTGGCCAGGACGAGCCTTCGAGCTTTGGAGTCTGTGAGAAGCAGTCGCAGCTTGGAGTCGGATCTGCAGGTGCCCAGCAGTCGACTTTCAAGAATTCAGCAACCATCAGCAAGTCAGTGCAGCACTTCTACACACTGCTGTAGTGGATATCGTTTGGTTTTTTCTTTTTCTGTTTAAAACTTCCTGACAAACACGGAGGCCCTTAAGAGGCCCGGTACCCTGCTGTGTTCTTAAAATACTGAGCTGTTATTTCTCATTCTGTTTCTAGGTCTGGCTCCCAGTAAGCTCAGGTATTCCTCCAGTGCTGGCCAGTCTCCCCTAACAGTGCGACAACCAATGAAAGCTGGGTCATGCACAAACTCTCTATTAACACCCAGGCAGCCGGTGAAAGCTTGCAGTTACACAGCTCCTGTCAGCGGAGTTCGAAAGCCACAGGCATCTTCCCTTAGCACAGGCCCTTCCAGTGGCAGTTCCACTTCTAGAAGCTTGGTCACTGTGGCAAAAAATGCACCCCTGAAAGCACGCACATCTGTTGGAGGAACTTCAGTGCCCAAGAGCAAGCTGACGCCGCCGTCCAAGAGGTAAGACTTCAAGCCTTGCAGGCTTCAATCCCTGCCTTTATTGTGCAGATTAGAAACTTTTTAATAGAGCAGTACTCATTTTGGATTTCTTTTAAGAGAGCCATAAGCATAGAGTTGAGGCAGAGCTACTAATTATATCTCCTAAGCCATTTGATTGGGAAATGGTTGAATTGTGGGCTCAACTTTATTTGTGCAAGAGATGAACATTATGGCATGTTTTTATTTGGTGCATACCTCTGGCTTTAGGAAGGAAAGCGTCTTCCCAAAATACTTCCCAAAATGAACTCTCTTTACTGGGAATATCATAATCTTCCTGAATGACTGACTTTGCCTCCATCTTTAGCTAGGACAGTTTCCAAGGCCCAGTGAGTTTGTAGAAGAATCTGAAAAGTAGGTATAATAGACATATACTTAGGACAAACCCTGGTTATTTGTCCTGTGTCATTAAAATAACTTCATACCCTTTTCAAAAGCTTGAAAGCAGAACCCAAAGTATCCCTGACCCGTAATTTGTGTCCTTGTTGCACAAGGAACTGATTGAGAGGCTGTATTTTAACTCAGTATGATGCAATTGGATTGTTTTGAACAATTATTCCTAACTCTTTAAATATTTAAGTATCCAATCATAAAACTAAACAGTGGATATCTGAGGTCTGTAGATAGTCTAAAGCAACTGCTCCTTAGTCAGAGCATAAACCCTTTAAGGAATAAAGCAGCCTTTAAAATGGTTGTACCAACTATATGCACGGAGTGCTTTGTGCCATTAGAGCTAAGTGTTCTCTTATTCCATCATCCCCAGCCATCTGCTGTACTCCCACGTATGGCAAATCCCCTACCAAATTGCCAAAAGCTACTTTTTCTTTTTACAGCTATTTGCAGTGCAGTTTTAATGTAAACTTTTAATGGGAAATTAAGCTGATTCTACATCAGATGGTTGGGCTGGATGATCTTGTAGGTCTTTTCCAACCTTGGTGATCTATGATTCAGATTGATAAGCAATATTGCATTGTGACTTTCTGATGTGTAGATATCCTTTGTAGCCTTAAGTTAACCCATATTGTATCTACTTTAAAACAAAACACAGTAAGTGCTTAACTTGTAGCAGTACTCTGCATACAGCCTGATGCTATTTCATGTATTTAGCCACTCTTGCCAGAAAAATGTATTTATTCTGACTCTGGCATGAGAAAAGACTCACAATAGTGTTCATAATGTAGCACAGCAGGTTAAATATGTCATTGCTGAAGTAGCTGCAGATCTGGGGGGAGAGGCTGCTGCATTTTACCTGAGGCGGGCAGGTGCTGATGTTGTCCTAAGGCAGCTGCTGCAAAAGCCCAGTGCAAGCTGAAGCCTCAAACACATTCCTGTGCAATCAATGGAAACGTTGTTTCTTGTAGCTGTGAGTGATTCTTTGTCTCCCAAACCAGATTTCTTCAATCAGCAAAAACCACGCCAAGCACTGTGGACGATTCCTGGAAGGAAGGGTGTTACTGACACAACCCAAAACGCCGATGCACTGCCAAACACCTCTGTGAAGCAGAACCCCAGCTGGCTGGGCTTGAGAACGTTATTTTAAAACAATATTCTATTTGAGAGACCCATGGCATTGGGACTGGTGTATATAGAGCTCCTCTCCTCTTGAATGCAAACTATCCTTGCCTTCCAGCACTCTGGCACAAGCCTGTCCTCTGAGCAGTACTGTGCTCCAAACACATTGCTGAAATGAGTCTTCATACGAGGACCGAAAAGAGCCTTATTTCATAGTAACCTCTAATTGCAGCCCTTCGGAAGGCCTGTCACAAAAAACAACTTCTTAGGACCTGCTCCTCAGGATGCTTGCCATAACAAGGCTGCCAGGTGTCCTGCTTGGGCCACACAGCAGCTTTCAGCAGCTGCTAGGGCACGTTTCACAACAGTGGCAGGGGGAGACTAGAAATAGCTGTATAGGTGTTAGAAGTAAGACTTTTTAACTTCAACCTGGTGTACTCTAATATTTGTTTGAAACAACTTTTTTTTTTTAACTTCTGTATAGTATGTATTTCTGCTAATTTTTATTGTGTGTTCTAGGAGACAAAGCAGGTTTTTATAACTGTAGTCTACTTTGAGCTGTTGTATTCAAGCGTGTGCATCACAGTTCACAAGTGAAGGAGCAGTACACAATATTTGTGTGGGTTTGCAAGCAGCCAGTTGCAGGGACAGGGGATGCTCTTTGGAAACTGCTGTTTGTCACCATCTTCGTATCTCAGAGGAAGCTAACAAACACCAGTAACAGGTAAACTCTTTAAAAGATAGCTCCCCTGACTGATTTGACTTGAAGCGTTGCCCTTAGGTCTTTCAGCTCGCCCCTAACTGCCCTCCTTTTTGTAGAAGAGTTTTTCTACCATCTCTTTGGCTATGAAGCATTCTGTTTCAACATCCTTTTCCTCAGCAAGTGCTGCAGGCTCTGACTCCTGTCTTAGTACACAAAATATGCACTGATAGCAACATTCTCCCTGCCATCAATGTGATTTTGATAGTGTAGTTTAATAAAATGTTATGGTGCTGAAATAGATCTGCCTTACTCAAACAGTGAGCCTCTCTGAGTGTTTTTGTGCTAGGAACGAGGCTGCAGAAGTCTCCTTCAGTCTTTCATCTCCATCAAGAGACTTCCACTGGAGACCTGCTTACATAGGCAGAGCTTTGTGATGTAAGTATTGCTATTTATCTTTCAGCTCCTTGGATTTCATAAGAATGAAGTAGTTTTACCAAAGGAAAACAAGTCACAGCATTCAGTTCATGTCTTCTATAGAAGGGGCCTCAGCAAAATAAAGTATGTGAGGCAATACTTGCAACTTGGAAGCCATTTAGGCTTTGCAGTGACCTCTTTGCAGTGTTTGCTTTAAAAAAGATAGTTGTATTAAATTCATGAGCTCCAGACTAGTCTCATGTATGTGTTCCACTACTGAACAGTTAGTGCACCTGGAAGATAATGCTGGCACAGAACTGACTGCACTATAAGCTGACTTTTCTGTGTAAGGGGATGAGAGAAGAGTTACACAGGAGCAGCCTTTGGCAGGTGTGTAAACATTGAGACCACAGTTATTACCTCTTGAAAGAGATACCTGCAAGCTAATGAGAACTGAAGTAACAGCAGTTCTTTTTGTTACACTATTAGCTGAATACCATAATTCCCCTGAAGCTGAAACAACCCCCTTCCACTTTAGAACAACTGCTAAACCCTGGGGGAAGGAAAAAAAAAAAAAGATACCCCTGTAAGTCTTGAAACCAATTCCAGCCAGTGAAAGGACAAAAAGGAAGGCTCAGGTAACTGCTCATAACATGAGAAGACAGACAGATGTGACTGAGTTCTGCTCCTTCTCCCAACTTCCCTCCCTGTCACGTGTTGAAGTGCCTGAGATGACCATTAGCAGACAAAGAGGCTTCTCCCTGCTCCATGCTAAAGCCCTGAAGGTTGCTAGTGCTGTCTTGAAGCTTTTCCTTCATGCAGAAGGTTCTTAAACACTTCTGCCTGGTGGAAGAGATGGAAACTCACTGTACTGAGCTCGCCTTTCTGTGCACTGGCACAGTAAATAAGAGACTAGCACCATTTCAGTTAGACTTTTCTATTGTTGGAGGGTTTTATTATGGTCTGTACATCAAAGGTAGGAACATGTCTGCATTTTCCATGCAGGACATTTTTCTGCAGTCTCTGAAATTGAGACAGCTGCTACTATTCAATCAGATACTTGAGGAAAAGTAAAGCTTTCTGAAGAAGTGAAAGTGTTTAAATATTTCAACATTATATCCTAGTTAAATCTTACCAGGCATGTGATATTGTTTCTATGAGATGTACACAACAAACTGCTGCTGTAGGCATTTCTACACAGACCTCAGGCTAACACAGAAGCAAGCAAGAAAGTTAAGCAGGGTCTCGTTCTGAGATGAGCTTCTGCTCAAAGTCGTGGGCATTTTGAATATAGCCTGATACTGACAAGCACTTGAGGATGGCTCTCTTCTGAGGAAGGACAGCCCTCTGCTTTTGGTCCATAAATCAGAAGTGCTACACAGAATACTCAGCTCTGTAAGTGCTACCAAACTGATGAGGTGTTAATTCAGGATAAATCCCTTCATTCCTTTAGACATTCTCAGACTGGGTGATTTCCTTCAGATTTTAATATTCTGCATAGTCTCCAAGCCCTCGCAGACATCGTTAAGATGCAGTGTTTCTTTGCCTCTAACCATGGTAACTATTCACTGAACGTGAACAATTTCTGCAAGTTGAAGAGGAAATCTAACTTCCTCATGCTGATACATGAGCCTACATCCAACACCTAACACTACAGCACCTATTTAACATTCCTGAGATAGATGAAAAGCTACTAAACTCTGTAAAACTTATTTTTAAACACAGAGGCTGAAGAGCAAGACAGTGAGCTCAGCAGCTGCTGCAGTGAATCAGCCTGGCACAGCACGGGGAACTCTTCCAGGAAGGTAGGATCTTCCCCACTATGACTAGAGAAAAGACAGACTGTGCTCAGGACAATGGGATTTCATCTCAAGTCACTGAAAATTGCCTTAAAACAATTTCTCAGACAGATTTTAATGTAGCTTCCAAATAACATCACCACTGCCTTATCATCACTTCCTTTTATGTTCCCTCCAGCCTTGCACATGAACTGAGCAAGCAGGCATCTCATCCCACGCATCTTTTAGCATCTCCCTGTCCTAAGAACTCAAAGATACTGTGAGCTAAAACCAAGGAAAAACAGATTCTTCCCCTCACCATACATAAAGCCACTGTCAAGTCATGGTAGGCATCAAAGCTAAGTGAGAATCCTCTCAAAGCTGAGAGGTAACACACAGCCTTTGCAGGAGCTGTGGCACAGCAGCATTTTCCCACGTGCTTTCTCAAGCGGCCACAGAGGGCGACACAAAGCTGGAAGCTGCAGCAGTGCACAGGGAAACCCACACCCCAGGTGCACACTGGTTTCCAAACAGCTCCTCCATCCAGTGCCAGACAGCTTTTCACACAGCTAAGCACATCTCCTTTCTGTACAGTAATTTTATTTAACCAGGTTAACTTTGTTTTTACACTAATGCCTCAGTGCATCCTTTAAAAGGAGAGGAAGTCTTTAAAAAGTGTTTGTACATAAGACAACAAATCATAGAAATTAACACAGTAACATCAACAGTCCCTAAAACATGCACAACTGTACACTGAGCTGTGGGTGGTTGTAAGGGTGAGGAGGAGAGGAAGGGCTCTCCTTCCCATCTACTTCCAGGTAAGACAAAGTCTTTCTCTGCTTTGCAGTGTGTTAATGCAGGGTACAAACAGGCCATACTGTTAATCTGTTGGCCCTTTCTGGCTATCAAGGTTTGATTACCATTAGTTAAGTTTTAGCCTCGAAGTCACATCCGAATAACCATGCAAGTTGATAGGAAAGCTTTATCTGGCACCTGCTGGAAAGTGTCACACACCAGGAGAGTCACATGAAGGAGCAGCCACTGAATGTCACCGCCCTGCCTGGCAAGCCTGTGTTGCAGGGCTCAGGGAACCCATGGCACCAAGTGCTGGAGTTTAGTCACCAATTTGAGCCTCACTTTCCTGTACATGCATGGCTCTTACCGTTAGAAGTCACTTCCCCAGACCAAAGCAGTGCAGCTTCCTTATCAGACCATCTGATACTTGCACCAGATTTCAGTTGTTCCCAGTTATCTGCTGGCACTTCCAGCCACTGTGCTGCTCTACACGTTTGCTGTGCAGCGCCTTCCCAAGGGTGGGACAGAAACGTGGTAATCACAGCTTCCAGCACCAGGCAAAGTAGTCCCCATAGATACACACTTGATAGCAGCACATTACCAGAGCACCCAATCCTACAGTTGGTAATAAGCCTTGAGTTTTGGTGGTGTTCTTTTGTGTTATTTCTTCTTCCCCCCAGTGTGAGTACCTGTTACTACATCTGAAAGACCTTTTCTGCTTCAGAGAAAGGAACAATCCATTTAACTTCAACCTTCTGTCCTTCTCTGTCATTTTAGCACAAACCTTCGGAGTAAAAGCACAAGCAGCCAATATATGGCACCTTATCAAGCCTGATTAATACATCAGCTCCCATTTTTCACTTTAGCAAGTGGTAATGTTAGTATTCATTTTAGTCCACCTCAGAAGAACAGGAGAAATAACATGACAAAGAATATGCATTACTGCAACCTTAACTATACAGAACCATCTCCTTTACTATATTATTTTAGCCACAAATTAAAGGGGAGGAAGGAGAAAGAAATGATGGTCAAGAGGAGGCCATTTCAAAATGCTGAGGTGACCTATCACCCTGCTACCAACTGCTGAAAGACCACCAGGAAAAGGGAGATTTCATACCGAAGCAACACCTACATCTTACAGTGCGTAAAGCCCCAGCCCCAAAGCCATTCTTTTTGCTACTACCAATATTGCACTTGCAACCCCTACACGTTGAGCCACTACGAAAGGCCAGATGTGCAGGGAGGGGCACCTGATCTCTACGGTCTGTGGAAAATGGAAATACACCCATCTTGTGGCTCCCCCATTAGCTTGGCTCAGCCCACCTCAAACTATCCTCCAGTGTCATCCTCGTGGGTAGGACAGTTGCTAGCAGAGCTGTTCTCCACTTGCAGACTCACATGAAAGTGCAAAGCTGCATGGACACACGGACAAGCATGCTGTACCCTCCAGAGCTGGCTGTACCAGCTAGCTGAGAAGGTTGCAGGTGGGACAGAAAAGAAAAAATCCCTTCAAGTAATTTAAAACAGCCCATTCTTGAGGTTACAGCTGCATGGAAGCAGCAACCGGCTGGGCATGTTCAGGGTGATAAGGCAGAAAGTCTGAAGTCCTGGAGGGATGAAGAATGAGAAGGTGTCAGTAGTGAAAGATTAAGAGTTATTCTGTAGGTCGCTTCTTCACACTGCTGTGATTCTCATCTCCAACTGACCAGCACCAGCTGTCTCTGGTTACTTCTGCACACAGCTTGGCCACGCAAGCCCACCGCAGGCAGCCGATACGATGATATAGATGATAACCTGGGGAAAGAAAACAAAAGATTTCAGTGGAGAATTCTGTCCTTCAGAAGTCAACTTGTGACATGGCCTGGTATCAAAAGACAAGTCTGAAAACCCCAGGTTATAAGCACCCTAAAATAATATGTCAAACATCCTACAGAACTTTGCACTAAGACTTCTTTCTCCATGTCCATCCAGCAACAGGAAGAGAATTTTCCTCCAGCAAAGGCTTCAGTGGTGACAAAGTACTTCACACACCCAACCTGAAATTATACTTCAGCATCCTCATGGTAGTGCTGTTCACATTCATTAGAGGCTGGAGGTATGCTATTCCAAGCTAAGTAATGAGTACCAAAAGGAATAAGGCCTAGAAAGCCAATACAGGTAGAGGAGCCATGAGCTCAATGCCTTAACTTTTAAGGAGTCAGCAAGGTACTTATTACTGCAGCAAGCATCTGTAAGCTAGACAGAGTTGTCAAGAAAACATCTTCAATCACCTTGACAAGAAAAACTGCCTGGCACAATGCTCCTTTCTCCTTATCTCAGAAAACCTTAAAAACACTTGTTTTAGAGCTAAGACCATACCAAGTATGAGTTAGTGCAGGTCTGATGACAGCAGTACACTATTAGCATTTTCCAGTAGCTAAGCTTGTCTTAAGAGCTAAAGGTTATTATGCTCCATACTTACAATTGATACAATGATTATGATGATGGTAAGCTTGAGGTTCTTCATACACATGGCTCTAGCAAGGTTCCTGCTGGTAGTTTTGAAAGTGACTGACTAGAAGAGAAAGTAAAACAGCTGTTTTATTGCATGATCTACTGCAGAGAAAGCTGCATCCCAAGCAGCCAGATGAAGAGGCACATCCCCATACCACCCTACTAACCTAATGAGCCAAACCTCTGCAGTTATCTCCTCCAGATCCATTTAACTCCTGCAGTTACAATAATACAAAGCCAAACTGGCATCAAGGGAAAGTTATCTCCTATGCTACTTTAAGGGCAAGATAAATGAAACCCAAACAACAGAAGTAATGCTGAAACTAGAACCAGCTTGGGTTTGTACCTTCCAGAAGTCAGCTTGGGAAAAATTGGGCATAGGACATCATCAGGTCTGTTGTCTGCTCATAAGGTGAAGTTTACCTTGGACTACCTCTGCTTGTGTTCTCCTTTGACTTGCAAGCTTTGGGGAGCTGAAGTACTCCAAAAATATGTAAGTAATTATTGATCTTTATTCCTACACTCAACATCAGTTCTACTCCAGCCACACAAGTAACTCCTTCAATACCAGAACTTCACCCCCGTCACTTTCCCTGAGCAGCTCTTGCAGAGATACCTGCACAGAAAAAGGCTGCAGCATCCAGACTGAGCCACCTCAGCAGCTCACTCTGCTGGTTATTTTCAGGCTTTCTCCACACCTCCCAGACTTCTCAAGTGAGACATCAAGCAGAGCTGCATCCCTATTAACGTAATTTCAACTTAACACTGATTTCCATGTTAAGTTACCATCTGAACTTTGGAAACACTTCTCTCACTTAACAGTGCAGTTTCTAGGTATGGAAACAGATTACTGGCTACTGACAACAGTCCTGGCGCAGACACTGCAGCAACACACCTCATCTCAGCCCAGAGCAGTTCTCCAGAGGACAGGACTGCTTTGAGCACTGGCTTTTTCAGACCTCCCTGCCAAAATGAAGACCTTGCTGCTGCTGGGAAGGATCTTTAGGCACACCACTCTGGTAGTGAAGACTCTTGTGGGAGTGATAAATTGGTTCACTGCTCTTGAAAACTTCAACTCTGAATTTCTGAGGACTCACCACTGAACTGTAGGACACTCAAACTAGCACCACATTCCATTCGTTCATTCTCTGCATTGTTTCCAACAAGTATTCATAGTGAGCACAAGTGACTTCAGACTAACTGAAGAAGGAATTCCAGTCCTTTTGTCTAAGGCATTACCTGAGCTTAGACTACTTACTGCCACCACCTGAAGCAGTAAGGTTCAAACACTCAGTGCAGGAGGACAGCATTCCCAGCTGGGTAACTGCTAGCACCCCCAGCTCATCTCTCTAAAGCATGACAGTATTTTTGCCAGCTCTGAGATGTATTCATATCCATCAGTCCCATCGGGCCACACTGGCAATCTATAGGGTTGAGGACTGCATCTGAGAGCACCAAAGGAATTAGGCCCCAAGCTAGGACCCTGCAGAAGATGCTGAATCAGGGATTTCCAGGGAATAGTCAGGAAAACTTCCAAGCTATATGTAGGCCACTTGACTGGCACATGCTTTAGTTACTTTCAATGTGATGACTTGTAATTTCTCACTTACTTTACCCCTTCATCCTGTTAAGGAGCTGCAAGGCTGGCACGTAGCTGGTTAAACAGCCATGCAGAGGAAGGAAATAAGACAGGATTTGTTTCTAACACAAGGAACCGTTACTTTAAGGTGCTTTAATGTCTGTTGAAAAGGGGCTTTTTCTTACATGAGCACAACAGCTGCAGGACCACTAATTCCCCATTTTAAAGTTCTTCCCCAAACTTACAGAATCCACGAGATTCTCTGTTTTATCGATCAGCAACTCCAGCTTCTCTCCTCTCTGTGCCACGAGGTCTGGAGAAAGAGAAAAATCCCAATCTGTAAGTAGAATCCCAGTGCAAAAAGCTGCTTCTAATACCCAAAGCTCAGCTGGAAGCCAGGAGGAGCTCCTGGCAGTGGTTCCTGAGAGGATAAATAGCCCCCAACCTTTCTGAGATTTCAAAGCAGTGGCGCTTAAGGAGCAATATCACATTTTGGGACTAAATTCACTCAATTCTGGTCAGTTCCAGATCTAGCTCTTTATTTTAAGTGGTCAGATTTGTCCCAAACCAAAGTCCAACTGGACAAAATGCTGAGAAGCATTTTCCTCATAGCAGCTGCAGGAAGGCAGCAGTGACAGGGACAAAACCCAGAGCACACTGCACCTCAGTGCAAGCTGTGCAAGTTTGCACCAAGCTGTGCTCTCACCACGTCCAACACAAGTAATGGACTGCAAACTCAGAGCTCCCCAGCCCCTTTAACCATCGCTGGTTCCATCAGGAGAGGACAGCCCACCACCAGTTCCACTCTCAGTAACTCCCTGCAGGATCACCATTCTGGCTGGGTGGAATGCTGCATGCTTGGCACAAGAACAAGCCAGATACCTATGTTTCGAACCATGATTCCTTTAAGTTCATCAACTTGGGCTTGTGTCTCTGCTACCTGGTCAGTGCCCTTGCTCTCCGAGTGGTATTTCTGTAACAGATGAACAGTCAGTGAAAACAAGGATCCTCAACATAGCACTTCACACAAAAAGGGAATCTCCTGTTCCTTACTGTGCAGGGCAGAGGGCACACATCTGAGATTCCAATTTACCTCAGACATCTACAACTGTGTGGGACACCCAAATCCAACTTGTCAGCCCCTTACAAGGTCACACAAGGTGCCCATCTACTCCTGCACTGCAGCAGCTGTGCAGCAGACAAGTGCCTGCAACTTCCAGAGAGCCCAGGAGTATCAGCCTCTTTAGGAAGTTAAATCACATTTGTAGCAAGTTAACACACTGCTCCCACTCCCAGACATCCTTCTGCTGTCTTTGTAATAGATCACTATTTTACACAATCCTCTCTACTCCTCTATAAAACATAAAGAGCCCTGCAATTACACAAGCAGGAGAGAATGCATCTGCATCTGTAAGTGAGCATCAAGCAGGAGCTCCAGCTAGGGTGAAGAGGGACTGCAAAATGGAAGAACCACATGAGGTGTTTAAGATGGTCAGAGCTGCCTAATTGCTGTTCCTGTAAAGCAGACATAAGCAGCTTTTGGGACCACAAGTGAACCTGTGGTGACTATCTGACTCAGGCTGGTAGGTGGGAGAAGTGCTAACCAACATCCCCAGGTTAAAAGGAGTCTCGCAATGGTTTCAGAATAAAAGGAAGGGAATTGAGGTGAAGTCAGTATTGTCTAAGTAAGTTCTGCTATTCTCAGACTAAGTCTGCTGTCCTCAGAAGTCCTCTGCAGTCAAGCATCACCAGCCACAGCTCCTACTGTCCTGCTCCCTAGATCACCTCCCCCACAGAACAAGTCTCTCTCACAAAACTCATGGATGAACTTTTGTCCTGCTCTAAACTTACAGCCACCACTTGTATCTGAGGGCTTCACAAAGCACTTCCTAAGAAGAAACCATCTAAGCAGACCTGCTGACAGCAGTGGCCAGGACTAGATTGTCTCTGCTGTACTTTGTGACAACCCACGTGGCTTCTTAAACCCCAGTCTTCTCCTGAATGAGTGTCCACTTTGCATCCATTTCTGACCACATGGGAAGCAAAAGCCTACTGCTCTAACACCATTCACACACTCATGTCATAGTTGATGGATATAGCACTGAAAGTAACAGATCCTTTAAAAAATGAAAAACAAACAAGTTTGGTTTCAGGAGAAGTTGCAGAAGTGGCACGCTACCTGAGCTGTCACTGGTTTTACTGGAAGCATGGCCTTCCTTTTCAGTGTTATCTGTGTGATATGCTCGAGTCACAGCACAATCTCTGAACTGCTGTATGATCTCTACACTCAGCATCACACCAGTTAAACTCCTGCAGTAACTTCTGCAACCACCTTGATAGCAGTGCTGTTCTCCCACTACACAAAGCATTAGATCATTGGGGCTCTAATCTTCGGAAGCTGGGGGAACAGCTTTCTGCCATCATTTAACTTGTAATAAGAATTAGTAGATGCCTGGATTTCATCAATATGCAAAAGCTAAGGTAAGCAGCTCTACTTCATGCTTTAGAGAAATGGAAATGCTGGGATTTTCAGAGGAATAACACCACCATGGCCCTGAACACCGCCTGGCTCTTCTGATAAGGCAGAGCATTAAGCTGATTCCAGCCAAAAACTGCTTACATTTTGATGAATCATCACTTTGTGTAGTTTCGATCTCCACACATCAAGGGCTGGTAGAGGAAAAAGCTAACTTCCTGTCTGTGATAGGACTGAATCTAATTTATAATGCACAATCCATTGGGCTCTTCTGAAGACATGCTGGCTTTATTATTCATTGCTGCTTCAACTTATGCTGCTGCATAAGTTGAAGAACAGATTTTGCAGTGAAGGATGTGCAACTTCACAAGCTATGAATCATCTCCTTTCATCCCTGAGGATACCAGCACAACTGATTCCTTTCACAACATCCAGCACAACCTTCAGGAAGCAACAGTACAAGTGCACATCCTCCCCTCACCTTCCCCCAGCTACAACCTGCACCCCAAAACACAACTGTTACTGGTGGTGAGTGTTAGAAGCTTGCTTCGTTTCTGCCCTTACTCTGGTTGTGCTGCCAGGTGACCAAAGGACCTCCTCTCCTGCATCCAGAATGTCTCCAAACCTGGCATTTTTAGTAGATGAAAAAGGAAAGCTTTGAAGGCAGCAGCCTCAGTGCTTACACACTCACCAGCCACAACAAAGCAGACTGAGAGCCTCCTACACATCTTGCATACAGTGCCAGCTGTAGCTGTCCCAGATACAGCCTGCAAACAAGCTCTGAAAACCAAGGTTCCAAGGACATCTTCCATTTAGTGTAAAGCATGTCTCAAAAAATAGCATCACTTGAGTTACAAAATTGTTGTCAATTAAGAACTCTAAAAAAAAAATGTGATGAATTTTAAGCAGAAGACTCTGAACACTCTATCCTCTTTTTCTAAGTTGCTGTCTTGGGAATGAAGTCCTTTCTGCATCCACCCAAATGATTCTGTACACAGAACCTGCCCATAATCCAGGCCCAGTGTTCTTGCCCCATGAAAATGGAACAGTGCCATAAACAAACAGCCCACCACACCCCAGCAGCCATGGATTACCATGAAGTAAAGGGAGAGAAGCAAGGGGCAGTTTGGAATTACTACATACTCAAATTTTGAAGCCTCGTTCAATTGAAAAAGTAGCATGCATTTATCTTGCTCACAACAACAGTGAAGTTATCTTGGAATGGAAAGCCAACTGGAGCTAGCTTTGACATTTCAAATGCTATCTTTAAGATCTCATCTCAAGTTCAGCTGTGCGGTGCAAATAATGAATACATCACTATTAACCTCAGCCCCTTTTCATCACAGAAGCAGAAAAGCAACTCAGCTGTAGAGAACATGCAGGGAAAGCAGTAAATTCCTCTGCATTCTTATACAAACTCAGTGTGGTACTTTAGGTACAAATGAAAAAATATACAAAGACCCTGTGGGGAGAAGTTTAACTTGCCAAAGCAATCCCATTCAATCCCATTTAGCAACAGAACTCACCAGCTGTGCAGCTAAGACACTCGAGAACTCGCTGTTCATTGCATAGGGAAGGGCCGTCTGTGCTCTTGAGCCATACGTGGTCTGAAACCTCTTCTTGATTTCATTCAGGAAGTTGAAGGCTCTGGAACGTTCAAAGTCCTAGGAGAGAACGAACAGACCACATCCAGACCACATCCAGCTCTGGATGCGGGCATGAAGTGTACGCAGCACACAGCCAGTCCAAAACCCACAAATACCCACTTTCAGACAGACATTCTGTGCAAAACTCTACAGGACTTGGCTGGTTACCCTGGGTTTTTAGCAGCAGCCAGACTCCAGACACCTTCCTGGACATCAGCTGGAAGCAGATGCTACTGAAGTATATGTAGATCTAATTTTGTTTCTAATATCTTTTCCTGTGAGGGAGATGATTTTGCTTTAAATAAGAACTGAACCTCAGAGGTATTTTATTCACATGCATTTGAGTTTCAGGCTTAGGCTTCAGAGCCGTGTTCTCACCACCATCAGTTAAAAGCTCCAGTGGAATAAAACCCATCTGCAATTAGCACCCATTATTGATTTCTCATTGACATATATATGAAAAAGCTAAAACTCATAAAAAGCCTGTGTGTGCAAGAGCTGTAACCAAAATACTTACATCATCCGTGATGCAGAGGTATATAATCCTATCTTGGCAGATGTAATGAAACAGATAACTGCAAAGAGAGGGGAGAAAAAAATAAGTCATTAAAAGCTGCCACAAGATATTCTCTGCCAGGAGAAGAGAGATGATGGAGAAGATGCTGGTGTCTGTGGTGAATTTAAGGGCTGGAAAAAAGAAGAGCAAATTCCAGTTACCCTACAGCAATTCACAGAGATGCCAACACACCCCAGTTATCTTTGTCAGATGTCAAGCATTTATCTTCTATCAGCTACACTAAATAAGAGACAACTTACACGTAAGTAACAGCTGCCATCAGGCACTTTGCAGCACCCCACAATTCACAGCAACTTTGTGCTGTCAAACTTCAGTTCCATGTTTTTCCAGTTACTTACTTGTGGGGAAAAAAAACACCTTGACATGATAAATGGGGGTAAGATTATATCTAGTCCTGCTGTCTGCATACAAGCACCCACACACAGTGAACTTGTGAGATTATCTGCAGTTGATTGGAGTGACAAGGAAGTTAATGCTTCAGTGAACCTCACTGGTACAGTGACTTGCTTCTTTAGCCATGTTGCACTGCTTTGGGTTTTTATTGCAAAGACCACAGAACAAAAGCAGCCAAATAAGAAAATGAACTTAAGAGAACAACTATCAGGCTAAACAGGCTTGAAGCATGTGGTTGCATTCTCTTATTCACATAAAGATGCTTTGAGAGATGCTGAGTAAACAGATGCTTGTTAAATGCAACTCTCAGTAACTTGAAAGACAGTGCAAACCAGTTCAGAGCCGTATCTTCCTCTCAAAGTGAAACTAGGCTGTTATTTCCAGGCTCACAAGAAAAAACAACATCCCATCAACTTAGCTCATAGAGCTTTAAATCCAACCCAGAACCAATTGGAGCAGATGGCTCACTGGCTTTAGCTGTCTTTATTTTTTTTAATTTTTAAGTGATGCTATCTACTCCCCACCACCATTTAGACCTCTTTTACAGATTCTACAATAAAATCACTGTAATGCATTGTATGGGAACTGCTCAGTCATGGCCTGAACCTCTGATTGATCACCTGAGGCGAGCCTTGAGTCAGCCAGAGGAGCACAGGTGAAGGCAATTCTCCTGTGCTGCCAGAAGGGGTGGAGCCTGGCTGCACCCCTCCTGGACCTATTTAAGAGCTGCTACCAGAGGGGAAGGATCTCTTCTGGAGATCTGCTTTGCTGGAGTTTTGTGAGTGAGCCCAGGATAGAGGTAAGCCTTCTATTTATTCTCTTTTGTTATCATGGTCTGCTTTGCCTAACTCTCTTGTTTATTTTGTGATTGTAACATCCTAAAATTCTTTGATTATACAAAGGCCCAGAAGTTCTTAAAAATAAAACAATGACAGATTCTGAATGAAGAGGCTGTTCTTCAAATGCACAGGAAAAACAATGTCAACAGAAAGCTTGTTAGAAGGGACTTCAGCAGAGGAGACACTGATAGGCTCAGTGCCCAGAGTGCTCTTCTGCAGTGTGCTTGTAGCAGAAATGCTGAGTCACAGCTTGAAGCAGTGATTGAGCACCTGGTGGGAAGGCAGGGCCAACCCAGGGGAGCTCAGGTGCATGCAGTGTACCTGAATGACAGGACAGGGTGGAGCCAGTATCCACCCCTTCCCAGACTTCATTTAAGGGCTGGCAATGGAAGTAATGGTATCTTCTTCAAGATCCCTGCCTATCTGAGCTCTTCCAAGGGTCAGCAAGTTTCCTTCCTTTGTTTCTGTGTCTATAGCTGCTGCATTCAGGCTTGTTCTCGCTGCAACCACAGACTTTGCCACCCCCCTATCATTGCTATACTTTCCATCACATTATAGCATTACAATGTTGAATCCTCATGAAGTCTTAAGTAGTGAGCAAAAGATTATCCACTTCACAGCATGCTTTGTAAGCACAGATGCAGTATTAATTACCTCCCACCAAAGAACAGTGAACTTCTATCACAACTCAAGTTTTCAACTGTAGGAACACTGTGGCACTCCTGCAGCTCAATTTTGTAAATGGTTGAACAACACTCAAGGCAAAAGGAAATGACTTTGCCCTTAAAGTTACAGTAGAAGATATTCAGCACACAAAGTACTTAAAGAACAGGCAGCTTCCTCTGAAAGCTCTTCCCCAGAGTCTCTTAATACTTGCAAGGCAGGGAAGGACACAGGAAGACTACCTAAATTGTTATCTTTTGAATCTTCAGGCAGCCAAAATGGCTTTAACACAACAGCATGGACAACACTGAGAATCCAGCCACTCAAAAGAGAACTGAGTAACACAGAACACTGCTAAATCAGTGTTCTCTGCAGTTCTATTGTTAATTTGCAGCACGTTAACTTTTGTACTCCACGTATGCAATGAAGTAGCAGCAGCACAGTGCCGGGAGATACTGCATTCAAATGCTCTTTTCTGCCAACTGCTACCTGAGGACTGGTCAGAGATTTGCATAAGCCTTCTCTCCCAGCAACTGCAGTTGTGGTACCTCAGGATGACTCTAAAAGATACTGCCTGTAAGACTTATCATCAAGCGATCAGGATGCACAACTGATCTGAGAACAACTGGATTTTGCTACATCCATTTATTGCTATCCTCATGCACGTTAGCTAGTCTGCTCTGATACCCAGATGGGAAACATCACTCACTTCCCATGTGAATAGGTCAGTTTGTTGTTTTCAGAAGGTATCTTTGCCAGGATCTGCTCTGTCACCTCCAGGAAGTTTCCTCCACACCAGGCATGCTTGGCAAGGATGGTTGTGCCCCTCGCCACAACAGCAAAAAGAATAGCCATGGCTTCAGCTATCTGGAAATAAAAACACCGTAAGAATTAGGTTTGTGTTATTTGACAGAAAAAAACACTGTAGTCTCAGTAATAGTTTCTCAGCCCTCAGCATAATTGGAAGGAAGCATAATGTAATCAATACTTTGCCAATGTATTGCTGTTTAGAAAGCTTCTCTCTTTTCCCCCCCCCCTTCAGGTTCTGTTCAGAATATCTGTAAGACCACAATCACCTCTAGTAGAGTTGGTTTGCTTGCTTTAAACTGCTCCTGCACACTGTCCTCCAGTCAGTGACCCCATAATGAGTTTAACCTATGTTGTTTCCAGCCAGATTTCTAGCTTTTTTGTTTTGTTTTCAGTTAACCCATCGGGTTTTTCTTGCTTCTCAAAAAGACTGCCAGCAGCCAGCAAGCTACGCTCTTCAGAAAGGAAACAACTGTCTTGCAGTTACGTAAAGAGCAGCTCCTCAAAAGATCAAGCCCACCGTCTCTGTCAGATGACTTCAGTTCAGTATAGTACCTTGGACTTGATTGCTTTCAAACTCAAACAGAAAAGCTGCTGCTGGATTAGTCACACCATGCATGTCCACTTTTTACAGCCTGGAGACACTGATGCACCAAGACTTCTATAAGAGCACATGATCTGCAGATCTCAAAGTGAGGGTGCAACATTTGCAGACTGATTATCTACAGTGACAATCTTTCTCTAAGCCAATGTTCTTGCATATATATATCAAACCATATAGATTACAAGATGCAAGTGTTTGAGAGCCAGACTTCTGTGAAGTCAGAGGACAATCACATAAAGGAGGACACTTAACCAGCTCAAGTATCATCACATTAATCTAATGACAGGCCTAAGATTGAACGTGTGAAACCATGTCACACCACAGCTGTGACATCTGCTTGGTTGATTCAGGACATCCATAAGCCTCTTTTCTGCTTAGAGAAGACCTTTGACCCTACCAAGAAAAAGAAGAAAACCACCTAATTCTCCCCTTTGTGTCTAATTACCCTGATATTGCCTGATTTGTGTTGTGCATAGAAACCTCTGCATTCTGGCTAGAAAAATCACACACCAAGTTCACTGCAAGCAAATAGCTCAGAGACTTCTCTAGAAATTAGGTACAACAGATTTAGCTTCAGGATAGAAGCTCAGGCAGAAAGACTGAATACAGGCTACTGGCAGTCAAACTTTCTACCCATCTGGCACTGGAGGAAGTGACTACACTGAAAGATCTGTCTGCTTTCATTTGGACTGAAGCACAAGAGATTACAGCAATAAGGGAAAAGACAGATCAAGAAACACCGGGATATTGACAAGATCATGAAGTTAAGATATCGTTGCTGCACTGGGTTCACAGTTCTGCTGCCTGATAGATTCAGGCTTGGACAACAACAGGTAACCTGCTGCAGGTATAAGAGCTCAAGACAGGAGAGGAAGAAAATAAAACCTGGGGATTGATTCAGACACGATACTCCTCAATTTTATGGCAGACTTTAACTTAATCACCTGGGAGCACCAGTGATTTCAGAACCAGCACCATCTATAGGAACAGAAAGCAAAGGATTATTTTGATAAGAGCAGAGCAAACAGAGCAGTAAACTTCCTCCGTAACGCTGTTCCAGAGCATGGCACCCAGCAAAGTGCGCTCTAGAAAAACTGAGAGTTTGTAGTGTCAATAAAGGTGAAGAGAGAACACACAGAAAGGCTCACGCTACACAGACAGAAGTCTTTGCAAATGCTGTTCTTAACAGGTACCACTAAAAGGGACCAACAATTGGAGCACTAGAGCGCTGCAGAGGGGCTGCAGACCCTCTCAAGTTGATCTCCTCCTTTCACTTCCTCTTGGCTTGAAATTTGCACCCTTGTACATAGCACATCAATTCTACCAGGGATACAGGGAAAGCCCCTTGGCCTGCTTTGCATGGCAAGCTTCTCATTTGCCCCATCTCAGAGCAAGCCCTATTTTCAGAACAAAGACAACTTGTTGCATTTACTATTCTTTCCAGGATCACTTCATTTGTCCTCACTGTGCTGCACCCAAGTACTCACATCCCACTTGTTTCCCCTCCCATCACGCTCACCTAGGTCTCAGCCTCACCTGAAGATGGCTCAGGGATTTAAACCAGATTTATATCCAGCTGATGTGCAAAGATTGTCAGGAAGGAGGAGGGTGAGGGGTGCCCACACCAGCAGTCCCCTTTTACTGCTGCTGAAAGAACTGGGTGTGAAAACAGCTGTTTGCATGACTGGTCATCCTCTGCTCCAAGATAGAAAGACTTAAAAATGCCAGTAGACAGAGGTAAAAAAAAAAAAAAACAGCTGGGTTTGTGTTTCCTCCCTCACTTGCAGGCTCACAAATATCCTCTAACATCAAGTCTGCCAGCGTTACAGAAAAAAAGTCACCACCTTATTTGGGATCTAAGAAGCTCTGGAGATGATGACCTTTGAAGGCAGAAATAGATGGTGCTTACTATGGTCAATCAGTGTCAATATCCACCTGAAGACTGTGGCAGTACAGAAAAGCAAGGCTGACGCAGTTCTTCCCTACTTCACCAAGATCAACTGGAAAGCACATCATATGACAAGCAGAGAGCCACGTCATTTGCAGAGCTGTTTACAGATCTAACCACAGTATTTCCTTCCAGCATCACTGAGCCAGCCTGCTGGATCTCATCTTGCTTAGAGTGCTTTAGAGCTGCCCCCGTACAGAAAACCCAAACCTCTCTCCAGAAAAATGCACCTAGAAAAGCCTAGGGAGTGCTGAACACATAAAAACACCAATGCAAAATACCTGAGGGCACAGCCAGCACTGAGATCTCTGACATCCTGCCACAAAGGATGGAAAGTGCCAGCCCAGGACATCTTCTCTTTAAGCTAGCCTCGCAAATCAGCCACACAGAGGATGATAAGTAGCCACAAATTTCAGTAACATTTTGCTGACCTTGGCCTCCAAAAGCTTCTCAGCTCCTTGAAGCATATTGCTACACACACAAATCAGAGGGTCACAAAGTGACAGCAAGTCAAGACTCATCTATTTCCAGCTAAGCCCAAGCTGGGTGAATTACTGATCACAAGTCCTCTCTCTGCAAATTTGAAGGCTTTGCTATTACTCATGTAAGAGAAGAATATTTGGACTGAATAGAAAGGGGGATAACTCAGAGCTAAGGCACAAAGGGATAAGTAACTTTTGGGAAGCTTTTTGCAGGAGTCACCACCTCCACCTGAAGAAACTGAAGCAGAAGAAAGGACAAGCCACAAAACATACCCAACGAGTTTATAGACAGGGATGAAAAAGCCTAAACTTTGATACCTCCAGTTAAATGCTTATCAGAGACAAGAGCACCCACATGGCTGATTCTGGTCTTGCAAAAAGAAATTATTAACTACCATGCAACTGTTATTAGTTTCTCCTGATTAAAGGAACAGCAGCTCATTCCCTTCTGACAGGGCCACAGAGAAAGAACACAAACATTTTCCCAGGAAAAAAAGAAATTAAAAAGGTGCCCTCTCCTACACCTCAGCTTTGACTGCTTTAGCCAGAAGATGCAAACTACACAAAATACACTTTATTCTGTTTTCTACACACGTTACAACTCTTCAGCAGGGGACTGATCTCTTCAGCAACTACCAATGAGGAACAGCCAGTCACCACAATCCAAATAATTTGTGAGCAGCACAGTGATTTGCAACAACATTAGCTAAAACAAGAGGAGTTCACATAGCCATGCCAGATGAGACCCACCAGCATACAGACATCTGCAATACTTCGTCCAGTTCAGGAAGAGAACCAGGACTGTACTGGTATGTGGCAGAACAGCAGGTCACAGCCAGGGACAAACAAACACAGCTAAGCCTCTTGAGCAATCAGGTGACTGACAAAAAAAATATCTAGAAACAAATCTGTTTACAGCACAGCCACTCAATGAACAGCATGAATACAAAGGAGCAGTTGCAAAACCAAGCAAAACCCCTGAATTCACAGCTCTCTGCCTGACTCTGGAGTCAGTAACCACCTACTTCGTAAGTCATGTTTCCTCAGCTTCCAGCAGAATGTTTTAAGTAAAACAGATGAGCAGTGAGCATATATTTTTCTCTCCAAACAGTGTCACATTCAATTCTACAGAAACCATTCATTACTTTTGTTATTAAAAAAAAATCCATTGCAAAGCCAGAAAACAGCTTTTCTTATCACTTGCAGGAGAGTCAGGAATCAAATCCATTAGAACACAATCCCTTTTGCCCCTTCATATAACCTAAAGAAAACAACTGGTTTCTAACTTAAAGATGGCTGGAAACATCTAAGTCTAAACCTTCCTAAAAGGAAGGAATCAAACTCACTCAGGGATACCAGACAGGCATTGTAAGGAAGGGCTCCAAAATAGGAAAGAGGGGAAGGAGGCTGCATTCCTCACCCAGAAAACATCACAGACCCAAGGAGCTCCTTAGGCTGTGTCAAAAGCACTGGGCAGACAGTGGAGACGTACAAAGGTGACCTGAGTGTTTCACTCGTATCCCAGTGTCTACTGAAGCATTGCAAGTCATGCTGCAAGTTGCTGCATGCTGCTGCTTACAAGTTTTCTCCCCTGACATTTGACAGAAAGGTAAGAAACTCCTGCAATATTTTAAAGAATGATAAATACATAGCTTCAATCTTCAAGGCAGCATTTAGCATTTCAGCACTGAAGCCCCCAAGCACAGCAGATAACATATTATTTTCAAGTGAGATGAAAACAACTTGTCTTTTGCTCTGACTTCACAGAAGGTGTGGAATAAGCTATTGTATGCAGCCAGCACAGCTGGGACAAGAAGTCAAGGGAGAGAAATGGTGCTCATCCTCTGTCACTCAGCAATGCTGCCCTTACCAGTCAAGGGGAACTGTTAGCCCTTCTTCTTGAACAAAACATTCACAGCCTCAGCGCTCAGAGGGATGGAGGAAGTTACTGCTTGTATTTCCAGAAATCCTCTGCACAGAAAACAAGGGGCATCATGTTACTACTGGCTTTAAGTGTGAAACAAACGTAGGTGTTGCAATTCTGAAAGCTGCAATAAAAAAGATCGTTTAAAGACGTTGAATTCAGCAGAAAGCAGCTGAAGCTTCCCTTTAACCCTTCATTGCCTTCTGAACGTTATTTCCTTAACTGCCATGCCAGCCGTGAGCCCAGCAGCTTAGCCGAGCATTGGAAGCCCGAGGAGCACCAAGTTCAAGCAGTGCTGAGCAGAACTTCAGCTTCCTCTCGGAGCACGCTGCTTGTTTGCGGCACATCGGCACGAACACAGCGCTGGGGGAGGTTAACCCCGCTCCTCTCCCACCCCCACCTGCCGGAAGGCAACAGGACAAGACGTGCAGGACGGGTAAAGCAGCGAGATATCTAAGCTCTCCGCAGAGATCACGGAGCCGGGTGGCCACCCGCACACGGCTACGGCACTATAAACGGCCCTGCGACCCCAGTTCCGAAGAACAACCGTTCATCCACTGGCACCCAACCCTGACAGCCCCACCATCCCCTGCCCGAAGCCCCGAAGTTCACCGCGACCCGGCAGCGCAGCTCTACCAGCCGCTTCCCACCGCCGCCGCCTCCGGGCCGCACACGGCCGGGCCCTCGCAGCCGGAGCACAGCGAGCGGCCAACACGCCTCCCCGCCCCCACCGGCCGTACCCCAAGGCCGGGGGCTCCTCAGCGGGCCTCCCTCAGGCACGCCGGCCGCCGCGGCAGGAAGTAAACGCAGGAACGAAGCCCACCGCCCGCCGCCGCTCCGCCCCTCGACCGGGCCCTCTGCGAGGCGCTTCCGGCGCGGCCCCGCTGGGCATACTGGGAGCTGTAGTTCCCCGCGGGGCATGCTGGGAGTTGTAGTCCGGCGGGCATGGCGGAGACCGGCGAGAGGAAGGCCGCGCTGGAGATGGTGAGGGCCGCGGGGCTCGGGGGTAGCGGGGAGCGGGAGCGGGGCACGGCTCGTCTCGGCCTTCACCGCAGCCATCCGGCGCCCAGAGCTGGGCGGGATCCTCAGGGCCCACGCTTCTGAGGAGCTGGAGGCACGCGGGGCCGGGCTCAGCGCGCCGGGCCGTCCGCTCTCTGTGACAGCGGCGGAGCCCGAGGGAACGGCGCGGAGCTGCGTCAGGGGCGGCCGGGGAATGGGTCTGCTCCGGAGCTGCTAAAATCCAGCAGTCGGGGTCTGATTTTTCAAGTGGCGGGAAGCGAGCTGGGTGATCCCGATCAGCGCCTTCAGCTCGGGACGTTCTCGGATTGCCCGCTGCGCGTGGCAGCCGCTAGGTGGCGCTGCAGCTCAGAATAACAGGCCGCGGGCTCTGCTGTCTGACTGAGGAGCCCTGCGCCAGCTCCTCCCCAGCCGCTCGGTCTGCGGCCTTTGAGCTTCTTGCAGCAAGCCTCTAGCATGAGACATGTGAGAAATCTCAGCCTTTTGCTTCAAAGCACAGACCCAGCGCTGCGGGGAGTAATTGTCCTGGCTGTGTTCTGGCAGGGCATGCGTTGGTTTTCCTCTGAAGCCTCAGACTGTGCCAGAAGTGAGATATCTGACTAGGCAGGACAGTGTCTGGATGTGAAGTGAAGCTCACGGTCCTGCTGAAGTCCTGAATTTTATCAAAGCACTCTCCACAGGAAAGGAGAGAGAGAAATTACGTCTGATGAAGCAGGTTCAGCATAGAATGTTCCTTACGGCTATGGGAAACAGCCGTGCTTTGGCTTTTATCTGCCAGATCAGTGCACGGGGTACTTACAGTGTGTTAAGGAGGCACAGACAGCTGAACCCACTGTGTTGCTGCTCTCTCCCACAAGCAGACCCAGCTGCCATGCAGGAGATGCATCCTGTCCCGTTCCTCTGCTTCCTGTATGCAAAAGCTCCTTCAGCTCTGGAAAGGACTCTGAAGTTGGTGCTCCCAAATCTATCTGCTAAAGCTCCAAGCATCCTATTTTTCAAGTTATTTTTATGCCAATTTTGTAATTCAGATGTAAAACTTTGCTCCCAGTCAGAGAAACATCTTTTTGTGTATGCACGCTTACACCTGAGCTAAAGTGCAGCTGAATGCAGGAAACAAAATGGGTGCCATGCAGCGGTAGTGCCAGGCAGCTGCCTCCTAAATTAGCCTGCTCTTCTCCAAGCTTTTACTCTTAATGAAAAAGAAAATCCCTTTTGAGGACAATTTTAATAAATAGTTCTTTGCAAAGCCCAACAGTATGAGGAACTGAGGCTAGCAGCTGTTTTTTGGAAGAAGGAGGGAAGGTGCTGGGTCCAGCAAGCAGGAGAGCAGCAGGCTGTCTTCCAGAAATCACAAGTCACATGTTGCCTTGCCATTACAAGAGAATGTTTTGCCTCTCTATTTTAATCACCAGTAACACTGCTTTGAGGGTGGATTGCAAATTGCTAGGAGGTGAAAGAGATCAGGCCAACATCCTCATGTTGCTGCATCACATCTGCTCTTCTGCAACAGCTGGTGTGCAGGAACCTGCCCTGGAGTCATGCTGAACATCTGGGTGATCTCTTTTGCAGGAAGCAGACTGCATCTCCTTTCTAAGCTTCTGAGTCAGATCCCTGGGGCTGCTGTACCTGTAAGAGGAGGAAGGGGAGCATTGCTCCACATGGAGGTTATAAAACCACTGGAGCAGCTGAAGATTTGTCAAGAGGCAGGATGCAAAGAGATCAGTACTCATCCAGTCAGGCTCTTCACTTAGCCTCAAAGTCTCTCTGCTGCTAGGAGTGGAAATGATCAATGCCATCTGGATATACCAGGTTTTGTGGAACCTGGGGAAATATCAGGGGATGAGCATCCCTCTAGTAGCTGAGCAATTAGTTAGGTGGCTCACTGGCTTTGGAGGAGATCCCAAACTGGGCTTCTTAGGAAACACTGGCTAGTTTCATACTTTTTGGGTGCCTAAGCCTAAAACAGCAGAATTAAGGGATTGCTGCTAGTGTTACAGGGTTCAGTAATAACCCTTTCTACATTATCCCCCAGAAACAGGCCCTGCACAGGCAGGTGCAGGTTGTTGAAAGAGAAACAAATGCAATTTTTTCAGCCTCTGGTATCTTGGAATCAGGCCAGATTCTTCACTAGCATCCTGGTCTTTATTACCACAGAAAACATTATGGCACCTCTTCTTTCCCAATTTGTGGCAGGTCCAGGCAGATGGAACAGATGGAAACTGTGTCACTTTTGTGCTGCATGATGAGGACCACACACTTGGCAACTCCCTCCGATACATGGTCATGAAAAAGTAAGTAAAGCCCCTACAGTGTCTGGTGCTGCTAAGAGCACTTGTTTCCTATTCTAGCCTTCTCTTTAATAACCTGCACCTCAGGGTGTTAGAATGAAACATGTAATCAGAAGTCACCTCCTTCTGTATCTGTTAAGGTCTTATATCAGACACATCAAAGATTCCTTATCTGTGACTTCTGTTCCCCAAATCAGCTGCTTTTTTTTTCTTCTTTTTTTCCTTCCTTATTGTTATCAGGACCCAGAAGGCACTCATAAGCCTTAAGGAGCCTGACAGGTCTCACCTGGAACCTCCATACCCTGCCCATTGGTTCAGGAGTCTCATTTGAGCTCACAGCTTCCAGCTGTTGCCTGTTTGACAGGAGCATTAGTTCCTAGCTTGGCCATAGTATTGCTTGTACTTGGCTACAGACTTTACAGACCTGGTCACAGTCCTTTCTTATCATTATAGGCCTATCTATTGATCACTCTGTTGTGTTTAACTTGGGTTTCTTTCACTTGGCCTGTGGATTGACTTTTTGGCCTGCCCTTGGACTTGTTTTACCCCCACAGACTTACCTGATGACCTTTAGTTGATCTTAGCTACTATCTCTAGGCTTACCTTATTCTACCACTTGAGTGCCATAGGATGGGGCTGGCTGATGAGTTCACTGTCCCGTTGGCTGTCTTAACCTTCTTGACTTCCAACTTTCCATCCCTTAGGTAACAGCTAGTCCTTACTGCTCCTTGGTGGTTAATCATGGAGGAAATTGTGTGTCTAAAATGCAGAGGATGCTGTAGGTTCTCTGGGCAGTTGGTGGTGCTAGGAGCTTGCCAGCCACATCCTTGCTTTGCAAAGCTGCAATTCAAAGGTGGAGAACGTGAATAACATTATTCAGGCTGTTTCCTTGCAGCATACTCCTCCTGGGAGCCCCTTGGTCATTGCAGAAGAATCCTGAGCCCCAGCAGGTCTGAGATGGCCTGAAATTCTGACTTTGCTGAGATGTGCTGTGAACAGTCTGGGCTTCCATTGCATTTTTTCTCTCTTTCCCCACCACAGCCCTGATGTGGAGTTTTGTGGCTACTGCATCACACACCCGTCTGAAAGCAAGATCAACTTCCGCATTCAGACCAGAGGTATGGATGTGTGTGTGTCCTCTTTGTGTCTGGCTATTTCTGTGGGATTCACCTTGCTTGTGTCAGGTTTCAGCTGTGGGTTGTGCAAACAAAGAAATGCACTTTTCTCTCTCTTCTGTGCTAGCCATCTGCAACTTCTGTGCCCTGTTGCTTCGTTGGGGAGGCTGCTCTGAGCTTTGTGCTGTAGCTCTTCTGTTTCCCAGCTGTAGGGCTGAGCAGCATCTGCCAGCTGAGTCCTGAGGATCCCATGGCCTTGCCTGGTCCCAGTTGTCTGAGTTGGTTGGCAGCAGGCCCTGAACTGTAGTGCTGGAAGTAGAATAGATCTGCTGTTCAGTGTTAGAGTTGATCTCTCCTTAAGTCAGTGTGGTGTTTAGAAACTGTGCTGACATACCTAACTGCAATAAGATAATTCATTTTTCAACTACTCAGCTGTTTTGTAGCTTTGGACCTGAGGCTGTCTTGAAAAGCTGTCTCTGTGTGCTGACCCAATGACTTGCCTCCTGAAGAGGACTTTGTCCCCTGACAATAGGTAGCACTGACAGCTCTGAGCTTCTTGCAGTCACCTGTTCCTCCCAACACACCTGGCCCTGTATGCTCTGCAGCTTTGTCTGCTGCCTAGAGAGCTGCTGTTATTTCATTCCTTCCCCATGGGGCTGATCCCTTGAGCATCAAATATGTAGAAGTCAGTTCCTGGAAGCAAGTTGCTTGCTTGTGCTTGCTGACTCTTCAACTTTGTAGAAATAATTGCTGCTCTGCCTGTTGGCTTTGCCAACGTGGGACTAACTGCAGGGTAAGTATCTGCTGTTCCTGGGCTATAGCCTAGAGCACGTAGGCTCTGAGATCTGGGCTTGGGCTGTTGGTGATAGGCTGGCAGGAGCCCACACGTTGCTGTTTGCCGTGTAAGAGCCTCTCTATATTATGGGAACAGCCATGCTGGCATGCAGTGTTGAGGGAAAGGTCCCCAGCCACCTCCCATTTCACTAATTCATCTGCTTTTCTGAAGGGTCCCTTCCTGCTGTTGAGCCATTCCGCAAAGGGCTGAACGACCTGATGGGTGTTTGCCAACACGTACTCGATACCTTTGAGGTGAGACTGTTGCCTGAAGAGCTCAGGGGCCTTCTTGGTCAAGAGGGACTGAGAACTTTTGACACAAAAAGCCTGGTAGCTTTTTCAGGCATTCTTTGCCTGACATTGGTTTGACAGTGGTTTTCCAAGTCCTAAACCACTACTTCAGCCACTGGGGTTGGGAAGAGGAGAGGACAAGTCAGTCTTTGCAAAGCCCTGTGGTTCCTCCAGTGGAAGGCACTGGTTGGTACAACAGAAATTTTTGATGTCCCATGAGTATTTCTGCCTGTATTTTTGCTATGGATGGAGCATTAAGGAGCAGAAATTCCTGCAGGTAATGGAGGAAGGAGTTCTCAGACTTCCTGTCTTTTAACTTAAATGGGAGCACCTCTGAACTTCTTGCTTCCACATGAGGAGTGCCAGAACACTCACTACAGCCTGAGCTGTAGTTTCCCTGTAGCCAATCTGTGGACTGCCCAGCTCTGAGTGCTGTCTCTAGGATGTACATTTCAGCAGGAGAGTGGCCGAGAGCTGGAGCTGGGGGTGGAGAGCAGACCCAGGGTACTGGAGACTGAGCTGCTGAGCATGTCCTCCCACAGCATGCTTGGTTGGCTTCTCTCAGTATTTCCTCAACGCGTCGACCAGGATTAGGCCAGAGCTTGCACAAAGTCTTTAGGGCTTACCCCTGCAGCTGGACCCAGCAGGCACGGCCTCACTTCCTTTGTACTGTGATGACTAAAGGCTCAGTCTCTTCCGGAAGTTCTTGGAGCATTTTGTGGTCCCTCAACTGTTCCAGGATTTGGATGGAGAAGTCACAGCACAAACTGATGTGGTGATGCTGGTGTGTGAATCGCTCAGATGTATTGCTGTTAACATTTGTCCTTTGCTCTTGCTTGCAGAAGAGCATGAGAAAATACAGGGCCCAGAGGGAGGAAGAGATGCAGTAGCATTTGGGAATGGTGGTCCTCGTGGATGTTTGTATTGTTCATGTACTGAATTCCCCGTGTCAAGAGTATTTTGGTTTTGGTTTTTCTAATAACTACTTTGATGTGTGTATTTTCTCTAGTAATAAAGTATGTGAAGTTTGATGCTGCAGAGGTGTTGCTGTTTTCAGCTCATGCAGGTACAGAAAACAATAGCTGCAAGGCAGCTCTTTTCACACTTCCATTTTATTTCCTCCCCTCTTCAAATGTTGCTGTTTTCTGCCCAGGATGTTCAGACCACTTGTGATGGTGAAGGTAGTCTGGTGCACAGAGCTGCTCTGCTCCAGCATACAAGGGGAATAAAGGTGTTCAATGCAGTGTAAATTCAGGCTTTGAGAGAGGCTATAGCCTCTTTCTGATGTAAATCCTTCTGTTACTGGCCCCAAACCCAAATGCCTCTTGGACAGTGACAGTCATGGGGCATCAGCCACCTTGCTAGTAGGCCTATTTCAGTGTTTCTTTACCTTGAGCGTGGTCAAATTTTCTTCGTATCCAGTCTGAAACCCCCCTGACAAATCCTTCTGTCATTTCTTTGCATTCTGTCATTGATTACCAGGGAGGAGAGACTTGTGCGTCATTCCTCACTTCTCAGAGGAAGATGCAGAGAGCAATGAGGTTGCCTTGGCCTCCTGACTGGACTGCCCAAGTGTCTTCAGACTTTCTGTGCAGGACACGCCTTCAAGCTCTTTTGCCAGCTTCTTTGCCCTCTGGTTGCATTCAAGTAATATAATCAGCCTTCATTTTTTTTAACAGATCGCCCTCAAATGAGCAGGGAATCATTTCATGGTGAGACAATTGAAAAAAAAAACACAATGAAACTTGCCTCATTGAAACCCCCTGAAGAATGCAGACAGCCACAAGCCCAGACCACTCCTTGTGAGCTTATCTAGAGAGTGCAGTGCTGAAACCCCGGCCTTGTTCTGATCTGCTGGCAGCTAGCCAAGGGAAAGCCTTTCATTGAGTGTAATGTGGCATGAAGTAACAGGAGTTCTTTCTGCTCTGTGCTGGGTGCAGGAGTGTGAACCTTCCCAGTTTGCTCTGCCCAGGGGGAGCACCTCTGTCTCTTCAGTGGAGGTCTGCAGTTACCAAAAGAACCTGCTGGCACTCAATTAAGTATTTAGCAGACTTTGCAGACCCCCTGCTGCTTAATAAGAAACACCCAGAGACTTTCCTTTCAAACACCAACATGTTTTATTAACATACAGAGGAATAAGAGGATGTAAATGTCAGGTTTTCTCAATAAAATTGTTCTTTCAAATACAAATTGACAGAGTTGGTTTCTGGCAGACTGGCAGTGGGTTTGTGTTCACAGGCATTAGGTCCTGAAGCCATCTGAACCCTGCATTTCATTATAAGGCTCTTTTGCTTCAGTTTGCTGCAATGGATTCATCTTGCCCATGCCAATGGGTTCCTGCATCTTTACAAGTGGCTGTGGTGGCTTTGATTTTGTCTGATCCTGTCTGGCTTGGCTGAAGGGAAAAGGGGTGAATAAATATGAACCTGACTGATACACCTGGGCTCAGTCCTGTGACTGCTAAGCCCCAGCAGCATGGAGAGTAACTTTAAAAAGATCTTGAAAGGTGGGAGCTGTTTTTGCACTTGCAGTTCCATGAGCAGCTAAGCTGCACGGGCACTTGTTTACTGGTGTTCCTTGCTTTATCTTTGTGTTTGACATGGTCTTGGTTGCAGCCTAATAGAGACCTTTGAGAAGTGGCCAAGTGAATACCACTGCAGTGTAAGAGTTTTAAAAGGATGCTGTTTGCAGCTGATAGCTCTCTTCTCTCTCTGCCCTCTCACACTTAGTCAAATTTTACGATGTTGGTTTTAATAGGAGACACTTGGGAGGAAAACACAAGGGGAAAGAAAGGCAAGGAGTCTGTAGTCAGTGTTAAGCAGCTGTGCAGCAAGTGGTACCAACGTCCAGAGCTGGGATGAATTCATGGCAGTCTGTTTGTTGTAATATTAATCATGTGCAGATCTGAGACTGGTTTTGAACCATTTAAGGTGAAAATGTTGATCTGAGAGTAGCTGCTAATGCAGAAATGATTAAATTTGCTGTGGAGCATAAAGAGGGATGTTAGCTATTTGGGGTCCGGGAGGTTAGGCAAAGTAAAAAGATTCCCCTGTGTGGATGTAATTGCTGTCTGTACTGTGAGTATGAACAGGGCCTGGCTGTCCTTAGGAGAGAATCACAGATCTTGAACATTTGGGGCACTGCTCCTTATGCTATTACCAAAGGTCACTGCTGGGGAATCATTCAGATGCTTCGGTCTTCACTGAGCTGAATGGGAACAGTGTGTTTAAATCTGCTAGTCTCCATGCAGTGTGCAGGTAAGAGAACAATCATTGCTGGTGGCAGGGCTGTTCCTATTGCTGATTTGGATAGAGCTGGAGGAAGCCAGGCTGACACAGCTGGGGCTGTCCTGAATGGAAGAGGACCTTTGAATGCTTGTTTCAACGTGATAAAGGTTGACTCTTCACAGAAATATGTAAAATTCAGATAACTATTTTTCTAATGAGCACAATTATTTAAAAAAAATCCTTCTACTAAGATGGAACATTTCATTGCTATCAATTTTCTCCAATGACTTTGTCTTCCAACAAAATGCCAGCTCAGAGGCAGAGCACAGCAGCAACACTGTGAAATGCATACAGGCCAATCTACTCTAGTGGGTAGGTAAGGTTATGGAAAACTTACTGGTCTAGATATCCCTCAGTCCTTCTGTTTAGATTTGAAACCTAATTGTCTTTCAAAAATATGATTTGTTTGTAAAATATTTGTTTTTAGCTTAGCTTTCACTGAAATACAATGTCACATGGAATGAGTTCAGCTTTATTTACAAGTTTTTTTCTCCCTTTTTCTTTTTTTCCTTTTTTTTTTTTTTTTTTTTCTCCATGACAAGGTGAAAAGGAGAAAGAGGAAAGGAAAAAGGGATATAAGAGAGAAGAAAAATACAACAGGAAAATTATAAAAAGTCTGGTAAATGAAACAATCTCTTACAGATTTTCTTGAGGTTTTGGCAGGGGGTGCAAGCGTGATTTTTAGAAAGTCATGCTGGAGAAGGCATTTGGGGTCTAATCACTTTAAATTGTAAGTTTGCGAGGGCTCTTTGCCATATTCTGGTTAGTTTCAACAGCAACTTCAGCTGAGATCAGGTCTTCCCCATTGTATTTTCCACCTTAGCTTGACCCTGAGGAACAGAATCTGCATCCTCCTTACAAATAGCCTGAACCTTGGTGTCACAGAGCCGTGCCCAAGAAGTGCTGGGCTTCCAGAAACTGGGGAGGAGGAATTTGAAGCAGGTGGTTTGGCTGGATGCTGCCACCGGCTTCTGCTGAGGACACCTGGACTCCTAAGCTGTGCTGTCTCATGCATTCAGTCACCTTCTTGTGCCATACATAGGCAGGGTGAATGCCATCCCTGAGTGGAGAGCCTGGAACAAATTTCCTGGGAACAGGTAAAGAGGAGAGGTCTTTCAGGGCTTCCCAGGTCAGGTTGATTGCACTGTGATGCTGGGTTGCTGCCCACCCCTCAATACCAGAGCTGAGGGAGATTTCAGGTCACTGATTGTCTAGAAAACCTACGTGATACCTGGGTCTTATCATGGTGCTCTGCCCAGGGACAAACTGTTCCAGCAGAGGGAGATCATAAGGGACAATGCTTTGCTTTTTCAGCTGGAAATTGTTGCTTGGGTTACTTGCCCTTTCCTCCGTGTCCCACATCCATCTTCACATGACCACATCTCAACTTTACTTTTCTTTCCAATCTCCTCACCCTGTGTTTCTACTCAAGACAAATGACCTTCAAGGAACAGAAAAGTCCTACAGGGGCTGGGTCCCGTTCTTCTTCCTCCTGCAGAGGTGACTTGGACTGGAGGATGGACAAGCAAAGCCCTGAGGCTGTGTTCAGAGCTAGTCCTGAGGTCAGTGAAATGCTATAGCTCTTACCCAGGTGGGTTATAATATGAAGGCAAAAACAATTTGAGCCCAGCCAGGAAATAGCTGTGCAAGGGAATCTGAGGTGTCCTACCATCTTGTCACAGTGCCTTCTCCTCTCTGCTTTAGGAAGAGCTGTACTTGTTGCTCAAGCGGGAGCTGCTCCGGTCCAGTCCAAGCTCCTGCCCATTGGCTTTCCACTTCCCCACAGAGCCCTTCTCATCTGTCGGTGTGATGCTCAGAGCAGGTCTCTGGCACCAGCAGCACAGGCAGGACTGCAAGGAGACAAAGAGGGTCGAAGCATGAATGTTATGTACGTGGGATATGAGGGAAACATTCTTGGCAGATGAACCTGCGCGTTGCCAGGTTGTGCACTGAGCTGAGCTCTCCTACTGATTTGATGGGAATAGGTTTGTCAAGATAGGGCTGGTGTGGCTTGGAAATGAAGGTAGCAAAGCCTCAGGGATTTTTTGCAGTTGTCCTTGTCCTTGAAGGACAGAAAATAGGTGGGCTCAATTCCTTGCCATAGCAGCTGGGAGGTGGTTTTCATCTCAGTCCCATCCTTTTTTAGCGCTTCCCTCCTTCATAAATTTCTCTCTGAGGAGATTGGGCTCGAAGTTTATAGCAGCCCCACTTCCTGATTTAAAGGCACGTGGAGTTGCTTCTGATTCAGAATGACAGGGACTTCTCTGGAGCTTGTCACAGGCCTTGCTCTGGGAAAAGTCTCCCCGTAGCAAGGCAGGAAGCTCTATTGTGTTTGAAGCTGGGAAGAGAGGGTGAACATTTGGGAAGAGGGTTACAATGAGCAAATATGGGCATCCTGTGGGCCATTGCCAGGCCCCACAAGTACCTGATGTCTGCCTTTCCCCTCGTCCAAAGTCTATGGCAATGGAGGTACTATCCCTACCTGGAAGCAGTTCTTGAATTTTCGGCTGACAAAGTAGAGAGCCACAGGGTTGATGCAGGAGTTGAGAGAGGCCATGTTGATCCCAAAGTAATCCATGACGAGGAGGAAACTGCCAAGAGGAGAGAGAAGGGGCTGGTAGCTTGCTGAGTGGACAGCTAAAGGACTTTCCAAACTTCCAAATGTTTCTCTGCCCGGAGGCATCTTTAACTCATAAATAGTGCTCTCCATGTGATCCCCACTTCCTTTCTCTGTGCCTGCCTCCAGAGCAATGCCATCTAGCATAGGGATAGGAAGGTGTCTGAAAGGCAGTTCCCTCAGCCTGCTGTGAGCCCAGTGAACCTCTGCAGGTGCGCATTGGGGCTTGTGGCATAGTGCCCTCCTGCTGTTGCTCTTACCTGAGCAGTTCACATCTGTTGGGGTCTGTCTGATCATAGATGGTCTTTTTGAGGATGCGGCTGAGGTGGAGCGGCAGCCAGCAGAGCGCAAAGATCACCACCAGGCAGAAGACAGTCTTGGCCACCTCCCGACGCTGCAAGGAGAGGGTGGGCAGGGGAGAAGGTATACTCCGGTTGAGTGTATGGGGCAAAGCACACTCTCCTCGTGCTGACCAATGGCCTTTCATGTCCTTTCTATAACCTGAGGAGGGCTGGGTACCCTTTTGAGTCCAAAGCACAGCCTACTGGTCCCAGTTCCTACATCATGAGGATGGCTTGTGAGATCCAGGCTGCAGAAAGCAGTAAGGTAGCAGTAATGCAATGTAGACCAGGGTAAAGTTTCCTTCTCCCCATCCTACTATCACTTCTAGTCACTTTGCTGAGGTGGCCTCATCTATCTGTTCTTCCTGCTGTGTTATTGGAGTAACCAGCAGCTCACCAAGGTATGGGAGAGAGCAAAGATATAAATGACCATGAGAATTGAAAAGCAAACTGGTCTGGGGTCACAATGCCGGTGGTTTGGGTTGCCTCTGAGGTGGAAGATTGTAGAGGTGAGAGCCCTTCTCCCTGTTTAATCCATGCATCTGCATCTACCTGTCAAGAAGCCACTGACTGCTGTGAAACTATGTAGTGTGTAAGAACTCACGTATGTTCTCCCATTCTACATCATTGCCTTTTATTTTGGGAAACAAGGTTTCTGCCCTCCTGGTTTTCTTACCCGTTTCATGTGGTCATTCAGAGCGATTCTCATGCCATTTCTCTTGCTCAGCATTTCACATGACATGAGGCTGTAGAAGATGCCAGTGCATACCAAGGGGAGGCAGAAGTAGAAGCCGAAAAGCCACCAGTCCTTCACGTCACGATAGAACTGTATGCAAAACACAGAGGAACTGGAAACAGGGAAGAAGGAAGGTAGCTGATGCATTGGTTCCTGACACCATTGGTGTCACTTATCAGACCACTCTGACACTTCTGATGTTTGAAAGTGTAACAGCCCCTGGGCTAAGTGTACATGGGATCATCATCCCCCCAGGGCTTAGCCCAAAGAGAGGAAGTCTGGTTTACACCTGGCTGCTGATCTAACATTTTTGTACGAGAAATGGTTGCAAGGTGCTTATTCAGGCAGACTTGGGTTGAAAGGGCAAGTTGTGATGCTTTACAAAGGCCTTCATCTCCTTGCTCACCCTTAGCTGGACTTGTGCAGTCTGGTTGTGGAGGTGCTACTTGGCCTGTTTTGACAGTCTAGCAGCTTCTTGAAGCTTCACCAAGATTGGTCATGACATTCTGAGGTGGGCAATGAGGATGCAACATAGCTAAAAGACCTTCTGCCTGTTTCCAGGCCTCACATCAAAGCAACTCTACCCCAATTTGGTACTTTCTGCTTTGTCTAATCTCTCCCCACATTCTCCCTGTTGGCTGGAAGTCATATATAGTGCATCTAACCTTCTAATCAAGGAGAAAGGAAGCCCTGTTTGCCTTTGTCTTTGTCTTCCTTGCACTGCAGCTGGGATGGGTCAGAGTACATACCATCATGAAGCTGGATTTCTGTTCGGAGGCAAGCATGCACACCCACAGGTCTTGGTCCCAGTAGTTGATCTCTACCATGTCAAAGGCTATGGCTTCAGGGACTGCAAGCACAATGGCCACTGCCCAGATCAGCGTCACCTCCACCGCCTTCCACATGGGGATTCCTATGCCCTGGATCCGACTCCAGGAGGCCACTGCTCGATACCTGCCCAGTGTATAGGGGTACAAGTGTGGAGAGGAGTGAGAAAAGCCACTATCAGAAAGAAGCTAGGAAGGTGAGTATTAGAATTGTCCCCAGAGTCCCTTTCCTTCCCTCCTTCCTTCACCATTGCTTTGCCTTCTCCTTCAGTGGAATGGGAAGGATCTGCAACAGGGCCTCAAGGGATAAATGTGAAGTGAGCTGACCTTGGCCAGTATGTCTACCTCCTGGTGGCAGAGGTGCCATCCTTCCCCACCAGCCTAGCAGTTATTCCTACATTTTATGCTCCTCATATCAACCTTTTCCAGCAGGACTTACACTTCTTTGTCACAGAGAATAGCTGGTTCCTGTTGGATTTCAACTCTACATAAAGCTACCTCTCCCCTTCTCTGAATTTGGCCTGGAACCAAGTCACTCTACAGTCTTCTAATTGCAGGCAACAGAAGAATATACTGTGGTTAAATATGGGCCAGGCTGGGCAGGGCACCTGTGGAAGTTGTTTCTCACCTGTCGATGCTGAGAGCACAAAGGCTGAGGACTGTGATGCCCACTGAAGCCTTCTGGATGAAGGGGACCAGCTTGCACACCTGCACACCGAAGGGCCAGTCCTTTGCCAAGAGCTGGGGAAGAATCTCAGGGTTAACAGACTGCTACGGGAAGGTATGCCTGCCTTCCCATAATAGCAGGTGGTTACCCACAAGGTGCAAGAAGCCCACAAAGAGCAGCTGAAAGCACTCTGAGGTTACCTCCACTGGGATGGCATGGTGTGTGCTCTCCGGTGCTTTGGGTTGTGTTGGGAACCACTTGTTTCCCCAAGGGCTCATTGTGAGATGAGCTTACACACACATGGAGAGATGGCTTGGACACCAAGAATCATGAAAGTCACAAAGGGCTTTGGGATGCCTTCAGAGGGGAAGTGGATATCGTTCTCTGAAATAGCCAAAATCCAGCAAGGACAGCTTCTTTGAGATAGCTTTCACAGCCATGTAGACTTATGTGCTGCTCCCTATGCTCACCCCTTCTACCACGTTTAGATTCCATAGTGCAAATTCTCCTCAAAACTCTTCTCACCTTCTCTGGAATTAGATCTGGTGTTCCCTTTAAAGCCAGTACCTACTTGTGGCCCTAAGCTCAACTGAGGCGAGCAGAGGGTATAAATGGGGCAATATGAGACAGGAGAAAGGGAGCTCTGAGAGATGGCTGAGTGTGTCTTGAGGGCAAAAACTTGTGTTAGCATGGGCTATCCTGTGGATGAAGCCTTTGGTATAAGCGTTGAACTCTGTACAGCCCTCACTGCCGTCAGTACTTACCTGACCAGGACATAGAACTGGGTATTCAGCCTGTGACAGGCTCATCTGCCAGCTTCCTTCTGTAAGGTTGTTCCTACAGTCTCCGTCTGGTCCCACAAGCCCTTTTTTACGATATGTAGGACCTTAGGACATACAGACTTGTGAAATAGGACAGAACCAGGCAAGCATACCAAAGAGGAGGGCTGTCAGACCTAGGTACCCACAGTCCAGTTGTATGAGTGCATCTGAGCTCCAAGTCCTTCACCTGCAGCCCTTCTGGACCCTTCCTATAATCCTCTTACTCCAGACCACCAAAACCTGTCCAGTATGGTAGACAAGGAGTAATTGCATGTCTCATACAGTATGACTCCTTTGATTGGGGCCTCGGGACTCCATCCAACATCTGCCAAATCCTCTCTACCCTGTTTATAAAACAGCCCTGTTCAGTGTTCCTGGATGAGTCTTTGTATTTAACTAGATGTTTGTGAATGCCAAGTGACTACAAGTCACTCTTTTCCTTGCAATTTTAAATAACATTTAAAAGACCTGGATATGTGTGTGTGTATAGAACACATCAGTGGCTGGGAACAGCTCTGCTTTCCCAGGAACCTACTGTGAGCTTTGTGCCTATTTATTTTTCCCTTCTCCTTTGGAAAGCATGATCACCCTCCCCTAATCCTTGCCAAAAATGGAGTCTGTGATATAGAGCAGAAGATAGGAGATAGCAGGGCACGAAGGCAGGTGGTAGCAGATACCATCCTGCTCCAGTACTCCTGTTACACAGAGCCTACCTTATAGACATTGATGGGCAGAGCAATGAGGATGTAGAGAAGGTCTCCAAGTGCCAAGCTAGCAATGAGAACATTCGGCCCATTCCTCATGCACTTGTTCTTGTATATGATCCTCAGGAGTGTGGAGTTCCCAATGATCCCTACTATGAAGATGGTGCAGGACACGATGGTGTTGATATACTTGAAGATGTGCCTGATATCTGCAGGCTTCACACAGACAGGCAGCAGGGGTGGCTCCGACCCGCTGCTCTTGGGGAGACTTTCTGAGTAGTTGGGTGCCTTGGCATCCTTGAACAGGCTGGGCTGCAGCAGGCTGTAAGCCTGCTCCTGGCTGAGTGCCTTGAAGGGAATGGAGCTTGCCTGGAAAGCCTCTGGGGTCTGGCCATGTGCCCCAGAGAAGAGGCAAGTCAGGAGGATGGCCAGAGTAGTGGGAGCTGAGATTCTCGCCGTTGAGGACCGAAGGACAAAGCTGGCTGCAGAATGCAGGACTTTTGGGATGTCTTTGTTTGGGTCTTGGTCTGATCTGAAGATGGAGAAAGGGACAAGGGAGAGAGGTGGGTTAGCAGAGGAAGGGGCCTGATAGTGTTTAAGAAGATGGCAGAGAGGTATTTTGTCTGCAGTCAGTGGAGGAAAAGTAGTTTTGGGGCACCTGCTCCACACACCTGCACAGCAGGATGATTCTGCAAACCCTGCATCATCCACAGAAACAAAGCAGCTTTTCTCCTGCTTCATGCCATGGGAAGAGTGGAGCAACATGAACATCAGCACATCCCGTATGCCATCTTTCATTGCAAAGAGACAAAACTCAGCACAGTACCCTGAGAACTGTGCTGGGAAAATACCATGAGGCTTTTTCCAGAAATGCTCTATTGATACCTGACATCTTATTCCAATTTATGTGCAAGCAGAGCAACTCCTCCTTCCCCATCCTTAATCGCTGTTAATTGAACCACTTCCTTTCCAAATCCACCATGCTGTTCCACTCAATACCCGGGGACATAAATCTCCCTGTGTTGTTTGCAGTGCTGACTGCTGAGCACAGTAAAAGGTCTCTCAAGCTGACCAAGCCTGCAGCACTGCTAATAAATATCACCGGATTGGGTTCTGTTTTGCACATCTCAGCCAGTATTCTCAGGTAGGGCTGGTTGAGCAGCAAATCGCATTCAGCTTCGGGACAGCTGAGGATGCTGCAGAACCGTACTGGTATGAATTTGGGGGAGGGGCTTCAGCACTGTGTGTACAGTGTGGGACCATGCTGTTGGGAAGCCAACCCCAAGAGCCACCAGGTATAGCCACAGCTCCTCCAGGTACAGCTGCCTTGTGTGTCAGCTCTGCAGGAACACTTGTGCCTTCCTGCTTGTTTGGGAGTCTCCAAGCATGATTGGTAAGAAGCTGGATGCTTTCCCAACAAACCAGCCTAACCTGACCTAACCTTTCCTCAGTTTCATCCTGCTGCTTCTGCCAGGAAATCTCTCTGACCCTTCAGCCAGGTTCTTAGTGAATTAAGCTGCAAACAGGCAACGTTAGTAGGAAACCTGACATTTATTCTCAGTTACATGTCAAACAGAGGCAATAAAATAACCACAGGCTTCAATCACAGTTCAGACCTCATGAACTCAAGAGATGAGTTTTCAGTTCTGTTAAAACAACTACTTTTTAAAGATGTTTTCTTTCTAGTTTGACCCTTACATTGTGATGGCACCTTAGATACAGTTTTAGCGCAGGAGAGTTAAAGATCCCATTCCTTTCTTTCCAGCTCACTGTCAGCATGCTTCTATCTGCTGAAATATTCATGCCTGGTGCATAGCAATTCTGCATGCTCACCATGCCTTTTATCTCTGCAGGCTCAAGCAGCTTTGCAAACTTATCTTGCAGATAAGCCACATCAATATGAGCCAGAATGGCCACCATGAAGTTACTGTAGGGAAAAAAATAAAAATAAAAAAGCCTCTCCATGTGATGGTTAGGAGTTGACCCATATC
The DNA here is from genome assembly GCF_019238085.1 of Lagopus leucura. Taxonomy (NCBI): domain Eukaryota; kingdom Metazoa; phylum Chordata; class Aves; order Galliformes; family Phasianidae; genus Lagopus; species Lagopus leucura. Next base: position 9,092,579 of record NW_024962270.1, on the reverse strand, counting down.
TGTTCTGAGAGCATCCAGCTTACATGGGCATCCCAGCACTGAGAAATACCTGCAGGTGTATCCTGCTGCTCCTAAGCACAAAGGAATATGCACAAGAGGGAATCCCTCATCTCACACAATCTCTTCTGCATGGGCAGAGCTAATTCTACCAGGAAGGCATGGTGGATGTCAGCTTATCACTTGGTGACCACTGTAAAATTCTGCGAGAAGAACCTTGGTGGTAGCTCTGAAGGTCCTGGCACCTCTGCTGGTCCAGCACATCCCTTACAAACTGACTGCCCAACCTGAGTTTTTGTGACAAAAGATTCTTCAACATCTCCTTCCTTTGGCTGTTTACCTAAGCATCTGCTTAGACACTGAAGCTTCCCTGGAAAGCTGTGTGCTGGGCAGCAGTGGGCTGCTCCTCTCTGCTCTCCCTGGTGAAGGACTCAGAGGCTGGTTCTCAGAGGTTGTGCCCCCAGGGCTTTGGCAGAGGAGCTCATGTGAGTAGGAATCACAGGACACATTTCGCTGGATCCTGCCCATTCCTTCCACACTACTGAAAAGAAGTGCTTCTCCTCCATCTTGCCTTATTATACAACAATTTAATAAAAGGGGAGTATTGTTTTCTCCTGCTCAACAGCCCACTGACTTCTTGCCCTCCTTGTTCCCTCATCTCAGAGTGCTTGCAAGTATAACTTGTTCTCCCTTGTTGGGGGGAATCAAGGCACGGAAGGCTAAGAGGCTTGTTAAGTGCCCAGCGGGTGGAAGCCAAAGCCAGCACCACTTTACTCCAAATTCTCTGAGCCTTGTTCACATCCCCGATCACCTGGGGAGGTGCCTGATGGCCCCATCCCATCTGCCCAGTGGAGAGTGCAAATAAACATCTTTTGCAGCAAAAATGCCTTGAATGGGGAAAGGAGGGAAGAAAGGCAGATATGAGCACACATCCCCAGTTGTTTCCCTCTCCTGAACCCCATCCAGTCCCCAGAATGGTGGACCTTTCCCTAAAAGGTGTGCAGCACCTGTTAGATCTTTTTGGGGATATGATCCCTCCAGCACCTCCATCAAATTGTGAGATTGAAAAACATGTAAAAACTCACCCAGGCGCAGGAAATCATTTTGTTTGCAAATCAGAGCGTGGAACAGCAAAGCTTTTCATCAGACTTAGATTACCTTCGAGACCACGAACTCTGGATGCTCTTGGGATCAGTTTCTCTCCCTCTCACTGCCCCTTGTCTGTCCCACAGGTCCCAGGAGGATGGCAGCATTGTAGATTCTGGAGTTCAGTTTTGTGTTCCTTCCCGCTTGTGACTTGCTGAGGTCTCTCTGAACAGAGCACTTAGTTATATAGAAAATTACTGGGCTGCCCCCAAACGCAGCTGCTGCGACCAATAAGTGCAAGGCAGGACAGGGATGGAGGAGGAGGGTGAGGCAGGCAGGGATGAAAATCATAAACAAATCCCTCTCGGAGCGGGGGGAGAGAGCTGGGGGCAGCTGCTGACACCAGCATGGGGCTGTGCTTTGGCAAATAGACCCCAGCCAGCTTAGGGGAAAGTTTTGGGAGACATCAGAGCCTTTTGTGCCCAGAGTGCATGCACAGCAGCAGGGATGTGCTGTTTCCCTTCTGGCACAGTAAGTTCTTACTGAGGTGCTGGAGGTGGACAGGCTGTGCTTTGCCTTCCCTGAGCCTCTATGTGAAGCCGGCTGGGTGAGAGCTCAGACCACCCTCCATCTGCAAGGAGGTGCTTTTTCACATGCCAGCTCTGCTTGGATTTTGCTCTTGAGATATAGGGCAGAGCCTTTATGGCTGAGAAGTCAGTGCTGCCAGAGTCCCACCAGCTTCCCTCATGCCTCTGGTCTGGTCTCTAGACATGGTTTTGACTCAGAGATTCCACTCTGAGTTTCACCTGCCCTGTGCGGAAGATCTCAAACAGCTCTTCCATGAGATCCCTTCTGCCTTCCTCCAAACCCCTGAACCTCTTCTGCACAGCCCCAGGGACAAAGCTTCTCCCAACCTCCTTGGCTTATCTGCTTGCAGAGGAAAGTTTTTTTCCTCACTATGCTCTGAAGCTGGCTCTGCTCAGGAACTGGGGATTTATTTGGTATGGGACAGGTTGTTTTATTAAAAAAATAAAGAAAAAGGAATAGCCAAATCATCTTGTTTCAATGTCCTTAATGACTCAGGATTGTGTGCTGGCATAGCATGCTGGTAAAGTCACATTGATTTTTGGAGTAACTTTACTTTGGTATGGGAATCCCTTTGCCCTTCTAGCCCCAAAACAAGGATAAAAAGAATGGGTTCAAACTCTTTCCTAAGTAGAAGGAATCTCAAGCACATGAGATCATGACTGGTACTCTGGAGGGTCTTGCAGCCATTCACTGGGACCTGGACAGGCTGGGCAGTCCATCGTGCAGCCCACAAGAAGGAAGTATCAGGTCCTGCCCCTTGGGGAGGAACAACCTAGCTGTGCTGTAGGAAGCCATCCCATAGCCTTGCTCACCCTGGTTGCCCGTCTCCAAACTATGTCCATTTATAACCTGTTATTCTTACATTTTATCTTCAAGCTAGGATATTTTTTAATCTTTTTTTTTTTTTCTTTCCCTCCCCCCCCACTGGACTTTCCATTACCAGTCTTCAAAGTGTAATTTCCAGTAACTTCAAGAACTATCAAAGCCATGCAAAAGTCCTCCTATGTCTCCCTGTAGTTTTCTCTTCTCCAGTCTTCAAGTCTTCATGGGAGAGGTACTCAGCAGAGAAAACTTTCTAGAATGGCATTTGGGCTTTCTAGGTCGCATTTGCAAGCAATAAGACAGAAGATGCTTTGTCTTCTAGGTGACTTTAATAGCATTCAAGTTTGCGGCTATTTATTTTCACCCTGTTTCATGGGCATCATGAACAACGGTGCAGGAGCTCTGCTACTTACGGGAGAGCTGCAGAAGTTCAGAACAGAATGTTTTTATATGTGTCTGCTGTTCCAGCCTTTTTTTCTGAGTGGATCCAGACACAAAAATGGATTCGACTTGGAAGGAAACTCCCTTTCATCTTGAGATTTGGCCAAAGATGCCACTGAGAATTTGAGGCTCTCTTTGCTCAGTGGTCAAGAACTGTAAACAGGGTAGAGATAATCTACATTTGTTGTTGGGAACTTTATTCTTTTTTGGTATAGAAACAAATTATATGTGTTTTCTCCACTGAATCATTTCCATGAATCCTTGAAGCTTTGATGAATCAGAGCTGTGGATAATCCATAGAAAAGTTAATGTCTTTATTTACTGCTTACTCTCATCTATTAGAGTTGACTCCTCCTCAGAAGAGAGAACAACACTTCCATTTAGATTCTTCTCTCTTCATCCTGTTAAGCATCCCAAATTGAAGAATCTATCACCCACCATCTCTCTGTGGCTTCTCACATCTTGGCACTGCTTGCTCTGCAGAGATGACTTTTCCCCTGGTCTCACCAGCTTTGATCTCATCAGCTCAGATATCAGAAGCAACAGAGATTACGTTTTGAGGGGTCTATTTTATTTGCTTAGCTTTTGGTTTAAAGCTGAATGTTTTACTTAAAAACACTTTATACTATTGCAGGGGATAGAGGCTGCTTCTGGAGTCTGCTTGAGGATCCCACTTCTCACTTTCTCTGCTGACACTGCCATATAGTTATTAGATAAAGATGTTTTTCTTTCTTTTCTCTAGCTTCATTCTTCCTTGCTCATCTCATCTCATCTCATCTTAGCTTATTCCTCACTGAGATATTCCTTCTCCCAGACAGACCACATGGAAACGTGCTGCTAGTGGCCTGTGCTGGTGGGTGCAGCCCATCCCTGACCTTAGTTTGGAGGCAGACATCTGGTACTATCCTCCTTTGGGCCATAATGCTACTAGGTGTCTCCAGCTTGCCAGCCTGTGGTGTCAGTGAAGTATTTCTATACCCTGGCAACAAAAGTTGGCACTTCTGACTTGGCCAGTGTGGGACCAAAAAGTTTCCCTATCTGCTGGTGCCCTTGTGGTGCCCTCTCATCATTCCCTGAGTGAATCTGTCCCATGAGGAGCACATTTATGCTCCTCAGGCTGATCAGAAAAAATGCACCTCATACAGCTCATCTCAGCCCAGGGCAGGAGTCATGGCATGTCAGTTCCATCAACTTTTTGGCCTTTTTGGAGGGCTGCAGCATTTCCTCTTCTCAGAATACATGAGTCCACGTGGCACCTCTCCTCTCGACCCCACTGGGGAGTTATCCTGCTGCCCTATTCTGGGATAGTCATGTTTTGGCATGTGACAGAAGTATGAATGGGACTTTCTGTTCTGCTGGAAACAAAGGATGTCTGCAGACCCCCTTGGAGACCCCCAGGAAAACAGCACTCTTCTTGTACAGTCAACTGGTGTCTTTGAGACAAAATTCATTTTAAAGGCTAATGATAAGTGTCACTTAAATGACCAGAACAAAGATACTACTTGTGAACTAAGCCATGATACCACTTGGCATCAAGCAGCAATGCAGCATCATGCAGGCTTCATGCTTGGCAAAAGCTGCCCTTCCATTTTAAAGGTGACAGATAGAGTGTAATTAATTTCATTTTCTGCTGCCATTGGGCTGAACTGATTTCTGTGCAAGCAGCACAGAAGTTGGCTTGGCCAGACTAGCTAGCTCAGAGGAACTGTACCTCAGAGAGTCCTTGCTGATGTTATAGGAGAAGACTGATAGTTTGTCTTCACACTACCTTTAAGCCTGGATGATTGATGTGTGCAGCTTGGGGCTAAGAGTTGGAAAGCAGACACATTCTCAAGTCCTTGACAGAGCATGTGTGTGAGATCCCACTAAAGTTTGTCATCTGTCCATCAGTGTCTCCCGCTGATGCTTCAGTCATCTTCTGTAAGAAAAAGATGATCTGTGGTGAAACGTAACACCGTGTCTTCGTCATATCACAAGAAAGAGCACATAGCTTTTGCTTTTTGTTTGGGGAGTTGTTGAAAGGATACACTGTGAAAATGTATCTCTGCAGCCAAACTTCCATGGTTTTCACAGTTTATTTTCTATGAAACAAGCTAAGACAAGGGAAAAAAAACATATTTTAACCTGAATGTAGTCTTGAGCATCTGATTTGTCGCTTTGACTTGTCCAGTGCTCATCCTCTTAACATCCCTTGGTTCATCTTAGCACCAGCTTTAGATCAGCTAGTGTCCACCTACCTTGAAAGCCTCCGCTCTTTCCCATAACCTTATCAATTCCTGCCCACATGGTCCTCGAATATGGCAATATTTGATATTCACAATAGAAAGGGCTAATAGATACAAACTAAGTAACATGAATTTCTAACATCGTAGCAAAGGTTTTTGTGAATAAGTGTAACCAAAAGCAAGCTACTATGACGAAAGAGGTCAGTCCAAGATTAAATGAATGGCAATCAAGTTTCAAGATATCTCTGTGCTGTGGGATTAAATGAATGGCTATCAACTTTCAGGATATCCAGTTGGGACCATCTCTGAGCATTAACATTAGAGCCAACATTCACTGTTTGAGGAACTGTGGAAACATACTGATGACTTTCTAGTCAAAGCCCTAGAATGACAATCCTTAAGGCACTGGTAAATAAAAATAATCACTTCTGTTTCAAGATTCAATCACTGGATTTAACCTACAGGTAGAATAATCTTGGAACTCTTCTCTAAAATTGTGCTGTTTTTGTGTGATCTTATGATACAGGAATCAGATCATGTAAGTATGGTTGAAGAGTTGAGAAATAGCTGCAAGAATCATTGGAGAATTCCAACTTACAGTCCTTAATATAGGATTGCATACAAACATATTGATCCACCTACAAAATGAACGTGGTTAGGTACCCTAGCATGCATTCAGGCTTGGTCTGGAGGTGGGTGTCAGGATACTGGTGGCACTAATTGATCTTAATAGCCCTGAATGGCCTCACCTGAGACCTCCCCCACACCTATAGCCAAGTTTCAGCTGTAGGACCTATTTCAGTTCAACCTGTGAGGTTGCTTTCTGGTTTGGGCCTAATTGCAGACTCTGTTGGGGCTGTGACCCACAGCTTGGACTTGGAATGTGCCTTGTCACCATGAGCTGACAAGATTTGGGCTTCTGGTTGAACCTGGCTGCTGAGTCCTGCTCTGCTCAGGAACTGTGGGACAGGTAATAGCCATCTTGTTGCCCCTTTGGTGGGGTGTGATGTGTCCCTGTGGCAGAGGTCCTTTGCTGTGCTAGAGTGTGGATATGCATGGGAAAAAACTTGCCTCTGTAGGGGTAGTTGGTCACAGTGATAGCCTTAGAGCATGTTCCAAATCCTTCCCATCACCTCAGCTCTTCTATCCTGCTTTCATTACCTTCTTGTTGTGTCACAGTGCTGTGGTTGTCCCTGCATCCCCTCCTGCAGATTCTGCCCCCCTGCTCCACTTCCACCATGTCCTCGTCTTCTCTAATGGTCTACTCCAAAAGAGATGTGATGAAGAGTTAACTTGCCTATGGGAAGCAATATAATTCAGTCAAGGTTACTTTAAAACTGATGGTGATTAATCCTGCTAATCAGCCATGGAGCCCTTACCCGCTTTTTATCCTCCCTGAAGTGGTATTCTAGGAAGTGTGAGTCTGCATTATCCCAGATGCCAGGAGTATACTGCAGGCAGTAATGGGCATTGGTATGCCTGGAGGAGAGGATACACCTGCAAGTGTCAGGTATGCTGGGGCTCCTCAGGGACTTGAATAACAGAGCTCAGAAACACTGCATCAGGAATACAAAATGGTAAAACCTTCAGGAGAGGAGAACGCAGGGAACCTGTATGAACAACTCCTTTGGGAATACACTTCCCTGGGGATGTGAGAGACAAATCTTCCTGCTTTTGTGAGACCTGTTCTCATCTGATTTACAAGCATTGTGTATTTTTGTTCAGTGATCCTCCAGGAAGATCTGTGTTAGGAATGCTGATGTCTGTTTGGGAATTGATTTCTGAGCTGTTGACATCTTCAGGGTTACTACAGGAAAGAGAAAAAGTCATGCCTTCATTGCTGACTGTTTTCTTCAAGCCTTACTGCCAATACTTGCTTCACTCTCTCCCTTTTCCCTAAGAGTTTGGAGTCCTGGTGCACAGCTCTGGCACTTCCCGGGGTGCTTCTGTGAATGTTTTCATTCTTTCAGGGTGCTCTGGTGCCAATGATCTCTGACCTTTTTCGCATTCTTTACCCTCCCCAGGCTGATATCATCTGTTTTTAACCCTTGATACAATTACTGCAGTGATGGACAGTAAAGAAAGCAAATAGTGGCAGCAATGCATGTCCTATAGACTGCTTACTTCCCTTCTTCTGGGAGAAATGCCCCATGGGCTTGGGATGGCTTTGAAGCACTGAGATAAGACTCACTTCCCCAAATCTTTGTCAGTGATCCCCATCCCCAAACTGCAACAGCTCAAGGAGCTGCATGAGTCCAGTTCATGTGGATCCCACCCTACAAAACCTTCAACAGTTCAAAGCTGGTCCCTACCAAACTCTGCAGTGTACTCCACTGCAGAGGAATGAAAAGCAGTAACTGGGTGCTTGCATCTGCCTGAGTGCTTGCAGCCATGTCCCTTTCCATCCATCAGGATGGGTGTGAGGAGAAATAGCCTTATTTAAAGCACGTAGGGTGCTGGGGTTTTTCCTTCCTGTTGGAGAAGGGAATGCTTCAAAAAGCATCTCTGTGCTGCAGAGCCAGATCACTGCTGTTCCCACGAGCCTGCACTGACCCCGCACTTTGGTGCTATTTTTTTTTTCTGCTGTTGCTTGTAATGTTCTTATCAGCTGGGGCCAGCTGAAGTCAAGCGGGCTGGGGATGACAAAGGGTTTGCAGCTCTGCCTTCTGAGTCACCAGGAGTTTCATGACAGTGGCCATGAGGAGCAAGAGTTGCTTGCCAGCTCCTTCTCTTTGAAGGCTGCCCATTATGTTCCAGTGTCCCAGAGGCTGTGTGTGTATGTGACTTCCTGCATGGCTTTGGATGAACTGGGATGTGCAGCATGCACAAGGTGCTCATCTGCTGATGCCTTAAAGTCCCTGATTAACAGCCACTGGGTGTGGGGATAATATGCTAAAGTATCACTGAAACCAATGTGATGAGACCATGACAATGTTGATCCTAACCTTGATGGAGAGAAGACTTCTAGTACACACAAAAAGCCACCTTATAGTAGTTTCCAGTCAATAAAAGTGACTGTTTCAGTTTTTGTTTCCCCTGGGAAGGTGGAAAGAAACTTACAGCTCATTTTGTGTGTGATAGGCCTTATTAATGTTTGTTGTGGTGGTTTTTTTTTGTTTTGTTTTTTTTTTTTTTTAAATGCTGGAAGTCTTCATGCATTCAGAATGCAGATTACAGCAGCCTCTTCTTGGGCATCCCCAAAGCTGTGCTGAGTTTGATTTTGGGGGTGAGTAGAGCTGAGGAGGCTGAAGTACTCTGTGATAGAGTACCATGTTTTGACATTAATAGGAGAGGAAAGAAGTTTCTGCAGATGGATGAAAAAGAGCATTTTATAGATCCTCATGGTGAAATGGTGCAGATGCATAAGTGTGGTTTTTACCCTTTAGGATCTGCAATTGAAGTGGGAGGTGACTTTAACTTATAAAATATCTCCCTGGAGCTCTGGTGCTATTTGAGCTCTTGGCAGAAAAATCCTCATTATCCAGGGTAAGCGTGGAACTGCTTTTCCTGTTCATAGCACAACATTTCATGGATTTGTCTGTAACTGATCTTGGAGTTTGTAAATGAGTGTGATATGGGTATGATATGAGCTTCAGCTTCTGAGCTTCCCTGAGCTAGGCAGGTGTGCAACGTGCAATGCACACTGATGTTATAGTATTTCCCTTATACCAGTTCTTTGGCTGAATTCTGGATATTCCATTTAAAGCTGACAATATCATAGAGCTCCATAGAATCAGGCAAACTTTCCTGTGCTCTGTAATTGCAATAGCCTGTAAACAACTTGTATGTGTTAATTCTATTAATTTCAAAGAAACTAAAAGTGGATTTGAGGTTTTTTTTTCTTGAATGCTATTATTGTCATGTTTTCTGGAAATCTGAGTATTCCAGCTGGAGAACCTCTGCAGGATGTGAATATTTTGACTTGTGGAATTGTCATCTTGGAGTATTAAAGATCAGTTAAAGGAAAGTGAGTCTTAGTGCAGTCAGCACAGACAGCAGATAGATCCAGCAGTTCATGGCAAAGCCCTCAGATCCCCAATTCTAACTGATCACCTGATATATGTTCCTGATGGCTTTGTCAGGACAGTGCCAGCAGAAGAGCAACACAACTCAGTAGTAATTTCTTTGGAGTATTTCCCAGTCTATCTTAGCTTCCTTCCGTTAACTTTGCTTAACAAGCTTCTGAGAAAAGTTTGGATAACTGGTTGTTGCTCCTGAAATAACTACAGTTAATTACATGAAGATTGATGGCCTCCTCTCCAAGAGCCAGCCTTCGTCTTTCTGGAGTACTGATGACCTTTCCAGGAAATGGAAATGAGGAAATGCAGTGGGAGATGAATTGGGTAAACAAGATGTAATTTAGAATCCATAAAATTATGGGGAGAGCGAGACTGGTGTGTTTCCCTGCATACCACCCGCCTTGCTGCAGCTTGCAGATAGACAGCGTTAGTTGGTTGTTTACCAGTGATGAAACTGGGGAAGATGAAGCACAAAAAGACCCATAACCAGCAAGGGGCTGACAAAGGGGCTAGCAGAAGGCAGAGGAAAGCACAAGTCTGTAACATCTTCCCTTAACATCTGGTGAAGGCTACTCTCTTGTAGTCGGAGCTTTCGTTCCCACTGTTGGACGCGAGTCAAAACCAAAGGTGTTGCAAAGAGCCTACAGCCTTCATTTTTTATGTCGTTGGAAGAAAAACAAGCTCATGAATGCCATTAAAGAACACTGAGTGATGTCTGCTCTTGGAAATCTCCGCTGTTAGAAGACCCATTTGTTGAGCTGACCATTAATTGAGATGCCTACAGTACATGACAACAGAGATGTGGAGGAGGCTTTGTTTGATTCTGCCTGAGTTTATTGCCCTGAGCTCTGCTGGTGGAAGAGCCATCCTCGAGTGACCATTGGATTAGGAGTGGAAAATGTGCTTAGGTGCTTGTGAGGGAGTCATGCTATTGGAAAATCTGTGGCTTCCAAATAGGCAGCCCCGCACTGTGCTGTGTGATGGTTATCTTTGGGTCAGGCACTGTGTAATTGAAATCGGAGTCCTCAAAATGGATCAAGAGAGCAGAAAGTTGATACGAATCATCTTTTCCCCATGATTGCTGCCTGCTACAAGGTAATTCTGGAAGAACTGGAAAAATCTTATGGAATGCAAAATCAGCTTTACAAATTGACTGTCAGTTTAAAAAAAAAAAAAAAAAAAAAAAAACATTCATCCATAAGAGTCTATTTAGATGTTCTATAATAAGCCCAAGGTCCTCTTCAGTTAATTAGCAGATGCCAATTTTGAGTTCCATTCCTGAAGCTCCTATCACTAGCCTCCAGGTCCCCGTGGTATCTCACACAGCTTTATAGCTGGCATGGAAATGCCTCATATGGGAGGGGATGTGCTGAGCGAGGCAACATGATGTTTGCTTGGGAGGGTGAGTCAAGTGACATGGGTATATGGAGGAGTGCAAAGGGGTTTTTCATCTTGTTGGAGTGGTGCTGGGGGAATATTAATAATGGGAAGGGAAAGAAAGACACAAAAGGAGATGCCTTATAAATCAAGGATGGCCTCGAGACAAAAGCCAGTCATATGTATTAGGAGTAACTGGTTTCATGTGAGGTTTCTCAATAGCCTCTCTGTGTGGAGGAGACACTGGGGCTTTGTGGAGGGCTGCACGTCCCATAGGGCTGCTGGGTCACAAGCAGTGCATGTGACTGCAGAGCGTTACCCCAGTGTGGGGCTTCACCATGGCTCATCCAGCTTGGTGGTGGAGCTGAGAGGTGGCGTCTCTGGGGGCATCCTGTCTCAGCCTGCCTCTGCTCCTCTAACTTTCACAAGAAGGAGGATTGGAGAAGGAAGTTTTTGTTTTGTTTTGTTTTGTTTTTTGAAGGCTCCATGTTTTTCACTACTGTGGAGTGATGAGGAGAAGGCTTTTCTTGTGGACACTTTTCACTGGACACTCATATGTCTGAGATTTGAGATAGGAAAGTAACTGCCATCAGTAATTGATTACCTCTGTTAATCTGCTGAGCACATGGCGATCAAGGTTCCTTTATGCTGAGATGTCTTTCTACCTCTCAGTGCACCATGGGCCCTGAAAACACTAAACACTAGTTTGCTGGCAGCTGAGAACTACATGTGCTTTACTAGAATCATAGAATCATTAAGGTTGGAAAAGGCATCTAAGAGCATCTTGGTCCAACTGCCAGCCTGTGCCCATAACCTCTCTAAACCATGTCCATCAGTGCCACGTCGACCCTTTTCTTGAACACCTCCAGGCACAATGACTCCACCACCTCCCTGGGCAGTCTGTGCCAATCCCTCACCACTCTTCCAGAGAAGGTCTTTTTCCTAATAACCAACCTGAACCCCCCTGGTGCAACTTAAGGCCATTACCTCTCGTCCTATCTCTGTTACCTGGGAGAAGAGGCCAATACCCATCTTGCTACAATATCCTTTCAGGGAGCTGACAGCCCCTGCAAGGGAAGGACATGGTCTGGAGATTTGGGATGTGATGGGAGTCTTGCCAGTGATCTGGATGGAGACCAAAGCTGGGAGAAGAATAGACTGTCAGCAGAGAGACACAAAGCAGATAATGCAAAGATCAAGTGGCAAAAGGGTTTATTGGTGCTGTGAAAAAATAGCTATAGAAAACAAACATTTTCTTCTTACATTGAGCCAGGAGTCTTATGAAAGAAAATAAAGTGCCTGGACTTTTCAGCCTCTTCTGTCTCTTCACTGTAAATCCCCTCCAATCTTCCTTTATACTCTGATTTTCCAAGTTGGCTGAGGTTTTGTTGAAGCTGAGAAGGGAGAAATCTTTCCTCTATCTTGTATTAAAAATTGTGCAGCATACGTTCCTATGTTAATTTATTTTTGTCAAGTGACTGATGCTGGATTCTGCTTCAGCTTGGACGTCAGCTAGCTGCTGTATAGTTGTGTTCTCCAATGTGCTGTGCAGGCAATTCACTCCATGTAGTGGAAAAGTGCTTTCACACCATGACTCCCTGGGATGTTTGCTATTCAGATATGTCCCACAGATACTCAAGGCCTGGTTGGATGGAGCCCTGAGCAGCTTGATGTAGTGGCTGGCAACCAGCACACAGCAAAGAGATTGGAGCTCTATGATCATTAATGTCCCTTCTAACCTAAGCCATTCTATGATGTGTTTGTTGCTGATGTCACTTTCAGTATCTAAGCTAAGACCCCCACCTTGCTCCCTAGTTAAAGGGAGCTCAGCCACAGTGAATTGCCCTGTAGGCACCCCACAGACTCTGGAAGGCCACAGACCAACGCTTTCAGGTACTTCAAACAAAGTCATGGGAGCCCTTTCCTGCCTGCAACCATCCATGCTGCAAGATGCAGAACTTCTCCTTGGTGGAGGCCCTCTGGCCTGAGAAGAGCTTCTGGCTCTTCCTATTTCAGGAGTGAGAAGCAAGTGTAGAATAATAATTTGAATGAAAACCTAGGAGCCTAATTCACCCTGGCAGACTGTGATGGAGTGGTGGCATTGTGCCAAGGGTAAGCTGGGTCCTTCCTGTTTATTTTTGTAGCTGAAGGCCACCATGATCATGCCAGTTACTTAAAAGAAAAGTTTGTCTCCCCATCCTGCTAATTAACAGCCTCTGAGAGGCACCCAGAACCCATCTCTGGGGCCTGGAGCGCTGCAAAAGCATGGAAAGGTTAATTGAAGGCAATGGGAAAACAAGAATTCAAACTTTAACTTTCTTGGTCTGCCCTTGTTATGCTAACAGCATGGTGCAGGAAGACTTAATGACTACTCATCACCCTGCTACCTAATTAACCTTCTGCTCTGAAACACAGAGAGCCTAAACAGGGATCTTGCTGCCCAGAGCCCTTTCTGTCGGCAGCCCCAAGGGTTAAGGAAGATATTGCTAAACTCAAATCCGCTTGGTCAGTGTCTCTTCAGCTTTTGTTATAGGAATTAAGGGGTTTTTCATGATACTTACTGCAATCTCTAGTAGTGCTGCTGAACACCTTGTTTTGCATCCGCTCTCTTCTAGGAGCAGCTGGGAGCTTTGGGGCAAAATAAGAGAATAAGCCGAAGTGTCTCAGTGGGCCGCAGCCATGTGATGGGAAGGAAAAATACAGAAGCCAGAGCACAAGTGAAATTATGTCACCCCAAGCCCTCCTTGAAAGTGCAGTGTTCTGTAAGGCTTATCTCAGCTTTGTTGGCAGGGCACAGCATCTTGCTTTGATGTGTCAATGAACTGGAGAGAAGAAAGGACTTTTTGGAATTCATTAATTCATCTTCCAGAATGCTTAACCAGAGCTTAACTTCTTTCAGAGCCACTGCTTTGCTCATATCCTGCCTTGTCTGTACAGAGAGATAGGAGGTCATTGGCACAGATGGACTTGGACTGCTGTGAGTCCTGGTGTCTGTACGGTATGTTGGTATGTGGTGTACTGGGAGAGTGTCCACACGAGGGGTATGAGCAGTGGTGATGTTACAACTCTGCTTGCCTTTCTTCTCTCTCCCTTCCCAGAAGCTGCTTTTCTCTGGTGTCCTGCCATGGCATGGATGCCTCTCCTATCACATAATAATTGAGATTGGAGATGAAAAGATCTCTGGAGGCAATCTGGTCCAGCCTCACGCTCAGCCAGAGTCTCCTGGGTGATTGCCCACAACCCAATCATAGCTGTGAGTACTTGGTCTTTCTCCTCATGCCATTCTCTCCCTAACTCATGAATGTATTATTGCAGTACCAGGCTCCTCAGATCCCCAAACCACGATCAGGCATAACCAAAAAAGTTGGCAGAGATTGAAAAAAAAAAAAAAAAAAAAAAAAAAGCATGGCTTTGTACCAAAGCCAGAACAGGTGGTGGTCAGGATTTCCAAAGAGAAGAACCAGTTCAGCTGGTGTGCATAAGATCTGCTAGCACCTGTGGCAGCTGGGACTGGGATTAAGGGGGCCCTTAGGTTCCTACTATGGATGAGGCTCTCAGGAGCCTTCACCTGCTATTGGCTGCAGCTCCAAAGTGACAGCTGTTTAATTTAAGCATGGTATCCCCTGCATGGGGGTGGTAAGAACCTGAAAGTGGTTGCTGCCATTGCCTTATTTCGTTCAGTGTGTCTGCCCCAACTTGATATTTATACTGAGGAGCACCAAAGAACTAGCAGAGGACCCTGGTAGGGATGTCCTTGGCGAGGTGATGAGGCTGGGAGGGAGGGCTGAAGGTAAAGCCTTCTGAATGTAACACTGAGGTGAATGACAACAGATCTGGAAAGTGCACAGTGAATTTTTGGACTTCAGGGTATCAACTGCTGTGGGAGGAACATCAGGCACCAAGTCAAAGGACAGAATGTGGGATAACTCCTGCTTTCCCTTTCCCATGAAGTGGGAAAAACTTCTCCATGGTGGGAACTGAAGCAAGGGATGAACAAGGAGGCCTTTCCTCCCCTTCAGAATATGGGTTGCTGTTGGAGCTATTTGGAGATTGTCGCTGCTTGTTTTGGCCCTGACTTGAGTGCTTTGGCCACCACCTTGCTCAGGTGGCTATTTTTGGTCTTGCCAGGAATGGACTTCCTGAAGGGTAAAATGATGGAGGAAAGAAAATAAACTTCATGTTTTCTGATCTGTAAATAAATAGTTTTTCTTAGTCTTTCCCAGGGTCAGTGGTGAATACAAGCAGGAGGTGGAGAGTGAGTCCTTGTGTCCCATGTCACTGAGTGGTACTGGTGACAGAAAAGGTCCCTTTGGGTAGACCTGCCTGATCCACAAGGATAAAGAGTGAAAAATCACAGTCTGGTGGTGAGGGGTAAGGGAAAGCCAGCCTGCCTTTGTGGGGTTTAAGAAGAACGAGGCCAGAGGTTTCTTTTTTGACAACCAGCTTCTTGCTCATACTTGCCACTGTAGTTTCTCAAACAGTGATAATGGGGAGGAAATGGCTGCTAATTGCACTGTTAATCACAGATGCTAATGCTAATCTGCATCCTTGCTCAGATCCCTGCCAACTTTCTGGCTGGAAAGAGCTGTGTGGCAGAGATGTAGCAAACCCATGGTGATTACAGCTCTGTGTGCAGGTGGAAAGGAAGATCTCATGGGGACTTGCTTCTCTAGACAGCAGGATATGGGAAAACTTATTGAAAGCAGGGAGGAAATGTGCATACTTTGGGGAAAAGTCAGTCAGAGGTGAGAGGCAAAACGGGTTTTCTCAGTTAGGGGAATTGGAAAGCCAAAATTAAGTCAAACTAGTTGTTCTGTTGGCAGCTTAAGCCTGGTGTTGGTCTCTTGGCTTGTAGTGTGATTTGTTCAGGGTGGCTCTGGGAGAACAGGAAAGTGTCAGGGCTGGGGATGCTTCTTGCTGGCTGCTGCCACCTCCTGGGGACTGACTTTGGCCATGTGAAGTTTTGGGGCTGCTGCCATTGAGATCGTCCCAGGAAAAAGAGGTTTCTACCCAAGAAAAGGGAAGGAGCTTTTCCCTTTGGAAACATGTTTTCACAGCTTGTTTCCTTAATAAGCATGATGGGGAGATATAAGCATGGATGGAGGGCTGTCTGGGGAAGAGTTGGGAGAACGCATAGCTGCCTTACAATATCTGGTGTCGGGGGCCATGTGGCCTGAAAGTAGAGCTTGCAAATGACAGGAGCCCTGTTATGGGTCAGAAGCAGGTCCTCATGGAACAGCCCTAGCCCTGATATCATTCAGCTCCTGCTGGTGACAGTGTGTCCCGTGGACAAGCATTCCCAGGCATCCTGGCTGGCTTCTCCAGGACTTCTCCCAGCGTTACCAGAGTGGGAAATCTAGACCACAGAGCTACAAATCTGAATGGCATCTTGGGGTAACGACGGTGAAAGGCTCTGCTCTACACTGCAGCTGATTGCTGTGACCCCGATGCTGTTGGGCACTGGGCACACCGTCCCATGTGCTACCAAAGCCACCAGGAGCCCCACTCACTCCTGCAACCTCCAGCTTCCCGCACCCAGCCTCAGGGCGAGGGGCTGGTGTCGGCCAGAAGATGGTGCTGGTAGGAAAGTGATTAAAGACGTCGCTCCGTTTCTGCCAGCGGAGTTCGGAATTGTTCTCCCCCCTCCCCCCCTATACGAGATGCTGTAAAAATAACTCAACATGTTTAATGGTCCCGAATCTACCACCAGAGTTATTTATTACATCCAGCAGGTTACTGAGAGCTAAACTGCAGTAACTTGATACTTGCGAGGCAAAGGCTGCTTCTGGGCAGAGGATTCTCTGGGTCACTAATGGAAGCATAACCCTGATTGATAATGGTTTTAAGCTTATTTATTTTTCCCCAGGATCCTTCTCATGGCATCCTCCTGCCTGGCTTGGCCAGACTGCCCCTCGGTGGGGTAACTCTGGGGATTCCCCAAGAAGAAGCAAATAGTGTGCTGGGCTCCACTTCTGGGGAAGGTGTTTTATTTTTATTTTTGGATCGGTGAGATTCCTCTTCTGAAGGCAGTAGAAATGCAGAACTGTCTCTTTCTGTTGTAGCTATTGGCCTGCCTATGCAGTGCTGCTTTCCTGGGGTGCTGTCACTTCTGCAATAGGTAACGAAGCCACACCAGCATCTCTGGTCCTTCTGGATGCTGCTGCTCACTGTGGCCATGCTCTGATTCTCCTGCCTGCAGGGATCTCAGTTCCCAGTGCAGAGCATAACCTGCCCCTATCCTATGGTAGGACGTGGTAAAGCCATTGACTATGTCAATGCAGACTCCTCACATCTGTGTACCTGCCTGAGACTGCCACGAGGCAGAGGTGGTGGCAGGTCCATCTGGCCTTGAGCAACAGGGCAGGGACTGAGCCTATGACACCATTCACATTGAGATGCACTCATCAAAGCTGCTTGAGGTGAAAGCAGCACCCTTTCCTGCTCATCCCTACCAGATACTAGCTCCCACCTGACCCCTGCTGTATATGGAACCCATCACTCACTGCCATTGTGGTGGCAAGATTCAAAAAGCTATAACAGTGAGCAGAGCTCTGCTTTAGTTAGAGTGCTGTTTCTTTATCACAATCCTAAGCCTGCTTGTGGCTTTCAGGTGGATGTCTAGCAGCCTCTACACAGAGTAGAGCTTGTTGCATGCTTGCACAGGAGCTCATTCTATGCCCAGTCTTTTAAGTGAGCCTTTCAAGCTGGGATAATTTAAATGGGAGATTTCCAGCTGCTTGATGGAGCATGTTGTTGAGTCCTCCTACCAGGATCATGCTCGAGCTAACTGGAAGTGATCTGACTGGGGGCTCAGTTCCACTGGGGCACCTTGGGGAGGCCACTGTGGGCCTCCATACTCCAAACTGCAAAATTGAGCCTTGAAGCCCTGTTCCTGAAGTACCCAGGAGGCTTACAGGTGACAAGGCAACCCTAAGCACACTAAGCCCTGCTCTCCAGGGTCAGAATGAGTTGCTCCAATTCCAACAAGACTGAGGGGACCAGTACAGTCTATGTTCCTGTTGGTGACTGAAAGCAGCTTTCTAGTACTAGCTGTCCCTTGGCATCCCTACCTTCATGTGAAGCTACTGATGGTCAGGCAACAAAACCAGAGCTGAATCCTGCCTTTGTGTCCTGGATTTTTTATTGAAGAAAACCCTCCTCTGATAAGCTGCAGACCTCTGGCTGTGAGGAGGCATGCAGAGCTCTTCGTCTGAGCTGTCCTTGAGCCCTACAAGCATCTCTTCTGGAGATGATGACACCATTTGGCTTGGTTCCTATGCTGGGACCAAGCCAGTGTAGGGGCACCTTAGGAATGTGTCCCTCTTCCAAGAGATGCTGAGACTGGCTGCTTTTCCGCGTTCTCCTCTTCCAAATCTAGCACCATCCAAATCAATCCTGCCACCATAATTCAGGCAGTCTGTAGGGAAGGCCTGTTATCCCTTTATATCCACACTGGTTTTGAGGGCTTAATCCTGGACCCAGCCTGACCAAAGATGCTATTTGAGAGCAGCTGGCAGCACCTTCTCCTCTACTTGCCCAGCTCAATTCTGCCTGGCTTCTGCAGTTCTCTGGCTTCTCCAAGGCAGCACAGCAATCAGGGCTGTACAGCATCATTAGTGGGGCCAATCATACAGCTTTTGTGTTTGGGGAAACAAATCAAACCCTGTAGGTTTTTGTGCTTGGATTACTAGCATCTGTTATTCCTGAAGGTCAGTACTTGTGCTGGACGGTCTTGCATCTCCCTTGGGTGCCTTTCCTCTGTAGAACTGTAGGGGAGGATGTAAAGGAAGAGGGTGAGATGGGCTATGGAGCTTCCAAAGCCAGTAAATGCTGGTGTTGGTTTTTCGTGTAGTTTAGTCTTCAGCCTTGAAGACCATCTGTGTGCAGATGGCTTTGAGCACTGACCCAGGATGAGCTGGAGAGGCTTCAGCGTGACTTGAATTATGTCCGTGGAGCCAGGCTGTTCCAAGAGTCAAAAAGGGATCTGCACCCACAAATCTGCAGGAAAGGAAATGTGACAGCTGACGGAGATGTAACCCTCCTAGAAGGGTGTTATGGTGAGGGAATGGCTCTGGAACTAATTTGAGCTTATCAGAGAATTAAATCACTATCCTCTAGGATAAGTGCATAGTTATGGTCCCAAGGCTCCTGGACCACATCAAATAAGTAGGTGGGAGTCAGTCCCAGGTGCTGAGCAGTGTCAAAGGGAGAAGGGCTTGTCTTTGTATATTGGGACTGGGGCTCCTACAGGACTACTGTCCCTTCTGGAGTGGGGGATGCTCAGTTTGGACATCCTTTCTACTGCAAACCATCTCCACTGGGATCCCTGGGCCTATTATAGCCTGATTAAATATTAAAACAATTCATTTTGTACTTAAACTGTTTTGAAGGCTCCTGCTGATGATGACTTTGAAGTCTGTGGCAAAAGGGTTTGCTCTCATTTTTTCCTCCCCCCTTCACCTCCATCCCCACCTTTCCCCAGGCAGGAATGGGAGAGTATTTCTCTTCTACCATTAGCCCTCATCCAAACCACATGGCTCTGCACCAGAAGAAGATGCATGAAAGGCACCCAGTCACTGGGATATCCTTGACAGTAGGTGGCTTATAGGGGTGAGCTCAGGGGTTGTCCATCTCTGTATGCCAGGAGTCTACCTGTGGCCACTTCTCCCTATCCTGTGTTGCAGCAAGAAGGTGAGGATAGCTCCAAGGAGACCAGGAGTTGATCCAAGCCTCCTGGGGGGAAAGCCCAGGGTGGGACCCTAGCACTGGAGGGATGTTTGAACACCTGGTGAGCTCAGGGCTTAAATTTCAGGTTGCACCCTATTTGTTTTTTCACCATCCGGTCCCATGAGGCCTGTACCTCCTCTGCCTGCTATAGATGAAGGAAAAGTTGCCAAATATTTTGTCTCTGCTGAAGCAGCCTTCCTTCTCATGCCTTCCCTCCCCCGCCTTCAGCCCCATCTTTTACATCTGTTGTATGTGAAATCCAGCAAACTCTCAGCAGAGCTCATTACTCACAGCCCACTGCTCTGAAGAGGGCTGAAAGGTCCTGCACGTAATGATTTGGAGGTGATTTGTATTTAAGATGCTTGGTTTTCAGATGCTGGGGGAGGAGGAGGGAAATTAAATAATTAAAATCTGGTGGGGAAGGGATGTGGAGAATCCTGGATAGAGGGAGAGGGCAGCAGCTTTTCCTGATCCAGAAGTGTTTGAGTTAATAGTTATCAGTTACACAGAGGCTGGGTTAAAACCTTGGAGTGGAGGAAAGTTACAGAATCAATTGTGTTGAAAGAGACCCTTAATGGCCATCATTCCAACTCCCTTGCAGTGAGGAGGAACACCCACAGCTCCATCAGATGCTCAGAGCCCCATTTCTGAGGGATGGGGCACCACCACCTCTCTGGGCAAAATCTTCCTTGTGCCTATACAGAATGAGAGCATGCCTCAGGTGTGGGGAAAATTGGTCTGTGTAAGGTGGAACAGGCTGCCATAGCAGTCTTGGTGGTATGTGGTCATGTTTTCAGCAATAAAGCCAATTTACCTTCTCACATCTTTGGGAAATCCTGCTGGTCCCAAGTGGTTGGCAAACTGCCTCCAAAAAGAGTGAGCAAGGCTGGAGAGTAGTACCCATGCAGGGCAGGCTTGGCAACCCTGAGTCATACAAAGAATGTGGCTTGCTGATACGAAATGTGCAGTATGATTCTCATGGAGCAGTTCTCAAGGTCTCATAGCAAAGGGAGAACCCATGGGTGCAGCTCATTTTGGGTGGAGAGACTGAAGCACTGAGGGTGGGAATTAATTGCTTAGGAAAAGATCTGGTCATCTGAATGCCCCTTGCCTGGAAGTTCAACAAACTTGGCTATAGGGCTGGACTTGGTCTAAAACAACTGTATTCCACAGAAGTTCCATGCAGCCCATTTCCTTCTCTTTTGAACAAATGAACAAAAAACCTTTGTCTGATTCCTCATGGTGGGTCCCAGCAGGACTTGTTGGCTTCTGAAAGCCAAGGGACACATTCAGGGTTCATTCTGCCCTTGGACTTGAGGCTTCGCTTCCAAGGGCTGCCTTTAACCCCGACCCTAACTTGTGCCTGGGAGGAACCTGTACCTCACCCTGGCAAACCCACAGGTACAGATTTCCTTCCTGATGCCAACAAGCTGCCAACAAGCCCCTGGTCCCTGGAGGCATGCAGATAGCCCATTAGAGCTGGGGAGGCCACTTTTATTCAAATCCTCCAGCCTCAGATCTGAGAATCAAGTCAGATTAAGCTGCCTGATCCGAAGCTAACGAGTCAGGGAATTAGAGACAGAAATCAATAGCTTGGGAAGATCTAATGCTTTTACACGTGCTGACTGTGTATTTACTGGCTCTGTACAAGGAGTGGGTAAGTCTGAGGAACGTCCCCTTAATTCTGGTGTTTAAACCCATGCAGGTTCTCCCCCTGATGTCATTTTATCTCCCAAGGCACAGGTACTGGAAGTTGTTTTTTGCCTGCATCTTCTCTGAGCATCACACTTTCACTGGGAAATACAGTGCTGGAGCTATGAGCCCGGCCTTGATACAAATAAGTGTAAGAAAATTAGTTTCTCTTAATCTGCCTGAATACCTCAAAAAGCCTTTTCTGCTGATTTCTGGGGCGAGGACAAACAGCACTTTTGTTCTCCCTCCCCCCAGCGCTCCCAGGCTGTGCAGCTGGTGCCCCGCTCTGCCCGCAGCAGGAGGCTCTGTCTGTCCGTCCCTCCGTCGCTGTGTCCAGCAGTTGGAGCGGGTGCTGGCAGATGGCTGGGGAAGAGCAGGGCTTTCTCTTTGGAGGCTGCGATTAAAAGCGCTCCAGTGATGCTCGTGTGGGCTGTGGGTTGTTGCTCCCAGCAGCCGCTCAGGCTCCATTGGGGAGTTAAAAGGGGAGATGTTAGTGTAGCAATGGAAGATGCTGTTGGAGCCCAGATCGGATCCCAGGCTCAGCAGCTCGCTCACAGTGCTTGTTGTGAGCACTGGTGCCCAGCAGATACAGCCCGAGCCCTGGCTTAAGGGTGATGCTGAAACGGGTAAATCATTTCAATTTCAGCAAAAGAAAAGTGTGTATTTAGAAGCAACCATTCTGATGTTTTTCTAGCTTCCAGCAATGGAGCATTTAGGGTGTCCCATATCAGCAGGTTAACTTGTTGCCTTAAACATCTTGGAAAACGTATTATGTTGCACATAAAGAATAAATAGAATAAAGACAAGGGATGTCTGAAGTATGGCACTGGTAGAAATATTTTCCTGGAAAACAAAAATCAGTGGTAAATAGTGTATTGCAGAGCTGCACATGAGCAGCTGGAATGAGCCCTAAATATTTATTATTAATACCAAAGCTGTTTATTTTTTGACATATTAAATAGGTCATATATCTCATCTAATAAAACCTCTGTGTAAAACGCTGGCTCTGCTGGGCTGGGAAAAGATTTTCTTTTGAGGTCTGAATAGAGCGAGAATGTAGGAGTTCTTACATTACTCAGAAAATAAAAATTAAAGCCTTTGGTCATATTTGCTCAGGTTGGTAAGATTCTCCTTCCCCTGTGACCCAGAAGTGTGCTCAGAGTAGGGGATATGGGTTCAAGTCTTGTCTTATCCAGGGATTCCTTGTGTCAGGATGGATAAACCACTTAACCTAGACTGGGTTTCATTCTAGAAATGGAACTGCACCAGTGCACCCACTGGGATGATAAAAGTGATGGGGAGGCACACAGTGACAGCAAGTACTCTTCTCCCCCTTAGGAGACATCATTAAGCAAATATCTACAAAGCTGCCCCAGCTTCAGAAGCCGAAAGCTCAAAGTTGGCTGGATGCTTAAGGGCATTAGGACCTAGTTGCTGCCAAGCCTAAGTGTTGGGGATGGAAGAAACATTGTACAACACCCCCTGCATTTTAAAATCCCCATCCAGTGGCATTAACCCCACATCAATCTGCCTAAGTCTTCTAGGAGTTCAGGAAAGTTGAGTATCCTCACTAAATTTCTTTCCAAATGCAATGAAGCCTCTATTCCGAGCCTCTCAGCAATGGCACTGAGATGGAGAGTTGATTCTCCTTTAGCCACCAAGTGGTATTAACCCATATCCACCCTTCCTGCCTCAGTTTCCCCACCTTCCAAATGACAAATTTCCTTTTGCTCTAAGAGTTTAATATAGTTGTATTAACAATCCATGGCCTTAGAATCACAGAATCACTAAGATCATTAAGTCCAACCATCAACCCATCCCCACTAAACCACGTCTCTCAGTGCCACACCTCCAATGAACACCTCCATGGATGGTGACTCCATCATTCTCTGGGCAGCCTGTGCCACTGCATTACTGCTCTATCTGGGAAGAAATTTTTCCTAATATCCAACCTGAGCCTCCCCTGGCACAACTTAGGGACATTCCCTCTCTTCCTATTACTAGTTACCTGCCAGGATTATAAATATAGGAGAGCAGAGTTGGGAAGCGTAAGGGACATGAGTAAAATATAGGGGTTTCAACAAGTCTTGAGGGTTGTGATAGGCATTTGAGTTTAGTTTGCTGCCTTCAGACAGGTGGTGGTGTTTCTGAAGGACAGCTATTTCCAGTAGGTCTGATACATTTTTGTTCTTCAGAGCTGTAAGCAGCGTTGGTTGAGCATGTCTTCCCCTGCTGCATCCTTGTGAATGCCCAGCCTCATCACCTCTGGTCCCACCATCCTCTTGTGGATACCATTAGGGCCTCCAACCCTCTGCAAATTCTCTTTGCTATTTCTTGATTTGTTTTCTGCCCAATCCAGACCTCAATACAAAAGCCAGCCCTGGACTCTCCGAGTGAAGCATCCCCACTGGCTGAGCTCATTATCATATCTTGTTAGAGATTCTGGGTTTTCAGCTGATTCAGTTTGTACTCAAGTCAGACTATGCATGTGTTAGCACACTCACTGGCCTGGTTTGGCTTTGTGTATGTTAGAGCTTTACAAGATGGGTCCCAAGTAGGATTCAGGGTGTGTTTAACCAGGGCAGACTCAACCATCTTTATTTTCATAGAATCATTAAGGTTGGAAAGACCTCTAAGGTCATCTAGTCCAGTCATCAGCCCATTATCACCATGCCCACTAACCATGTCCCTCAGTGCCACATCTTCACATTTCTTGAGTCTGTTGCAGTGCCTCACCATTCTTTCTAAGAAGAAATTTTTCCTAGACTAGAAATTTTTCAAGACTAGAAATCTCATTATTCCCATTGACTGCTGCATTGAAACTGACATGCTTCCCCAAAAAACCACTGAACCCCTTCCAGAGGAGCACGTGGGTTGTAAAGCAAAAAAAAAAAAAAAAAAAAAAAGCTTCTGCCACCCAAATCCCTCCTCTGTATTCTTGACATTGGCTACGCTATGTGTAAATTCACCCTGTGCTGTTAACTCCTGCACTAGGGCTGAGCTCTTTTCAATGTGCCGCGTAAACGCTGCTCACCACGTATTTACATTGAACGTGTTGCCCCACTGTACATTAACATTTAAAACAAAATCGCCGGCCCCATCACAAGCATCACTCTGAGGGAAGGCAGCACAGCATAGACATCGTGTAAGTAATTTGTTCAACATTGGTGATAATAAGCTACGCGGAGCAATAAGAACATAAACACAGGGCTTTGTGTGAGTGTGTGTGTTTATTTTTTTTCTCCCTTTTTCTTCTTTTTCTTTTCTTTTCTTTTTTTTTTTTTTTTTCCTAAGGAACCCCTGAGAGAAAAAAAAAAAAAAAGAAAAAAAGCCATGAATGATTCATAGATGCAAGGGGGGAAAAAGACGAAGAGAGAGAGGGAGAGAAAGAGAGATTAAGAGAGAGAAGCTTCAAAGTGACTGGAGCGGATTTGAAGTGCTGAGCGTTCCTGTGCTGGGCAGGCCAGCAATTCACCAGAGAGACCCCGTCAAGCTCCCCCCATCCTTCGCCCCGGCCTCATCCCTGCTGCCTCCTCCTCCTCCTCCTCACCGCCAACGCAGCCTCCCAGTCTCAGGTTCAAAGTTCAGCAGCATCTAATGATGAGAAGGCCTCCCAAACCCTCTGTGAGTGGCATCTGTTTATAGGCACGGCCCTTCCCTGGTGGTTTAGCCTGGCTTAAAATAAAGTAAAGTGAAAGAGGGGGAGGAAGAGTGGAACAAGATGCAGGGTTCTTTAAAAAAAAAAAAAAAAAAAAAAGTATAAAAAAATCTACTGGTGATGAAGTGCCTTTGATTCTGCATATTAAAAGAGCCCATTAGATTTAAATGTAGTGAGAATATTAACGCTATTGCCTTGATTTGTATTCACTGGCTACCACGGGTACACTTTGGGAACGTGAAAGAAAAATATGGCTCATTACTGGGTGGGATGCTGGCTTTCCCAGCAAGGAGCAGCCAGAGACAGAGGGCCGGGTTGTCCCCTCTCCATCCCGTGCTCCTGGCCATCAGAAGCATGGGGGCTTCCGAAGGCATGACTGGTGGGATCACCACCTGCATGGTTAAAACTCATTATTCTTTTGCACAAAAATTCGGGCATTTCAGAACTTGGTTCTGCTGTGACCAGAATTAAGGAGTATCCTCTTCCAGGTAATCCAAGTCTCAAAATTTTTGTTTCCCCTGTTTTATTTAATGTAATTACATTTTTGCTCCTTCAGCTTAATGATATAATAGAATTAAATGCATGAGCTATCATGGCAGACCTGCAGAGGAAGTGAGTGAAGTCCAGGGCAAATCCTGTAAGACCTGTTTTTGTTTATACGTCACAAAATAAATGACACAACAATGAATGGCTAATACTCTAATTAGCATTACACGCTGACTTTATTTTATTAATCAAAGGCTGTAACAGTCAGTGGCCTAATGAAACAGCTTGATGTTTTAATTCTTCCAAAAGAGAAAAAGAGATAAGGGCTCGGCGCTAATTAGAGTAGCGGCTGATTTCTAGCAAAAGAAAATCTGAAATTGTTGCCTGGCTAAAACAAGGATATCAAACACTGCAAATATTCCAATTTACAAAATGAAAAGAGCAAAAAATAAAACCAGAAGCTTTTAAGATGTTAAGAATAGAAGAAATAATAGGTAGCTATACTGTCATCTCATAGTATGTCCTGAGTTGTCATTAGTACTACCAAGTACTGGGACATGAGGTGTTCCAAAAGAAATAGAAAGAAATCATATTGAACAAATAATGCTGTTCCAAGTATTAGACCTCAATTAATATTTGTATCATTGTGAAGTTGCAGGAATTTCTGAAATACTTTTAGGATTTTGAATACCCTAAATCCAGTGGAAATCAGAATCAGAAATTCTGGCAAGAATATTTTCATTTTGGCTTGAGCTTTTTTAGAAGGAAAACTTCAGTGCTGAGGTTTTCTAAGGGGCCACATCTAAGCAGAGAGTGGGCAGTTTTTGGAACCTCTAAGGAATAGGTGCACAGAAGAGGTTTGTTGTCTGTTTTAACGGGTGCCTCCCTGGCAGCGTGTGTCCTCCACGCAGATGGCCCACTGCTTAGCTTGTTCCTGGCAACTGGAAAGACAATGGGGATGTAGACTGGGCAGCCACACTGTGGGTGTTCCTCACAAACAGCCAGCTGCCGAGTCTCAAAAAATTAAAGAAAAGTCAGACTGGAGTTGGAGCGAAGCAGCTGATCTCACCATAACAACAGCAAACATTGACTTAGACAAGTCTGGGTTTCCACTCACAGTTCTTTAATCAGTCTCAGCATACAGGTGGATTACAAGGTAAGGAATAGTTCATCATCAGCATGAGGTCTGGGTACATCAGGACATATTGACAATGATGTACTGATCAGTCCATTATCTCAGGCTTCTCTTGTTCAGCTCTTGGCATGTTAGATCTGGACAACCACTTCTTTGGTTGTGAGCTTCACCCAACTTGCCTGCTGGACTTGCTGTGGACATGTGTCACTCAATGTGACATCTACACTTTTCTTGAACACCTCCAGGAATGGGGACTCCACCACCCCTCCACACAGCCTCCTGATCATCTGCAGAACTTACTGACCACTGTGTCTGAATCTCTAGAGTAACTACAGAGCAGGCAGGGCATAGCAAATTTGCAGAGCAGATGGTCTGAGATGTTCTTGGACTTCAAACAGAGAAGTCTAAGGAGAGGGACCAAGCATAACTCCACTCCAAATTTGTTGGTAGTGCCTTGAAAATCCCATGACTATGCATAATGACTGGTGTAAAATGGATTGTATCGCCTCCCAACTCCTCACTCTCAATGTCTGAGCTGAAGTTTATTCTTTTAGCAAAAGCTTGTGAAGTGGTTGATCTCATGATGTTGGACCATCTTGTACTAGCAGGACTGTGCGGGTACATTGCCACTGTGTAATGTGATTTCCCCCAGAGGAAAATTCCTTTGCAATGCACAGGCATATAAGGAAGCACAATTAACTTCTCTGGAGGAGCCTGAAGCCTGCTTTCCTTGAGTGTTGTGTAATTAAAACCTCAGTCTTGTTAATACATTAGTGAGATGTTTGCATATAATTCATCAAATGTTTATGAAAATGCGTAACAAATAATCTTGACAAACAAGTTGCTTAATTGAGATAAGGGATGGGAAGCCTTGTGAATTTTTAATAAAAAGGGGGAAAGAAAGCACGTTACGTTAATCAGATGAAGCTATCTCATTCAATATTTTCAAGTGACTTCTCCAGTGCACATTTTATTTAATATATTATACAAAAGGAATAACTTGATCCCCCAATGAGATCTGTGTAGAAAATCCTCTCTTGCAACAAACACAGCATTTGGCTTAAGGCATTCCCGAGCTATTGATCAAAATCCTATGTTTTTGTTCTTGACAGATAAGAGCACTGAAATTTGCCTGGGATTTGCACTTGCTCTAGCTGGAAGAGGAATGGCCAAGCCTGAGTGTCTTTCTCCAAGTAGGTAGTTAACTGTTGAACAGAATCAGCAATGGCATCAATATACACACCACGGAAGCTGGTTAAGCTCTGGGAAAACGAGGGGTTCCATTCAGATTAAAGCTTTTTACCCATTTGATCAAGTGAGAACAGAGCTATCCCACCATGACCACCTCCTCCATGGCTAATGCCCTTCCCACCACACTTTTTTTCTGTTAGTCTGTTCAGTTCATTAACACAGCAAAGTTCAATTAGGCAAGTTTATTTTTGGCCTGAACTTTGCTTGGTAATTCCTGCTTCTATTTCAATCTTGAAAAAACTTTTGACTCCTAGAGCCTCCTTGTCTTGCCCAAAGGTGTCAGGCTCTTTTTTTCTAACTAGATTGCAATGGCTTGGAGCAAGAGTATGTGAATCTGTTCCTATTACAGCACCAGTGTAAGAAATCTCCATCTACTAGATTACCTATGCACCATAGGGAGAGACAGTCTGGACCCAGATTAGCTTGTTTTTTCCCCCACCCACCTCCTTAAAATACAATGGGATCTTACAAATATTTAAACCTGAATCCAATGGGAAGAGATAATGGACTAGATGGTTCAGGGGCAGTGCTTCCCTCTCCTCTTCCTTCTTGTCCTATCATGTGTGGGGTAGGAAGAATAAATCCCACTTCTCTCCTTGGTCTTACACCTTGACCAGCTCTGTGGGGAGCATGACTGGGTTGTAATGGAAGGGATGGAATGAATGAGTTTGGTGCCAGCTTGGGTGGGGATTTGAGCAACCTGGTATAGAGGAAATGTCCCTGCACATGGCAGGGGAGGAAGAAGATGACCTTTAAGGTCATTTCCAACACAAACCATTCTGTAATCCACAGAATCATAGAATCCTAGAATTACAGGAGTTGGAAGGGACCTCTGAAGTCCAATTCCATCTGCCTGCTCGAGCATGTTTGATGATTCTATGAATACCGATGGAGGACATAGGAGGAGCAGTGGAATAAAGTCCTCGTTGTCAGCCATGGTGGAGTTTGCTGACCATGCTGACAACTCCTCCTCTTCCCAAATGTCACTGTCACTGTTGCACTTCTGAGCTGATGTTTTGGTATTTGTCTGACTAAAGACTTTCCAACCTCCAACCTGTAGAGGCTTTCTTGGCCTCTACACTGGGACTGATTATTTATTTGTTACCAGCCTCGTGGAGGGCAAGTTTCATTCTGAACCATGAAAATCTGCTGTTCAGTAGAAGTTCAGGGTCAATAATACTAATTCTCATCCCAAACACCACTACCATCATTGGCATTAGATCAGAAATGCCTGTGTCTTGGATGAATGCAGTGTTAAATCTGACCCATCAGATCTGGATTAGAGCACCAACACATCATCTTTCAGTCATTTTGTATTTTCCTACTGGGCCCTTGTGTCTCCTGCACAGTCCTTCTCTCATCCCAATTCCTTCCATCATCTTGTCCAGCTGCAGCCATCCAAGCACACCATGTAGGCATCTGTTGGTGCAGGCAAGAGGAAGCTGCAATTAGGAGCTGGAGGTGAAAATTGCTCAGAGTCAACAAAGCTCACCCTGGCACGTATGATTGCACTCCAAAGGTACTTGCACACAGCAAGCCAGTGATGAAGAAACATAGACTACGTAGTTTAAAAAGCTCCCAGCCCAGAGTCAGCATTTCTACCCTGACCTGCCTCATGTATTATTTAGCATGGACTTGTTGATGCGCACTTATATTTTTTTCCCTGTGGAGTTGATGATCTTCCTTCCCCTTAACAGCCTTGCTGCTCTCTCTCTGCACAGACGCCATCATCAGTGGGCTGTGGATGGACCAGGGCTGGGCAAGTGCTCACCACTGGGGTTAAAGAATGCAGGGTTAGAGGATGGGCACCATGGCCATACCGGCACTGGCAAAGGTAGGGGAATGAAGTGTGCGGCAGAGATGGGAGAGGGGTCTATGGAAGAAAGAGAAGTGGGAGAAGTGCAGTTGGAAGTGAGTGGTGTTAATGAAATATTCAGCAGTGGTGGGCCTAGACGCATTGCCGAAATTGCAGAAGCAGAGATGATTAATATTTAACAGGGTAAGCTGCCACTTGGCTGCTTTCTGCACATAGATTCCACCCCCACGTACACACACACCACCTCCCTCCGACTTCCCACCCTCTGGCTCCCCCAAACTCCGTCTTCTGCCACTCTTCTCTGACTCAAGCCAATGGCTTCTACCACCGTGCTCTGCTTGGGGGAGGTTCTCAGACCCTCCATGAGGTCTGCACAAGGGAGATCAGGTCCAAGGGCTGCCTGGTGGGAAAAGTGCCAGGACGGGGGGAAGGTAGTCGAGAGAAAGCACATCATTTATTTTTCATGTGGATGGGAGAGCAGGTTGTCCTATTTAGTCACATTAGATGCTCTGTTAACACAACAGGAAGAAAAAAAAAAGAAATAGAAAGGATGGATTAATGCTTGCAGCAGAAGGAGACTGCTCTCTGGTTCTCTGGGCAAACAGGAACTGGTCTTTCAGGGGGTTAAGTGTTTTGGCTCCAGTTGTGTCTCCCATGGGGTGACCCATGTAGGTGATGGACAGCTGAGAAAGGGAATGTGCAAGGCTCTTCATCAGCTGGTTTGGTGCAGGTGGAATGGCCCTAGTGTGGACTGATATTAGGTATACAACCACCCACCCCTTCATCTGCAGGGATAGGTGATTCCCTACAAACTCTCCTCATGAACATCTGCACAGTTTCCTTCTGGTCATTTTGCAAACCCTCCTGAAACTCTTCTCTGCTTGGACACCTCAAGAGATATGACAGTGGTTGTACTGTTAGTGTGCTCAACAAGGTGTCACTGCATTTTGAGCTTTTTAGAAATCAGTGTCCTTCCATCTGCTGCCTTCTGTTGTGCGTTTAGGGAGGTGCTGTTCAATCTAGGAGTCATCTCTGTGTTCAGGATCTTTGACGCCCTTGGTACAGATAAGTCTTAGCCCATTTGTGCAACCTCGGTGCTGTAAATCAACTGATTTATTAAAAAAAAAAAAAAAATTACAAGAATATTTGTGGTCCAGCTACTTTCTGGGGTCATTAATATGAAAATGACTTGGAGTAAATGAGTGTATTAAGCTGGGACTTGGAAAGATGTAACAAGTCTGAATCGATACAGATGAGATTTCTGAGAGCAGGTTCGTGTCCCAGGTTCTGCAGATATACTCAGTGAGTGAACACGAATCATGGCACAGGTACATAGGCTCTGTACAAATCACAGCTTCTTTAAGAACAAAGTATGTTGTGGAAAATCTGGTCTTATCCAGCTCTGTCCATGAAATCAGGGAGGAGTGTCCCACTAGAAAGGAAACCAGGATGTTTCAGTGAATTTTGAGAAGCTGAAGAAAACTAAATGAGGGTATGAGGAAAATCACAATACATATTTTCTTTCTCCCTGTATCTTGGTCTGTATTTGAAATGTTAAAAACACTGAAGCAAGATCTTGAAGCCTTCTACTTGGCTTCAGTTCCAGGACCAGTTTTCAGGTATTTGAGCCAATTAAGCATCATCATCTAGTCCACTGCCTTCACTCTTCAGCTCAAGGCAGAGCAGCAGCATACTGGAGGAGCTCTGGCGTGCTTCAGTGAAATGACCATCTTTTTCCATGCATATCAGGATGTGACCCAAAGGAGAGAATGGAAGGTGCCCTGGGGATCCAGGTAGCAGTTCCAAAAATGGAAGCAAGGGTTGTTCATATCTTACAGAGACAGAATCAGCCACTGGACAGAAAGGAAATCATAGACAATGTGGCTACTTGATTAAATATGCAGTTTAAAGGAAGAGGAGTCAAGGTTGTTGAAGAAATAGAATAGGATGGCCATTTGCTTGGTGTTCCCATGCCTGATGGCTGTACCCACTCATCCCTTCTGCTGCCATGCTATGGCAAGGATTAATGGGCATGGATGTAGAACGTGAAAACCGGATGCAGGCAGAAGCTGGGCCATCTGTGGCAGGAGGAGGAACCCCTGTCGAACGTCCCAGAACTACTGAGAACAGACAACTTGATTTCTATTGTGTAAGTGGGGATTTGTCCGCAACGGTACAGTAACAACTAGAATTAGAAAGGAAGAAAGAGTGAATTCTTCTTTCATCCCAAGTGTGTTCCCTCCAGGGCAAAGGTCAAGTGCATTGTGTGGCCGTGTTTGGATTCAGAATAAAATAAGTGACAAAGGCGAGAACCTGGGGCACGCACAGGGACTGAATAAAGAGAAGTGTGGGCTAGACACCAGAAACCACTCTCTCACCCTAGGGGTCATTAACATGTGCAATAGGTGACCTCATGACATGGTGCGGGGGCAATAGAGACACTAATGTGAGTCATTTATATGCTGGCTTGAGTGTATTCAGCCATCGATAACAGCATTTTTCTGAGCATAGTGACCAGCTCCTCTGGTAAAATGGAGATTGTCCCACTTGCTCATGCAGTATGCCAGCAGTTACTCTCAGCTGCTCAGATGTCTTCCCTGTTTCTCCATAGGAGAAAAAGGAAAAAACAAAAATAAAAATAAAAAGGCAGTGCACAGATTGTCTCCCTGTTCTGTACAGAATCTGTAGACAGAGTCCATTCTGTGCTTTCTAGAGAAAATGCTAGGCAAAGGCTTCAGCATAAAGCATGAAGTGCTGATGGAGGTGAAGTTTGTCCAAAGCTTTTTTAGAGAGAGAATCTACTGACCTAATAAAACTCTGGTAAATGGAGCAGGATGGAGGCCTCAGAAAACTCATCTTTTGTTTTGAAGGTTGTAAATCCCTTGCAGGTAAACATCTGTCTTACCATTCCTCAGTATCTCCCTTGCCCACCTCCTTTGCCCTGACTAGCTCAATGCTGGCTGATTTGCCTTTAGCTTGTTGTCTGACTTGACACCAAAGTAGGATGCTGCACTGCACAGACCTCACTTTCTTGGCTAAGGGTGGTTGAGCTGGCTCCTGGCATAACAGAAACAGTTGTGGAAGAGGTGAGGGCAGGTGTTGTTTAATTCATGAGAGCGTTTCAGGCTGCACTACATATAGAATAATGTATACATATAGAAACTCTACAGTGGTGCAAGTCCTTAGTCCTATCTTCCAGCCTCTCCATCATCAGCAAGGAAGCTCTCAAATGCCACCTTTTAGCCTTCTGAAATAGATAAGCTGGCCCCCACTTTGTCTGAAATGAAATCTCCACCAGGGGATGGCTGGTATGTCCCTCTTTTCAGCTGGAACAAGGTAAGAGACTGAGCCTCCCTGTATAAAGAAGTGCTGGTCAGAGAAATGAGCATATACCCTGAACTGAAGGCTAGCCTCAGCAATACCCACCTCGTAAGCACACTTTGGGTGTGGAGAATTTGCATCGTTGCAGGCGTTTCTGCAGTAAGCCTGCTAGTTTATCCTAGTTTTGTGAACAACTGTTGCCTGCATCACGGTGCCTTCTCTGTGTGCATGCACATCTCCCTGCTCCACCACAGTAACAGCTAATCCTACAGGCCAATGTAACAAATTTGGCAGGAATATACAGATCTCAGTGACGCTGTGATCCTGAACATTTCATGGAAAATAAAGAAACTGATCTCATGAACTTATTGAACGAGGGTCTGTTGTCTCAGGCCAGCACTCATCAGGCACCTGAAAATCTGCCCAGCTGAGGTCCTGAATGCCCCAAATGCCTGCCCCTTAATTATATATAAGAGACTCCTGCCACACAATGCAAACTCATTGTGGAGCAATATTCATTTAGCTGGTGGCCCACCAAGCGTTTGGTGATCCTCCAGGATGAAGCACTTGTCCTGTGTGCAGCTTCAGTATGAAATCAAGTCTTCTCCTCTACTTGCTAAGAAGAAGAAGATGCATGAGTGGAGGAAAATATTGTGATGCTGAACAGAAGAGCAACTATTTTCTGTCCTATCCTGAGTTTTAGTGCTTAGAGTGAAGTTTACTACCATAAAACGCAGTGAAGAGCTTCTGTAGTACTATGACACAGCTTCAGGCTTGACCAAAAGAGTTCCTTAGACTACTGACTGATTTCACTTATTTATTTATTAGCCAAGGGCTCCTTTGAGGTCCTGTCATCTTGTTCTCAACTGGATTTCAGATAACCTTTCTTCAAGCTTAGACTCTTTGTAGCTGGCCAGTTTTAAAGATTGGTTTGAGCTGCAGACTTCAGATTTGAAGCCGGATCTGGGTTTGGGATTTTGGTTCTGACCTATTTCATTCTGTGATACAGCTGCTCTCAGAAGACTTGGGATGTTCTTGGGAAAGTTAATTTCAAAATTATAGGAATAAATGATGTCAGATGGCTTTACTCGCTTGCTTTGGATCTCCACAAATACTAGATCTCTGGACTGTTGAGTGTGGATTGAAGAAAATAAAATTCTGCCCAGCAATTTCATCTTTGATGGTTATGATAGAAATGCAGCCCCAGAGGGGCTTGATCTTTGCCCTGATATCAAGATTTTTTCACGGTGCATTGGAAAAGGCTTCTTGGAGGTCTTGATAGAAACTGTGGAGAAAAGCTATCAAGAATTGCCATACTAACTCCCCTGGCCTCGGCAAAGGTGCTGCAGGGTGAACTGTTTGGAAACAATTAACGTGCTCTTATACCAACATGACCTTTGAGAGTGCCAAGCATCTTCTATGGGGCCTGTAACTCAAGCATTAATAATGGATTACCAAAAGCAACCAGCTGCAAGGGAACCACTTCTCCCTGCTTAGATAATTCTCCTCCCAGAGAAGAGCTATTGATTTTGATACTGATTCCTTCCTCCCTCGTGAAAGGGCTACACCCCACCATTGCTATCTGTGACAGTGAGCTCTCTCCTGATCTACACACACCATACACATCAGCCACGTTCCTCTGCACCAGCAGTAGAGACACTCCTCCAACACGACTGAGACTGCTGCTAAAAGCAATGTGCACTTCTATTTTCTCACCAGATGATTCGGTCAGCTTTGCACTTCAGCAGCTGTTTCCCACTAGTCTGCAGCAAGTAACATCTCTGAGCACTGTGGAACTGGTTAGACCCACATCAGCTTTGCAGCATCCGTAGCACAAAGAGTATGGATGAAAATCAGCTTGGATGATGCAAGCTGGATTGTGCAAGCACCCTCATCTGCTTGTTCTCTTGTATCACTTCCTTCATCGTTTCTGCTCTAAGTCCATGTTTGTGTTTTACTATTTGTGTTGGAAGTGGTCCTGGGAAACTGATCTAATTGGCTGTGTTTGAGCAGAGGACTGGACCAGATGACACAGAGGACCCTTCCCATCTCAGCCATACTGTTCCAGTTGCTGGATTTGAGATGGAGTTCTGAGTACCTTTATGACTTGCTAAAGCTGCAGTCTCTGCAGGGGATGGAAGGAAATGGAGGACCTTGAGCTTGTTTACATCTTAACTTTATGGACAAAACTGAAAACTTGTTTCTGTTTGGTCTTAGGCCAGCCAGGAACAGGAATCACTTGTAAGTTTCTGTAAACAGAAATCTTCTTTTTGTCTGTTTTACAGAGGAAAGCAGGGCAGGGAAGGTGAGGAGGAGAATGAAAGGTATGTCATCACAGTGTGTGTGTTTGTCACTTACCTTTACACCCAGTGATACACAAACTTGTTGGCCACCTTCAACTATGTTTTAACTGTGGTTGGTAGAAGTGGTCTAAAAGATATAATGAAATAAGGCAATTGGATGCAGCACCACAAGCCCACCAACAGACTGAGATAAGGCAAGCCTGCAGCATGTGTTCAACCTTAATGAGACACTGGAGAATCCAGTTGCAGGGTGTGGGGCAGCTTCAAGTCTGAGTTTACACTGCACCAGACATCAGAGAAGCCAACTACAAGAGGCAAACCTCTCGGGAATTGGGGTTCATTAGTAGCTCTGCTTGTGGAGTAACTTGTTTTCTTGGAGCATCTTTCATCTCTTTTCGGACACAAGATGTGGAAACAAAGGGCTGGATTCATGGCAGGGCTTGGAGTGCTGCTACAGTATGGTGGGAGCAAGGATCCTCTTCCAGGCATCGTGCTGGAATCCAGCAGGGACAATATCTGAGCTGTGGCTGTGTGGATGGGTACTGAGCCCTCAAGCTGGGTGAGGGAGGTGGTACTCAGACTGGATAGGAAGAGAGGGCTTGTGAATCAGTCCTGAGAAATACCTGTAAACCCTCTTTTATACCAGAAACCTCAAAATGAGATGCTGAGAGCATGAACCTTCTTTCTGAGAAGAATGGACCAAAACGGACAGCTGAAATGAGTCCATGTTGCAGGTAGAAAGGAAGCCCTGGAATTTGCTGTTCTAAGGTATAAAAGCTGTTTTGACAAAATAAACATCCCCCTTCCCTCTGCAATCTTATCTGCTGCGATCATTCTGCCTCCTGGTGGATCCATCCTCCACAGACATGTCTTCAAAAATGAATCATATTCAAGTTCACTATGAAGTTTCATTATGATGGTACTGTAAATGGACCATAAAGCAACAAATCTATGACCCTAAATTCCAGAATCTGCAAAAACTGCTCTTGGCTCCTGTCCATCTACTGAAGTGCCCAGCCACGGGATACTTGTAGCCATGAGCTACCAGCTCTCCGCAAGCCTGCCCGCTCACCATGTAGCAGCAGGATGCAGAGAGCCAGCTCATGTCTGAAATCCTTGCCCAGAGTCAGATGGTAAGATGGGAAATCCAATCATTTTATACCGGTCAGTGAGTGAACATTGCTGAGCATATGGGTAAGTCAATAATTGGCTTTAATTAAGTAAAAGTTCTTTCATTAATATCTTTTTAAATGGATACTCTACAAAATCTGCCTGGGGGAAATCTCAGGGTTAGAAAAGCCTTATGGTATATATTGCTGCAATATAACTGAGTTAGGTTGAGATACCAGCAGGGTGAGCATAGGAGGGAATGGGAGGAATGTTTGGAAAGGCAGCATGGAGTGAGACTCATTATCTGCTCTGGACTGAAAGGAACAAGAATATTAGCTTAACCTAAACCTGAGCAAGTCAAATAGATATTTTTGAAGGTAAAAGTATGGTCTGTGGAAGTCTTATGGCTAAACCAGATACTGATTACTTATGCTATCCATCTTACATCACTCACTGTGTCCTGCAGATGGTGGAAGCACAGCTGAACCACAACGTTCCCATCAAGTTCAATTCAAAGCATCTTATCCCACCCACAAGTTTCACCATGGGTGACCACTGACATCTATCATTTGAAGCTACAAAACTTCACCCCCAGGCCCAGCTACCATGCTTTGGAGGGTGTTGAGATGGTAAACGCCTTTTCGTCTGAGCCAAGGCAAGATTTTGGTTCAATATCAGCAAGTTGAGATGTGCTTCTGAGTGCCAATGTCAAACCAAACAGCAAGTACCATCCAATCACACATCTTAAGCATGCATCAGTGGCATTTTCAGTCCAGTTCCACATGAAGCATAGACACAAGAAGAACAGACATGTTGGTTTCTTCAGGTGAAAAGACAAGCACTGGAAGGAGGGACCCTGTCCCCAAAGTGAGCTCATACTCAGAAAGGTGCCAAGGGCTTGTGTATTTCTATGAGCAATGTCTTCTGTTTTCAGGCTCCATTTCCCTTCAGATCCAAGTGGAAAAGGCTGCGTAATCTTCAGACTGAAGCTTTTTATGTTTTGAAGAGAATGGTGTTATAAAGTGTTGGCGGTCTCTTCCTCAGTATTGGCTGTGACAGTCCAGGAGTGGAAGGCTTCTGATTAACACATTGTGCACGTAACCTGACATGTTGCCCAGTTTTAATATGCTCTTTTATCAGGTCATGCTGTCCCTTTGAAGGTTCTTTGCATATTGCCAGAGCACAATATCTACAAACAACTCCTGCTTCTTCCCTTCTCAGTTACTTACACCCATGTTGACAATTTAAATACTGCATCGCGTGATCACCCATGAGTTTCTCTTTTGACTTGTCTTCTCAAATTAAAAGCAAAACAAAGCTAAACAGGAGGCTTCTTCAATGAGACTTACAACTACGGAAACAATGACCAGCCAAAATGATAAATCTGGCATCTCCTCATTCTTTAGCTGACTTTTACTTGCCTGAATGCTAGGCTGGTGCTCACTGCAATTTGCATTACTGTAAGTAAGCAAAATTCTTGCTTCAACTCATTTGTTTAGTTCAATTTCAAAAATATGAATTTAAACAAACCAGGAATGTTTATTCCCAAATGAGAGTTTGCACAGGGCAAAATAATAGTGAGTAATAGTTTGAGCAGCAACTGGGGCAATTGTATGCACCATCAGAGCATCTTTGTGGCCATAGATCTTCCCTGCATTTGAGGGGTGACCATACAGAGATTTCTGCATTTTTATCTCTATGCAACGGTGTGGACTTGTCTTTTCTTGATAAAACCCTAAAGACTAATTTTCACTGAATATTATGGATCAAGGAATATTCTATTTATGAACGCTTTGCTTCAGCCAAATACAAACTGTTGGACTCAGTGAGCCTCATGGTCTGCAGTGTAGAAAATATTAACCTAGCTTCCAATTTTATCCCTGTGGAGGTGAGAAACCTGGGTTTTCACTGCAACTGATGAAAAAGAACAGTCCCTTAGGCAGGCAGTTGTTTTCATCCATCCCGTGCATCTGATTCAGGATGGGTGAAGCAGCTTTGGGCAGCACTCCCTACTGATCCAGGAGGATGCTGGAGTTATTTTCCTGAGTCACACCCAGTGCTCCTCCTTCAGTTATCTGCAAAATTAGTGTTTCTCATGCCAGCTCCCTTCAAGCTCCTTTAAAATGCAGCTGTCCCTCACAATACTGTTTTTCTTCTGTCATTTTTTTCACACTATTTTCTGTCACATCTGGCAGCTCCGGCACTTCTCATCCTGGTCAGCTCGTGCAACGAAAGGCCTTGAGATCTAATCAGTGGCCAAGTCACCTGCTTACGATCCCAATGCAAATGCTCTGGAAAACACAGCTGGAGGGTTAATGAATTGGCCAAGCCCCATGTCAGAGCATGCAAGGCTAGATGTAACTTGTGCTGGTTCTCATTTCTCTTTTTCCTGATGCTGCAAGAGAAGGCAAGGCAGATCCTTTGCGTGCTCCACAAGATCTTTGCCTCTCCAAGGATCCCCCAACAAATCTCAATGGGCCCTGCATGCTTCCCCCTGGGGCAGAGGTGGAAGCCAACGTCCTGGCTCAACGCATCCAAAAAGGAGCAATCCTACAGCCAACAACTTCTCCTTCCACCCCTGCCTAGGGCTGACCCTGTAGCATTGACTACCTCTTCTGTTGCAAGCAGCTAGATTTTGGCATGCTCCTGTAAGGAAACCCTTTTTTCTTTTCCTCTTCTTCTCCTGCATTTTGATGGGGCTGGAGATCTCTCGGAGGAAGACGCTCTTCCCTTTTTATCAATTAGGAGCACACACGCGCTCTCTCGCTCCCTCTCCCACCCCTACTCTGCTTTCCTCCCAGCTCCCCTTGGCTGCCGATTTCAGACAAAGATGTGTGAGTTCTTTGATCTGCCTGGCAGCCACCGCTGGGGGATTGGCTTGGAGGTTAATTACACACAGGCCGTCTCCAGCTGTGGCAGGAGCCATTCGGCTGGAGAGGGAGCTGTCCCTTCTCCCCCCTCCAGCTACAAACTTCAAGGGGACAGGAGGGCAAGGAAGGTACCACTGAAACCCCTTTTGATATGACAAACGGGCTCCTTGCGTGCCTCTCTGGTTCTTGTTTTGTTTGTCTAACTGGTACTTGAAATATGGATGAGCTCTCAGTCCTGAGGGCCAGCCACTGTCTTAAAACCAACTGGAGTTTTGCTCTCCTGTCTGTCTTTCTCTGCCTGTCCACGTGTCCTTGTCCAGCAGCCCTCTGCCCACATACCCATGACTAATCCCAGCTCTCAAGGAGAAGCAAAACCTGGACCCTGTGTTTGAGCAGCTGTGCAGAGATGAGGAGCCTCATCTGCTGGAGGAGAGATGAGTTGGTGGCTGCTGCCCGGGAGGTTTGCATTCTGTCAGTCCCTCTCTCTGTGCCTGAAATACTCAGAGATTTTCTTCTGTTTATTCTTCTCTTAAAGCCACTTAAATCCCTCTGTGCCTCGGTTTTCCAATCTTCATAATAAAAGCAAAATACGTTTATCTGCTCCTCAGGGTTGGATTGAGGCTGATTGATTTGCTTGTCAAACATCCCAAACTAAATAGTGTGGCACAAGAGAGCTGTTGGTATAATCCCTCTGTATTAGCAAAATCCCTCTCAAAAGGAGCTTACACAGATGCTTCAAGGCAGGTATAGATGGATTTCAGATGCTTTTCAGTGGCTCCTAGGCATCTCTCTTGGCCTCTGAACTCTCACATGATATTCAAGTGTGGGCTGGGGTCCCCATGCAGTGAGATCTGCAGCTGATGACAGTCTGCATCCTAAGGACATC
Organism: Lagopus leucura; assembly: GCF_019238085.1. Classification (NCBI taxonomy): domain Eukaryota; kingdom Metazoa; phylum Chordata; class Aves; order Galliformes; family Phasianidae; genus Lagopus; species Lagopus leucura. The sequence continues at coordinate 9,052,769 of NW_024962270.1, read as the reverse complement.
ACACAACCTAGACTAGATCTATCCAGGAGTGCAAACTCATATTTAGATTTGCACTCCCTTCTGTGCAGACTAAGGGAAAAATACCAATGTTTCTCGTTCAAACAGTGTATCTGTAGTAGTCAAGAACGACAGCCAGTCTGATTGCATGTCAGTGGAAGCCATCAACTATTTGCAGCAAAACATGCCTGTCTTGAGACCTTGCCTGAAGCCAACATACTGTTGTGCTCATCTGGACTGTGAGCAGATCTGGGAGCTAAAAGGCAGAAAGCTCACTTGTGCACAACCATTTTGCTGACTAGTAGAAATTTGAGTGCAAGGACCTGTGGGTCTGTAGCAGAAGTGCTAAGTGATGGCCTGAACCAGTGATTGAGCACCTGGTGGGAAGGCAGGGCCAACCCAGGGGAGCTCAGGTGCATGCAATGTACTGGAGTTACCAGAAGGGGTGGAGACAGGATCCACCCCTTCCCAGTGCTCATTTAAGGGTTGGCAATGGAGGTGAGGATATCCTGCTGGAGATTCCTGCTCCTGGAGGCCTTCTGAAGGTGAGTAGCTTATTTTCTTTATTTCTGTGCTCGCTGCTGTTGTATTTGAGTAAACTCCTGCTTGTTGCAGCCTAAGTCTTTGCTGCTCTTTCCATTATGTTGCAGAGTTCTACGTGCATCCCTTTGGCATTTGAACTACTGAGATGGTGGGGCTGTTGTCTTGCGCAGATACCAATGTTGTGTCTAATACTGATGTCCTGGTTAAATAAAGAGCTGTAGCTGAGCTTTCCCTTCCATTTCTGTTTCCTCCTTTATCACTCTCATGCTGCTGGGTGGAGGAGAAGCAGCTGAACTACTGTCACCTTACATCCCCAGAGCTACTCATGGGAGCTAAGGGGCTGGGAGTGGCATCCAGGGCTGTGTGTGTCCTGGTGGGAGGAGACTGTACGTCCTGTGGAATGAGGCATGAGAGGTCATACCCAGCTCACCCCGCTGTGCTGAGGAGTTGATCTGTGCTGCAGGGCTTTTCATGGGTTTGTGATGAGTAGAGACACTGCTGAAGTCTTACAAAATGTTCTTTTTCCCAGGGAGACAGCCAGAACTGACACTTTAAAGATGCTCAACAGCTCCAAGGGATGAGGCTAGCTAGAGGATACAGGCATACAGCCCCCAGCTGCAGGCAAGAAGGAACTGATGTCAGTTAGCCTCAAGTGCTACTTGGGGCTGATGGCACTGGGTATGTGTGGGTGAAACACGGAGTGACATTCTCCCTCATGTCTGTGATACCATAATGAGTGACAATCAGCTGTCCCTGTTTTGCTGTCCAGACCTCCTTAATGTGTTGCATAGGTGACAACCTGTCTCCTGTCCTGCCCTCTCCTGTCGGTGAAGCTGCTGGGTGGACAGGACTGGTGCTTGAAGGCTCTTTGGAGACAGCATTGAGGACGGGCATCCACCTCCTTGGGGTCTGCTGAGAAGGCTGAAAGGCGGATGCCTGCATGAACCAAGTGTCTCCACACCCACTCCTCAAACAAAATCCATTTCCTTTCTTACCCCTCGCAGTAGAGCTCATAATAATTTAACAAATAAGGGTATCTGCTTATACTGAATTAACACTCTCAGTGTTTCAGTGTTTCTCTTGATCTTCTGTGAGGATTTTCCCATTTCTCACCATATACTTTGTCTTCTGGGTGGCTCTTCCATATGTAGTTCTAGCCCTTTAAGATCTAAAGGTTGTTTGACACATTAAACATCCCAAAATCATCTCAGGCAGAGAGGCTTGGGGGGGACTAACAAAAGATCAGCTTTTGTTTGGCCCTGGGGTAACTATGATGCTCTTATCCTGGAACATGTGAATTTGGGGTCTTGAGCTATTTCATGAGAGTCTGAAGCTTGTTGGAGGATGGAGTGGAGCTGTGAAGTCTACAGAGCATCTAGTATTTGCTTTGTGACTTGTTCTGATGGTTGGATATCATACTCCAGCCCTATGGAAGTTAGAGATTGCCCTCTGTGCAAAACCATCCCAGCTAGCAATCTCATGGATACAGGCACTACAAAGTAGTTGTGTTGGGAACGAGCAGTGGATGAACAAACTCAGCCCTGTGAGAGCACTTCTCTCCAACACATAGTGCTTAATTCTACCTCATCTTAAATCTAGAAGATGCTACTTCTGCAAATCTCACACACCTATTGCAGCCCAACAATGCTGTCCAGTAGAGATAACCACAAAAATTACATATCCATGGCTTGCTGACCTCCTCTGGATGACATGTGAATATCTAGGAAACTTTTGCCCATAAATCCATTTTGATAGAGCATAGAACATACTTGTAACTATTAATTCCCAGCTGTAAATTCAATTTCATGGAGTGTTTCTCGTCAAGCTGTCTGCAAATGAATATACTTAATATCTCTAAAAATACTTTTGTCTTTGTCTGCCTGAAGGACTTCTGTGACTATAGGGATAGCTTTCATACAGCTCATTGCATGTATAAACCCTCCAAGCAGACTTGCCTCCACAGATCCTTCCCATGTTTATACATGTAATGAGCTGTATGAAAGCAGCTCTCCAGCAATGTGTAGGAAGGCATGAGCATAGAAATAGTCTTCACTGAGGTTATGGAGGTCAACAGTGCCCATAAGAGCATTGTGCTGGGGCAGAAAGTAGGGTGCAAGCTCCTCTGGCATGAAGTCACAAAGCTCTCACTGGAGCTGCCTTCCTCCTGCCAATCTATGTAAGCGCTTCTTCCCTGCCTTCTCCCTTAAGTCACATCTCAGCTTGTGCTAGGTGACACATCTCACTGCTCGTAAGCACTGCTTCACCTGCTTGCTCTGAAGTAAGGGAGGCCCTGAGAGCAAATCCCCCCCAGGGAGGTCTCATCCAGGGAAGGAATGGTTAATCTCCTGAAGCTATGAACCCTGGTGGGCCTTTTTTTCTGCAGTAATGAGAAGTGGAGTGTGCACATTGCAGTGTGATTATTACCTGTTTATTTTTTCATGAGGCTTCTCCACTGTATGTCACTCCAGTGTCATCATCTGTAAACACATTGATTTAACCATTACTTTGGAGCAGCACTCGCCTGCTCCGCAGACTGGATACCTGTCCCCTGAGGGCACCAGGAGTGACAGAGGGCTGAGAGCTCATCCTTGGGCTCTGCTTCACTCTCTGCAGTACTTGTCTATCCTCTCTACTCTTCCTCTTCTCTGCCCTCTCATCCACCTCCTCTTCCATTCAGCTTTCTGCTCCCTTTGTTTTGGCCACCAGCCCCATCTGCTGCCCCAGCCTCATGCTTTGAAGATGCAGCAGCAGCTTGGAACATCCCACCTGCACACATCCCACAGGGAACAGTGCTGGGTGGTCTTCACCTCCTCTACTCTGAAGGTGTGTGAGCAATCCAACCTGTACCTTCTGCATCGTGGAACAGGCTGCCCAGGGAGGTGGTGGATTCATTGTCCCTGGAGATATTCAAGAAAAGGGTAAATGTGGTGCTGAGGGACATGGTGGGATGGGTTGATGGTTGGACTAGGTGATCTTAGTGGTCCTTCTCAGCCTTAATGATTTTAAGATCTAGGAAAAAACATGGTTGCTGTGTGGAACATCCTAAGAGAGTACCCCAGAGAGGTCCCTGAGCTGCTTCTCCCTGGAGAACAAGAACAAGGGAACTGACCAGCTCATTTCTAGACTATTAACCATTAACATAATTAACCACTGGAGGTCTGAAACTGTACCACTCACGTCTGCAGGTGGTGGCATATGGAGCACCTGGGATCTGCTCTGCCCTCAGTCAGCCTGAGCTGGGAATTAGGTACCATTATAAAGCTAAAATCCACCCATTATGGATTGGAAGAGTTGGAGGAAGCTCTCAGAAACCAACCAAGCATTAGTGCCTAGAGTGTTTGTAGGGTTATATATACCCTAAGCCATGAGCAAGACCTTCCTCTCTTGTCCTGCCCCTGCATCTGTAAAACTCCACCCCATAGGGAAGGGAGCTTTCCCCAGAGCGTGTGCAAATCAGAAATGTATTGAGGTAGGAGGGCTGGCTGGTGGAGCTGTCATATTGTACATGCTGCCACATATAATATAAAGGACCTGATTCAGACCTGTACACCTTAAGTGAGTACAAGGAGTTAATGTGCAGGGCTATGAAGCAGCCAAAACTGCTGAAGAGCAGCTCTCTGTGCCATTATTTTAGTTTCATGGTGGTGTTTCTTGCCACAGCTACTGCACTCTACTCTTTCATGCAGTGCTCTTTACAGCCAGCCAGGCTCAGAGCCTGTGGTGCCTGTCTTCACTGCCATGCTGATGCAGAGGGAAAGCCTCAGGAGAGGCAGAAGACACTTTGATTTATTTTTATGACTTCCACAGACAAACTTGGAGAAGAAAAAATGGGGGAAGAATCTTGGAACTTGAACCCTTTTAATAAATTAACTTCACTGGTTCTTCTTCCCTGTTGTGATGCCCATGGCAGACAAGTGCCAGGAAGACTCCTGGCTCCTCAGTCATGCCCTCTCAGTGCACTAGTTTGTTCTGGGCTTATCTTGGAGGAAGGGCCCAGAAGGACAGTGGGCTGTGAAGCAGAATCAGGGACATCCCAGGGTGATGCTTTGGCACTGTGAGCCATGTTTCATTCTTTGATTGGCATAAAGGTCACCAGGAGGCATGCCCAAGTGATGCTAACTATCAGAGGGATGAGGACTGCCAAGGTGGTCTTGGCTGTCTCCACGTGAGTGCTGCCTGCTGAAGTGTCATTGTGCTAAGTGATGCTAGCTGTTTCTTCAGCCCTGAGTCACATCAAGATGCTGCTCTTGGGCTCTGCTTTGCTCTAGAAGTTATTTAGTGTGCTGTGAGCTGCTGCTTTCCTTGCTCAGAGCAGCCCCTACTCCACCTCTGCAATGCTACGCACACGAATCCATTAAAGCCTCTGCAGTGCTCCAGAGCTGAAGGACCTAGCAGTACTGTGCTAAAATGGCTTTGCTAATCCCTACTGTTCAAGAGGGAATCAGCAACAGTCCCTGAGGGACCCTTTTGTTCTGCTGTCGAGGCCCTGGGCTTCTTAGCTGAGTATAACAACTCTGAATGCTTTCGCAGGAGCGCTCAGTGTGCATTATTTATCATTGTCAGGATTGTTACACTTCAGAGTCACATTCACCTGCCCATTGCATCCTGCAGGTATTGCGGGATGATGCAATGCTTTCATGGCTACAGTAGCTCTGGTGCATGGCCTCATCCTGCAGTAGTATGGGGTTAGTATGAGGGTGGCAAGGCCATGACAGATCCAGACTTTTCCCTACTAAAGATCCCTACTCAGAAGTGAGGGATGCTGCAGGCAGTGTTGTGTCAGGCGAAGAGTCAGGAAAGTGTTCAATGAGGCCAGAGGATGAAGGGGAGACAGTGAGGAGGGCTTGGGGGAGAAAGGAAGGATTTCTCCTAGCTATTTTCAGCAGCATAGCAGAAAGTTCTGTATCTGAAGGCTAGCAGGGGAATTCCCATTTTCATGGCAGGCAAACAGAGTAAGAATGGAGATGGGTGTAATGGTCCACTTGTGGAAAAACTAAAGAATTTCAAGAGCCATGACCTCCCTCTCAAGATCTTAAGAAGGTTGAAGGCCACTAGCAAGCTCCTTCTGGGGACCTCCTAGCTTATGTGAGATCAAGGCTGGAAGTATAATGAGCCCACCAATGTCCTTCAGAACTGTACAGCCTTATGGCAGGTTTAGGAGATGTCTTTTTCATCCTCAGCATCACTGGGAAAAGGATCTGGTATTGGAGTTTGCTCCCTTTGTGGGTTGGAGCTTAAAGCTTGGGAAGTCCTTTGAGAATGAGATCATAGAATGGCTTGGAGTGGAAGGGGCCTCCAAGACTGTGTAATTGCAAGCCCTCTGCAGCAGAGAGAGCTGCCAACCACTAGATAAGGCTGACCATGTCTCCATCCAGTCTGGCCTGGACGCCTCCAAGTATGGACCATCTGTAGAGTCTTCAAGCAGTCTGATACCTGGCATGGGTGCCCGTGACACTGGTTTTGTGGAGTAGGGTTTCCATGCTTACCACCACCCACAGCAGCTTCCTCCAGGCAGACGGGGCATCCCATGGAGGACAGCAGGAGCAGAATGTGGGTGAAGGTGGGGGTGCACAAAAGAAGAGGAAAAGAGAAATCCAGACTAGAAAGCAGGGAGCAGAGTAAGAATGTACATTGGCATCCTGAATTAAGAATTCCTCCCTGAAAGCTGCCCAGTTTTAGCAAAGTCCTTTTCTGTCTTTAATGAATTCTGGCTCCCTTCCCCTTGCTGACCCCAGAGAAGGTGGAACGTTTCCAAGAGAAGGAGGGAGGGAGTGGTGAGAGAGAGGGGCTTGGAAATAAATTTAAAAAAAAAAAAAAAAAAAGGAAAAAGAAAAATAGAAAAAAAAGAGACTCCTCTTTAAAAGTCACTTTGCATCCCCTCCCCGAGCGGGAAGGAGCACGGGTCATGTCAGAGCCCTCCGCCGATGTGCCTTGCCTTTGCCGTTTTGCTAATGACACTGGAAATATGCTAAGGAGCCGGCTGCGAGGGGGCTTTTCTAATGCGGTCACTTCCTGGGACCTCAAAGAGGCTTTAATTGCGGGGCCGCGGGGACGGCAGGTGTGCTTGTCATCTCTAATCAGGGAGCCGGGTGCACTGGGCTGCCTGCGCTGAGAAAGCGGGTTTCTGGTGCTTCCCCTCCCATCCTCGCCCTCACACCCCCCAACTTTTCAACCATTGCACACCTGTCAAAATGATTATGGGAATGAGACTCCATCATGGGCAGAAAGAACAGATTTGAAGGAAATCCTCTTTCTCCCTCGCTCTCACCCCCCCCCCCCCCTCCTTTTTTTTTTTTTCTTCTGTCTGTATTTTCTTTTTTATTCTTTCACTCACATTTGCTTGGATTAAGGAAGGGGGTGGAATCCCCTTGGTAAACGGGTCCTAAACATGTATTGTTGTCAGCAGGGCTTTACCCTGATACAGTCTGGGCTCATAGCAAGATTTCCATGCTGGTAGTTCATGGATAAAGCTGTAATGTAGCAAATGAGAGGCAGTCTGTGAGAAGCAGCAGCCACCTTGCACACCACATTGCTTACTTGCACACAAATACCCGCAGCACACAGACACTTATTCCCCCATACAGAAGCTCAGCACTCGCTGACACACCAAACGTAATGCACAGATGAAACTGGTCACGCTTCTTTCTCTATCTTGGGAATCAGCACCCAAAGGCACAAACGTGCACGCAATTGCACGGACCCCAAATGCACCAGCACGTGTGGATGAAAGAGAGCCACTAAATTCACATGCATCTCCTCAACTGCAAGGGCAAACATCAAATCCCATGCTAATTTCACTGAATCACTCTTTTCCTGCCCGCCCCATAGGACAGACTGAGAGACAGCAGCTGGGATGCAGCCATCTAGGGAGATGCCTGCCTGCTGCAGACAGACAGCTGGCTGTGCGGATGGACGGACAAGTGTTGAGCACTTTGACATGCTTGAAAAGCTCTGTGGAAGCTTCTATCAGCTCTGGATATGGTCATCAACCAGCTAATAAGGAGCAGCGTTTGGGATGCCTGGGTGATGGGACCTTCTTCTAGTACTGTAAATAAATAAACCCTGCTGGGACCTAAAGCACAGGTTCCAAGGACAAGCAGAACTTGTTGTGCAAGTTGCAATGTGGTGCTAAGTAAGGTGGGGGAGCTGCACTATATGTATATTTTATACTACATGGAAAGTGACTTTTAAAGGATCTCAGGTGATGCTGTGATGACAAGTGGACCCAAAACAGCTCTGAAACTCAGTCACTGCTATCCGGTGTTGCTTGGATGTGAATAGATCATAGACAATGGCTAATGATCACCCAGGAGTTCTTTGTAAGGTGTGGAGAGCAGACCTTGCTATCCCCAGCTCTGTCCCTGCCCAATGACTTTTTACATTGACTGGAGTAGCATTTTGAGTGAAAACAAGTAGAGAGTTTTTGATGAGAAGCTGTCACCATGGCTTTAGCAACGTCTGGGGTTTGCCTTGGCTGATTTCTGTGAATGTCCAAATGCACGGGGGTGCGGGGTCCAACTTACAGTGGAAACAGAGCATATGGGCAGGTTACAAAGAAAGGGGTGAATGCCCTTTCACAGAACAGGAGATGCCAGAGAGACCCATAGGGATGACCAAAGTCCATTCCCTGGTTCAGATGGACAGCTTTGACCCAGGAAGGGTGAGTGGAAGCCCACATTTCAGTGCTTGGTGGAGCAGCAATAAATAGTCTTAAATACGTGTTCAGGCCTCTATTTAAGCCTCCATCTCTTATCAAACCTTGGAGCATGAAAAAAGAAGAGAAAAAGAATTGTCTTCATACGGGAGGCACTGCTGCAAAAGCAGAACTGGGGGGAAAAGGAAGAGAAAACGAGTGAATGAGTGAGGACAGAAGAGCTCATTTTTGTCTATTGAAAAGATTCTGTTTAATAAAAAATTGATGACATTTTAGTTGCTGAGATAGGCCTGTTCTCCTTTAACATGAATCCCGTCATTCTATTTTTCATCTCACTTAGCTCCTTTCTGATTATCAGTCAGGCCTTTATCTCCATCTCCCCAGACTGTGGGATCCACCAGAGACTCTCCCACACGTGGCCCCTTTTGAAATGGGCTCTGCTCAATGCAGGAGGGAAAAAAAATTTAGTCCTAAGTAAGTAAACAAACAAACTAAACTCCTTTTGTTGTTGCTTGAGTTGTTGGTTTCTTGGGTTATTTTGTTGTTTTTTTTTTTTCCCTATAAAGAATAATGTAAAGGATTTCAAAGAAGAGGAGGAAAGATCGTTAAGGCACGGAGAACAAACTGTTCAAGCTTCATCCTGCAAGCATAGGCACTTCAGAAATTAACCAGGGTGCTCACCATCTGTCCTAAGAGGAATATGGGGCCTTTGGACACAAATGAGAGGATGTTGTAATTCACGTGGCAGAGAGAAGTTAGCCTCAGCATGCTTCTCATGATAGAGGTTTGTGTTGGTTCAGGAGGTGATCAGTCATATTAGGGAATAGAGAACCACTAAGGAGTAATAATATGAAGATGTTACTTCTTCCCAAGGAAATATCCAAGCCAAATGGTACTGGACACTGGAAAAGTTCCATGGGAAGTTGTGGTGAGATGGAGAATCCCCACTTCCCATGACTGTTTGGATATCTTTCAAACTGGAACTGGAGTCACACTAGGCATTGGGATGAAAGAGACACTCAAGAGAGTGACAACTGACTTTCTCTCCTGACAAGACTCTACCAAATACGTCACTGACTTCTATAGTTAGAGCAGAGTGAAAAATAACTTCTGACCAAAATAACTTGTGCTTTGTATTGCCTGCAGTAGGGTTGTGCTTGTGGGTGAGGAAAGGGAAAAGCACAGTCCCTCCCAGCTGTATGTGGGAGCACCAACATCACCAGCCATCCAGCTGGCATTGAGAGCACTGCACTGGCTTAGACTTGTGGCCTTCTTTGGATTTACTGGGTGAGTATTCAGCTGTAGGAAGCAGGACTGAAAAACTCACGCAGGACTGCTGTGGTTGCTATGAATTTATCTCATTTCTTCTTTAACTAGTGGGAAAAAGAAGTACCATGAAAGCACTTCAGCCAGCTTCTTGGTCTCCGGATTCCCAATAAAGCCAGCCAAAATTTTTCATTTTTGGCAGACTAAAGTTCTGCTGGATTTCATCAGATCATCTTTTTTTATTTGTTTGTTTTCTCTTTATTCCAATGGGACTTTGATTTTTTCAAATCTTCTGGTTTCTATAGGAAAACCAAAGGGAAAAAAAGTTCCCAAAGATATTTAGAATTTTTTTGTTAGTTTGTTTTGTGTGAGTCTGCAAAACTGGTGCATTGCTCTCCCTCAGATCTACACACAGCATTGGAAAGTGCAAGCACTATGCAGAGGGTGGTCCTAAAATTAATGATGTTGGATGTCTGGTGGAAAGAATAAAGTTTGCAAAGCACTGCTGGTTTTTTTTTCAGACCTATGTGCTGCTCTGTTCTTTTTCTCCAGGTAATGCATACCTTGTTCTTGCTGTGCTGGCTGGATTAATCAAACCCCTCTGGAAGTTCTGCCTTCATTCCCTGCAGTAAAAACTCAACTGAGCAATACTGGACACATCCATCAGAGCTCACCAGGTGCTTCAGACACTCCTTATTTCAGTCAGGGCCATCTGATTTATTTAAAGATACTTTGGGAAATATGTTTAGCAGAGGCATTTTCCCAAGCCATCTCTCTCAGCCATTCAACTCAAAAGTAGTGTAGATCATGAATTCTTTCTTTAAAACTTTAATTGTCACTATTAGAAAACAAGTTTGGAGGAAAAAAAAACCCAACACGTAATCATCTCCAGTTTCTACCTCTTGCTAATCTGATCTGATACTGGGGATGTCTTTTGGAAATAATATTATTAAAATGTCAAAATTTTGGTTAAGGGCATTTTGTAAAGCATGAAGGACTGTGGGAATATATCCCATGCTTTGACACTGCTCTGCTGGGAGCAGCTTCAGCCTCCAGAGAGTTCAGCCTGTCTCTCACAGAGGAATCAGGGGGTGAGAGGACCTCAGGCTGGTTACAAGACTCAGGTGGGCATCCTGAAAGTGGGGAATTGTAGCAGAAAAAAAAGATGTTTTCTGGGGAGCCCATAGGCAAAGGAGAGAGATTGCAACAACTTGCTTATTGTTTGCAATTGGGAGCCTACTGCTCTACCACCTACTGATGGGTCTGTTAGAGACACTGAGAACAGCTGGAGTCATAGGCAGGGGATGCCAAACACTGCAGACCTCATGATGTTTAAGTTAAACCAAGAAATAACCTGGCAAATATATTTCAATTCAGCCTGCCCCTTGCCACGTGTGCATTCCCAGACTGCTCTCAGATCTATGGGCACAAGCTGTACGAGAAGCTCCAGTGCCACCACTTCCCAACACAAGGTCTGGACCATTTCAGAAGGAAAAAGTGCCACAGAAGAACTTTCTGTCTGCTCTGAGGCCGAGAGTAGGAGCATGGCTCAGAGAAGAGTCCAGGCACAACTGAGAAGACAGGATGGACTGCAAGGGCAAGTCCTGATTTCTGCACCAAAAAACAGTTCTGCAAGCTTAGCCTAATTGCACCGAGTGTTGGCAGCATGTCAGTGCTGTAGAAAATCAGGAGAGGTTAAGATCTTGTTAATTTGTACACACACAAGGGGATCGGGAAGGACTGGAAGCTGGGGAGGGGAAGAGGGAGGGCGGATGAAAAGAGGAGGAGGAGGGAGAGGACTTGCACATGAAAATGTAGGGTTTATGTGTGTGGGGGGGGTCCATTTCCAAAGCAAGAATACAAATGATCCCAACAAAGCCCAAGCTGTCCTGAAACCCTGTAGCCAATTAGTGCACATCAATATTTAATCAGATCTCGCTATTGTGCAGCCTGGACTGTGCTACCCCAGCCCCTGCCACACTCACTCTTTCCCATCACAGACACACTGTTATGACACATAATGATATTGTCAATGAATAATTTAGAGCAGTTTTTCTTTTCTTCTCTCTCTGTCTCTCTCTCCCTGTGCCCTTATTAGCAGAAAATGTGGAGCAACTTCTGGGAGAGGAAGGAGCTTCTTCTCTCACGATGCTCAGGGCTGGCCTGTCCTGCCCTCCTTCGACAGCTGTAATTCAGGGATTCCTGCTGGCAGAATGGGCAGGAGATGCCCTCTCCTTACTGGAGAGACTGGACAAGGAAATGGGTATGAAGGTGGTCTTGGAAAAGCCTGCTGAATCTCCTTGGACCAAGACACCTGAAGCAGCAGGGCTCAGGAATATTGGGGAAAACACCAAGTGAAAGTGATAGATTTTCCAAGAAAATTGCTGCAAAGTCTTCTCTGCTTGCACCTTTCCTGAGGCATTATAAAGAAGCAGGGTCCATTTGAGAATGCAGTGGACAGAACTGGCAAAGATCAGCCTTTTGTCCAACAATTCATGGGCATAACCCACCACACAGACACACATGTGCAAACTAATGCTGATTCTTTCAACATTATCATCCATTTGTATTTGGAGGAAGCATAAAGCATGTCCACCACCCAGTTTATATATGATATTTGTCTGACCAGGCTCTATTCACCTACAGGAGTCCATCCATGCAAGATGGACAAGTGAGGTAGTATGATGTGTCAAGGTCTTACAAACACCAATGTGAGCAGTAATTGCAGAAGCAATGGGGTCAGGGAATGTTAAATTGTACCTCTACCCCATCGAGTTGAGCTGTACTTCCATTCCTTGAACTGAACATTAGGAAAATTATAAAGCAAATCATGTTGAAAACATCATCTTAGAAGTTTCTTATTTCACACACACACACACACACACATTAATCTGAATCTGAAGAAGGCAGCAGCTAAGTTTTTCTGATAGCTTCAACTCTCTTTCCCATACTCTCCCATTGATAGCTTTATTATGAGCCCATTCTCCCAGCTCACACCCCACAACAAGCTTTTCCACATATAACTTTTAATCCTACGTCGAGTGGGCTCCCCTTTCTCATTAGTAATTTCCAAACCTGTTGGCTTATGTCAGCAAATTGGAGTGAGAAATCTCAGGCATACAATGTTCCTACAAATTTTGTGGGTATAGAAGATAGGGGCTAAATTATTGGATTGATGGTTGGACTGATGAGTTGATTGTTGGTCTAGATGGTCTTAGTGGTCTTTTCCAACGGTAGCAGAAATGCTGAGTCACAGCTTGAAGCAGTGATTGAGCACCTGGTGAGAAGGCAGGGCCAACCCAGGGGAGCTCAGGTGCATGCAATCTACCTGAATGACCGGAGAGGGTGCAGCCAGGATCCATCCCTTCCCAGACCTCATTTAAGGGTTGGCAGTGGAGGTGAGGGTATCTTGCTGGAGATCCCTGCCTACTGGAGAATTTCTGAAGGTAAGAAGGTTTTTTCCTTTATTTTTGTGCTCACAGCTGTTGTATTTGAGCAAGCTCTCACTTGCTGTAGCCTGGATCCTTGCTGCTTTGCTGTCACTGCTGTGCTTTCCTTTGTGTTACTTACAGATTTTTTTTTTTTTTTTTTTTTTTCCATGAAGTTAATTCCTGCATCATAGAGAAGGGTGGTCTCAATTCTCCTTGTCAAGCTTGGTATGCATGACAAGGGAAGAAGTAATTTTTTAATATTTCTCCTAATTTAGAGAATTTTGTTTAGAGAAGAAGTCTTTTCCCAGCATCTTTATCAGTATAGAGAGGCTCCATTTAGCTGAAATTGTTCTGGGGAAATAAAAGCTTGTCTTGACTTCAAGTTCTAAAGCACAGGAAATTCATTTGTCCTCTGACTTGGGTCTCTGATATAGTGGCCAATCATCCATAGTCCCTACTCACACCTGCAGTGCTTACCTGCTATTTTTATGCCTCTGCAAGCTCCAGTTCACTGCTCTGTCTGGGAAGGATGATGCAGTTAGAGCAGGAGCCCAAAATACTTTGTGCATTTTTTTTCTTCTGGCCTGTGAATTCAGCATAGGAACCCTGTGATGGGAATGAATTCTGAAGCATCTTTACAGACACAGCATTAACAGAAGTGGTTAGTGGTGTCTCTTGCTGTCCTGACAAGCAGGTGGCACCTGAGCCTTGTCTCAGGCACTTTCTTGTATTTAATTTGCACGCTTTAAGCTATGAAAGCCAATGTCTGGTTACACCCCCAGGCTTCATCTCCCTCTCAATTTGCATGTGGAGCTGTAACAAAGCTAGCAACTTTCTGTCCACCCGTCCACGTCACCAGCACAGCATCAAAGATCCTGTATCCTGTCTTGAAATCATTACTATTGGCAAAATAATTGCAACAACAAAACTACTAAAAGCCCTGTTTGCACTCCTTTCATCTCGGCTCAGCCAGGATCTAGCCAGCCTTCATAACACACACTTTTAAAAGGGAAGAGGAAGAAGGGAGAAGAAATCTTATCCCTATCCTCATCTTTACCAGGGCATCATTGGCTATTCTCATGCTATAAAGCACAACATTATTTGAGTTTAGGAGGATTTTTTTGTGTTTGTTTCTGAAGCAATGAGTGTCAAAGTTGATTATTGATTGAGACTGGGGGATCTGAGGACTGCATGAGGAAAAGTGCCTGATTATTCAAACCCCTTTTCTCTCTTCTTTTCCTTTCTTTCCTTTGCACCACGATTGGATTGATCGACCCCATCTTCATTATCTCCCCTTCTCCTTTCTCTCTTCTGGCCCCTACTGGGGATTCCTGACTAAACTATGGCAGGGCTCAATTGATCCTCTGCAATTCACTCGCTCCTCGTGAGGAGGAAAAACTGCACCGCTGCATAATTCAGAAAGCAAACACAGAGAGGAGAGGGCGAGAGGAAAAATCAATACGGCTACAACTGATCCTGCAGATAAATGAAGTGGTGAGTGCTGGCGAGGCGGAGGATCCCTGGCAGCAGCAGGAGCGAGTGTGGAGAAAGTTCAGCAACTTGAAGAGGGATGCAAAAGTTGGGTAGGCTCAAAGCACTTTTGGAGAGGGTCAGGAAGGAAAGGGAGCTGTGATCTAGCCCCGAAAACGCCCCGAGGCACAGGAAGAAACTTCTGAGGAGTGAGGGTATGGAACAGGCTGCCCAGGGAGATGGAGTCACCATCCCTGGAAGCGTTCAAGAAATGTGGAGATGTGGCACTGAGTGACGTGGTTAGTGGGCATGGTGGGGTGGGTTGATGATTGGGTTAATCTTAGTAGTCTTTTCCAACCTTAATAGCTCTATGATCCTATGTGCAGGAGGGACTGTGTGTGTATCACTATGCCATATTCACAACTGCCTCCTCTCTCCCTGCTGGGGAATTATTTTTCCCAACTAGATAATAAAACTGTCTTTCTCCTCTCCATCCTCACCCTTCAGGGCTGCTTCCCAGCTTAAGCTGGGTTAATCCCACACTGCACTGCACAACCTTAGCAGTTCCCAAATACTTCCATAAATAGAGCAGGATCTTGGCAAGAAAACTTGCTATCCCTGAAGTAGGAAAGAAAATGAAAAGAGCTCCAGGCTGTGCAGTACTGAGCCCTAGGGCAGAACATCACTGCCCAGTGGAGCTCCTGCTCCATGGACCCCTTGTTGAGAACCCTGACTCCCAGGAGGCAAGAGTCACACAGGCTTGTCGTGTAGAATATAAAGCTGCCAGGTACAGGGTAGAAAAGGAATTGGGAATCCTTCCTGCGTGGGGGATTTGGGCTGCCTGAAGGGGAAGCAGCAACCCTTTTTCTACTTATCTGAGTGATGAGTTGGTAAAAGGACTGGGCAGCTCTGTAAGGGATGTGCTAGGCAGGTGAGCATGGGTGTTTGTATTGCACCAGAAGCAGTCTCACATCACCCTTCCTTCATATCCAAAGTAGCAGAAATTGGGATAAGGGAGTCAGGAAACCAGGAAATAGCATCTCTTGGATTGTCTTGGCTACCTGGAAGGTTTGGCAGATGGCAAGGACTATTGTTCTCTACTGAGTTGGCTATGGTTGTGCCATCTCCCTGTTCACACCCAACAAGCCTGACAAAACTATGCCAAGAGGTGTGCAAAAACCTTCTGTATCTTTTAGGTGGCTGAACTTAGCAATTTCCAGAAGGCGTGCCTGACTCTCATGGGGAGGAGCATGCTAGCTTCTGGCTATTGAGAGCTGCTAACTGGGCTGAAAATGTTCGGTTTCGCCAAAGGGAAACAGAAATAACAGCCTTACTGGGGGAGCTGCCCTCTAAGTCTCGTCAATGTCTTCATTTCATCACCTTTGTTCTCTATCTGAGATGATGCAGCAATGATAAAGTTGGAGTACAGAATTATCTGGGTTTAAAATCAAATTTGGGTGAGGACAGTTGAGATAAAGGACACTGCAGCCAAAGCTCTGCCTGTGCAACCAGGTGCATCCTCTCTCTAAAGCTGAGTTTTAGTAACCAAGCCATCCATTCCTGCCCTTAAGCAACTCAGATTACTTCTAGTACAGAAAACTAATACATTAAATCCTAAAAAATAGTACAGGAATCTCTGGGCCATGTAGGCAGTCCCATTGAGTGCCTAGAAATGACGTAGTGAGAAGATCCTTGCCCGTGGCAATGCGTTGTCATTGTCAGGCAGTGTTCAGCCCTTTCTGACTGGTAATGGATCCCCGGAATGCCCTGTGCTGGTGTCTCCAAGTGTGGTGAGATCTGCAGAGCTGCACTGAGGTTTCCTGAAGCCTGGAGAGAGAAAAGGCTTTTAAGACAACGTTGCCCTGTATTTTAAAATGATTTAAGAACCCAAAGAATAGCCCAGCACTGCGTTTGCCAGCAGAGGGGATGGATTATTGTCTTAAAAGCTTTTAAATGTGTGTGATAGAAAGGGGAAATACAGCTGCCTCATTGAAAGATATTGCTGTGGTACTGGCTTCCAAGCTGCCAAGCACCACTTTAACTCTTATTTGCAGCTCAAAGACAATTCTGCTCTGTGATAACATCCTTAAGGTTCTTAATTCAGACACCCAGGAGAGGGGTTTCAAATGACCTGGGGTGATAAGAGAGGATGTGAAGATCTTAGGGCTCTTTGGTCACCCTCATGCCTGAGTGAGTTCTCCTCAAATGTTAGGGCTATTTGGAGCTTAGCTCCCTTGTGCAAATCTTGCCTTTTCTGGTGTCCACAGATGATTTCAGTATCTAAAGGGGGGCTGTAAGAAAGAAGGAAACAGAATCTTCAGCAGGATCTGTTGTGATAGGACAAGGGAAATGGCTTCAAATTGAAGAAGTGGAGACTTAGACTGGATATAAGGAAGGAATTTTTTTACAATAAGGGCGGTGAGGCGCTGGCACAGGTTGCCCAGAGAGGTGGTGCCCCATCCCTGAGACACTCAAGGTCAGGCTGGACGGGTCTCTGAGCACCTGATGGAGCTGTAGTGTCCCAGAATATTGCAGGAGAGTTGGAAGGAACCCCTGAAGGCCGTTCAAAACAAAGGACTCTATGTGAGGCTGATTGCAAGGTGAGACTTCCCTTACTGGAGCTTTCAGCAGAAACACAAAGCTGCCTTTCCTTGCAGGCACGCTTGTGCAGCACACTGTACCCAAGACATGAATGGGGAATGGAGGGCGGCACAGAGAGCCTTGTGCAGGTGGTCTTGGACAGCTGCAGAATTCAGACATTGCTTCTCCTTGCCCATCCCTTTGCTCTCAGAGCACTCACAGCTGTGAAGCTCTGAATCAATACCTCTGAGACTGCTTTCCTCCACTGCTCCAGGAAGTGCTTGGATGAGTCTGTCCCCCAGCACTCCAATGCTGAGGGCTGTGCTGTGTGCCTGGGGCGCTGACTCCAGATGTACTGTCTTGGTGCAGTCTGCAATGCTACCCCAAACCATGTTCCCAGTTACTCCCTTTGTGCCAAGCACTTTGCTCTGAACGGTGTCCAATTTTCTGCTCTGCTAAAACTTGCAGCACAGATTTAGGCTCCTCCACTGCTTTTCCCCTGTGCTGCTGGAAAACTTGTGCACTTCCCAGCTGTTCACTCACATTGGAGTCAGCTGCCTCTCTGCTGCTGTTGGCCTTCAGACTATTTGCCCTTCTAGTCCAAGCAAGATAGCACTTGTCCTGAACATTCTGCTCTTAGAAACTGTTGGATCTGTTGGAAAGTGACAGTTATAAGAGTAAGAAGCTATAGAGCTGGAGACAAGATCCAAATTCCCACAATTATCTGTGTTGCTTTGTGCTGCTTGGCCACCTGCCCACCTGGTGGTGGTGCCAGGGTCTGAAGCATAAAAGGCTCTGAGTAAATTCTGGTCAAACCTCTGCAAGCCATTATCCTACATTATCCAGGCAGGAGCGTGTCCTTTAAATGAAAGCGATCCTGGTGGCTTTCCCCACATTAAATTCCTTGTATGCTGTGTGCTCCCCCTTCTTTCTGCCCTCCAGGGATGGCTTTTGTCTTCTGCTGCTGTGCTACACGGCTCAACTTTTGTCATCCCTCAGATTGCCTGAGGCAGTGGAGGTGACCTTGTTGCTGAGCTTTCGTTTCCCTTTTACATGGGAAGGCTCTTCCTCCTTTGAGCTGCTCGTCACTGCACTGTGAAGCTCGTTTTCCCCTCTTGTCATTACATGTCTAGCTCGAGCAGGATTTGGCCATGAAAGACACCAAAGAGAGGGTGTTGTATCTCATGGGAGCAGCATCCACTCTTCCTGCTCTTTGCCATCCTGCCGTTGCAGAAGGCCATGGTGTGCTGTGTCTGAGCCCAGGACTTACAACCCCCTCCCAAATATCTGTCCACTTCTCACCAGGTCCTTCCTACTCCAAGAATCCCCTTGAGATGGGATACAGAGGATAAGAAGCTGCTCAGGGTGAGTTGTTGATGCAGGGGGAATGAGTGTAAGGTATTGGACAGATGCAGGAGAAGTTTGGGAGCTTTGGTGGCCATCCTATGCCAGATTACCAAAGCTGATGGAAGAAGCATGTCAGCTTACCTGCTCTGAAGTGGAAACTGTTGTGTACCTCTGGCCACTTCTGTTTCCTTTGTCTGCATTTGTTCTAGTTCTTCTAGGTCTTATTTAAGAAGGGAGTTGAAGCAGTAAAATTGCTTCAAAGAAATAAAAGTTTTGAGCAAATCAGCTTGTGATGGCTGGTCTACCTACAGTTCAGTCTTTCATGGTATTCAATACTTGTGTACACATTGAAGCGTGTGAGCTCAGGCTGTCCTCACACTATGCCAAGGCGGATACCTTGTGGTCAGCCATGTAAAGCAGCCCAGAACAGATGGATGGATTGTTTCAACTTTGCTTTTGAATGAGAAGAATTCATTTTTCTGCCACGGGTGATCTGGGCTGCATCTATTCTGAACCTGTTCTGAGGAGTAAAGTCAGATCTATGTGCTGTTCAGCCCAAATTTTGGGGCCTGGCTCAGGAGTAAAACCAGACTTCCCAAGTCTGCAGCATCTGTTGGACCACTGCATCTTGCTAAAGAGAGGAGAGGATAGTCCTGGTTTGGGAACAGCAATATTTAATGGTCTTGTGGAGTTGAGTCATGGCTGTCGCTTGTGTGTGGTTTGGTGTTTGTTTTTTGTTTTTTTTTTACATTGATTTGAAGATTTTTAGATGTGTGAGTGCAGAAGGGAGTATGGTGAACAGAAAGGGCAATGAGACTTTGAGCTCTCTGTGAGCCCTCAGTGCTGCTTGCATCCTGTTGGCCCATGCTAGTCCTGCAGACCCATCTCTCCAGAGCACCCACTGGCGTGTCTTCACTGACCACCTCTCAAGATCCAGATGCCTTATCCTGACTGCATGTATGCTCTTAGCTGAGCATAGAAGAGCTGGTATCATTTCAGATGGGACCAGAGAGAAATGTTAACTCTTTGAAAACAAGGGCTTTTCTCTGCCCTGGCAAATCTCCACGTGAATGTCCTGTTCCATTCCCTGTCTGTGGGCTAACATTTCACTGATAATTGACAGTGGGAGCAAAAGGTGGATTTTCTGCATAGGCTCTCGGTGCTATTTGCTCAATTTGTTTACTAATAGTGACAGATGAGAGAAAAGGGGAAATGGGCTCCGTGTTCAATTAATATTTCTCTCCAAAACGTTGAGCTTAGTTCCCAACACTTTTATTGGGTGAGAAGAATGTCAACACCTGAAATTCAGCAAAACGGCTGTAAGGGCTCTTCGTCCTCCAGCCAGAGCCCAGCAATTCAGAAGTGCGCGGTCCGAAGGACTCTTCAGATGTTCTTTTTGATCCGGCAGCCAGGAGAGGGAGCTCGGCATCCTGGTCCCAGGCTCCACTCGCCCAACATCGCTGAAGACAATGTTGATGATTCTTTTGTTCAACAAATAAAAGAAGTGGTTCCCACGAGGCAGCCGTGTTGGCAGCTGCTTTATGCGGGCTTGGGGGAATTGCGAAAAATCGATGCTTGCCAAAGGCAAAATGGACGGCACCAGTGGAAGAGAACAAAACTAACTCTCAGGCTGCTAAGAGATTATTGCATGCTGAGGGACCCGTTTTGGAAGTCTGGAGTGTCTTCAGTCCTCACAGTCAGCAGTGGGAGCGTCAGGTGCTCAGGACCAGTGGAAGAGCATGAGGCTCAACTTGGCATCTCAGACTTCCATCACCAAAAGCATGAGGAAAGACCTGGTAAAAACCCTGGGTTCCCTCAGGGAGCACTGGGCGCTCACAGTCCTACTTGAGCTCAGCAAGGGCAGTTGGACATTCAGTGATTTTTACATTTCAGTGTTTAAGCACGAGGATAGTCACCGAGTGTTTGGTGTCAGGAAGTTGAACGTTCAAAGCATCAGAATGGGAACAGATTCCCAAATGTACTGAACACCGGTGGAAAGAAAGCACTTTATAAAGGGATGATTATTCAGTGCCAGTCTGCCAGGAGCTCAGTAAGATTTCAAATGAGACATCTGTACAGATAAAATAATTTTTAAAAAGTCCTATACTCCTAGCACATAACTTTGAGTTTAGTGATGTCATCTTAATTGATTCTGGCTATTAACAGTGCTGTGATTCCTGGATTTATCAGAAATGCTATTTCTTTATTTCCTTTGGGTGCCTAAGATCCTGGGAAGAGTAAATAGCAAGCCTGGCTTGGCTGGCCAATTGAAGACTTAAAGATGTCACCCTGTGTGTTTCAGAGATGTTCGTGGGGCTTCTGAAACAGCACTAAGGAACTTGTAACCTCCCATTTCAATACAAGCAGTGCTGTTGTGATCCCCACATCCAGAGATGCTGGCTCACCAACAGCCTTTGGTCTTGAGGGTACCCTTTCCTTTGGTAACTTTGGTTCTATTTCTCCTGTAATTGTTTGTATTTGTATACACTGATCCCTGGTGATGGATTTCTTCATGGACTGTGTTCCATCAGCCATTCCCAGAGCTGCTGTAACAGCACAGACAAGTACATGTTCCAAATACATTTTCTTCCAAATCCAGTTTAGGTAAGGGCAGAGCCTGGGACAGCCAGCCTAATCCTGACAGATAAATTTTCCCTGGGGCTATGGTGAAGAAGTTATTCTGAGTGCCAGATGGGCTATGGAAACTTCCTAACAATACTTGCCATTAACATATCCAGTGCTCCTTCACCTAAGAGCTTTCAGGCTGACTTGCACCCATCCTGCAGATCCCTGTGGAGTCAGATGCTGTCTCAGCTGAATGAGAAAAAGGATGCAGGCACCTTTATTGGAGACAGCTCAGAGCAGAAATCCAGTGACTGTGAGTATTAGGTCTGTTTTTGCTGAGCCAATCCCCTTGTTCTCTGTGAAGGCTCAGCTCAGGGTGAGAACATGCCCCATTAACCTCCCAGTATGCAGAACCTAGTGATGTCACCTGGCTTCTGCTGAGTGTTGTCAGACGTGACTGGCATTCCTCCATCAATATCTTCATTTACAGTGGCACCTCAGCCATTCCTAAGAGCATTTGTCATTTATTCAGTTGATTTCTCTACCTCTGTGGATCTCACTGACATGAAAAATAAGCATGTTTTCTGAGGATCCCCCTCATCTTGGAGAAGCAGCAATGCCAGAAAGGCTAAGCAGCCAGACTTCTGCATCTCACAGGCAATTCAGATGATTTGCACGGTCCTCATGATTAAGTTCGTACAGCAAAGCCATCAGGTTGTGTGTTCCTTCCTTTGGGTGGTGCCTCTGCAGATGAGCTATTCTCATCCTTACAGATTGCACGTGCTGTGAGATACCAGGCTGGATATCAGGAAGAGGTTCTGCACCAGAGTGTGGTGGGCAGGGAACAGGTTTCCCAATGGCTTACTGAACCAAGCTGCTGGAGTTCAAGTGGTGTTTGGACATTGCTTTCAGACATATGGTCTGATTTTTTTTTTTTTTTTTTTTTTT